>NC_064855.1:5461937-5818187 GCF_024139225.1 Suncus etruscus | reverse complement strand
TTCTGTTGTTAGGTGTTAAGGGAAAATCTTCATTTTTCCAAATTACTCAAGAAGAATATATGGAAATCTGATATTTTTTACATGAACCCTCATGTGTGATGTGAAAGGGGCACATTTATTCTGAATGTACTTCCACAGAAATGTATCACTATAATCACAATCTTATCGCCAGATATTATAGTGTTAGGAAATTCTTCAATATTTGTGGATTGTGTTTTTGTATATTCTTCAATATTTCTTAGGTACCTTTAAGATGACCTTCATATATCGTCTCTTTGAGATATATATATATATATATATAGATGACACATATAAATAAGACTCTTCTGTTTTGTATGATATAGGCAAGATTGTTCCTCCAAACATTTCTATTGCTACTTGTCAGTTAAATGTCATTCTTGGAATGGCTTTCACCTTGCTTAGGTAACAACAGATCCAGGAGAGAAATCATCTCTGTGTGGTTTATGTAGACTTTTAGTGTGGTTTTAAATCAATGTGGGATAATATTTATAGTCTGCACTCCAGGCCCTCCCCAACCTCCCATCTACCTACGTACATTGAATGATTGTAAAGCAGTCAGACATCAGAGAAAAATGAGTACTTTTCAGCCTAAGTATGCAGACTTTTTTTTAAATTTGGACCAGGTTGGGCTACTCCCAGCAGTACTCAGGTCTTACTCCTGGTTCTATTTTCAGAGATAATTTTTAGCTGTACTCAGGGGTGGGGTGCAAATACCATGCCAGGGATCAACCAGATTGGTCACATGCAAGGCAAGTGTTTTAATTCCTGTAATCTCTCTGTAAATATTATTTAAAGGATGGAGAAAAAGTCTTATTTTTCCCAAATTAGCTTGACCAAAAGTATGCTTTTCTTTGTGCCTGGAATGAACACAGTGACCCTTCATAGTGGGTGAGACTTTAGGATAATAATGTTTCTTATTTATTAACACAACAGTTTATTAGATTAGCCAGCAGAAACTAGAATGAACCCAGACTTTTTCTATAGACCAAATCATCATGCACTCTGTCTTTCACTAGCCTCAATTTCTATCAGTACTGTCTGTCTTTAGCTTTGCATATTTAACCCATCTGCCTCTGGCCACTGCCTTGGCCCAGTTTTTTTCTCCCTCAAAACCTTTAATTTCCTATGTTCTGAAAGTCAATTTTCCAAGAATATTTTTTTTATCTGGCCACAATTTTGATAAATTAGATGTCTTTTTCCATGATGTGGAGAGAAAAAAAAAACTGAACTGTTTTAGTCGTGCACTTTCTGGATTTTACAAGCTTGCTAAAGCGAAGGAAATGGAAAACGATTTTAATTCAGAAGCCAGGGAGAGTGCATGACTAGAGTAAGCTCCATTGGCTATGTAAGTGGAAAAAGAATACCGGCTTTGAAGAAAGACTGATATCTGGACCCTATTTTGGTCCATTTTTAATTGCTAGGAAGATAAACACCCCCACATTTATTTGGACCATGCAGAATAAGTAGGTTCTCTGAATAAGTAGGTAGTTTCTACCTGTAGATTTGACATATAATTGTCTCTTGAAACTGTATTTGTACCCCTTACAAGGTTGATGCCTTTTGCTGATTTGCTGTTGAAGTCCTTTGCTTTTGCTAAGGGCAGGGATTTCCTGAGGGCAGCCCCTAATGGCTGGCATTTAGCTGGACCTTGAGAGCCTACATTGTAAATTTAGCCTTCTTTAATTTTAGTCCAGAGTGAGAGAATCTTCTACTCACTTCTTTAGTCAGGTCATACATCTTTTCTTCTGTTAGAATTTGCCTGTATTTTGGTTATACTTAGGAATCACCCCCTTCTTGCTCCTTGGGGTTCATTATTCATATTAGCAGTTGTTTTTAACTGCAGGAACCCTTGGTTTTATAGGTGCTTGCCCTCCCAGCATAGGAAAGAGGGGAGTGAGTCCTTTACCTCTCTAACCCTCTCACCTTACTGGCCTATTGGATGGTGAATGACAGATACTCCATAATGCTTGCTGTCTAAATTAAGTATGACAATGTCCTTAACACGTGTGCAAGGCTTTTATGGTTAACATGAACTTGTAGAACAACACATAGTATTCTTTATTTAAAGGTTTGTTTGTTTGTTTATTTATTTATTTATTGATTGATTGATTGGTTTGGGAGCCATACCCAGTGGTGCTCAGGGATTACTCCTGAATCTGTGTTCAGGAACCACTTCTGGTGAGCCAGGCATCAAACTCAGGTCGGCCACAGGCAAAGCAAATGCCCTGCCACTATGCTATTGTTCCAGCATCAGGGGTAATTTTTAATAAAATTTGAGAGTCATTGAAAATGGTTTTCCAGGAGCTGGAGAGATAGCATGGAGGTAAGGCATTTGCCTTGCATGCTGAAGGACGGTGGTTCGAATCCCGGCATCCCATATGGTCCCCTGAGCCTGCCAGGAGCGATTCCTGAGCATAGAGCCAGGAGTGACCCCTGAGTGCTGGTGAGTGTGACCCCCCCCCCCAGAAAAAAGAAAATGGTTTCTGGAAACTATTATGCTGAGTGAAATAAGTCAAAGGGGGAGAGAGACACACAGTATAGTCTCACTTATCTATGGGTTTTAAAAAAATAGATGACAATATTGTAATAATGCCCAGAGATGAGGACCAGAAAGACTGGCTCATGATATGAAGCTCACCTCAGGGAGGGGTGAGTGCAGTTAAAACACTAACAATTACCAGGACTATGTTAATGGGTGAGAATAGAATGCCCATGTCGAATACAGGCAAGGAATGTGGGTGGAGGAATATGGGGTGAATTGGTGGTGGGAATGTCGCACTGGTGAAGGGGGGGTGCTCTTTTTGTGACTAAAACCCAACTACAGTCATATTTGTAATCACAAAGTTTAACTAAAAATTTAAAAAATAAAATGATTTTCTTTTTTTTTTAACCAAACAAAAATTTTATTCTGGAACACAGGTGATTGGGAGGATGACTTTTTATCTAAAAAGAATACTTTTTATATTAAACTTTACTTGGGAATATTTACGCATGGAGAGAACCATTAATAGAATCTGTTGAATAATCATGTGATTAATTTTTTTTTTAATTTTTTTATTTAAACAAATTTATTATATATATGATTGTGTTTGGGTTTCAGTCATGTAAAGAACACTACCCATCACCAGTGCAACATTCTCATCACCAATGTCCCAAATCTCCCTCCTCCCTACCCAACCCTCGTCTGTACTCTAGACAGGCTTTCTATTTCCCTCGTACATTCTTATTATTAGGAAGGTTCAAAACGTACTTATTTCTCTATCTAAACTCATCCCTATTTGTGGTGAGCTTCATTAGGTGAGCTGTAACTTCCAGCTCTTTTCTCTTTTGTGTCTGGAAGTTATTATTGCAAGAATGTCTTCCATTTTTCTTAAAACCCATAGATGAGTGAGACCATTCTGCATATTTCTCTCTCTCTTATTTCACTCAGCATAATAGATTCCATGTACATTCATGTATAGGAAAATTTCATGACTTCATCTCTCCTGACAGCTGCATAATATTCCATTGTGTATATGTACCACAGTTTCTTTAGCCATTCGTCTGTTGAAGGGTATCTTGGATATTTCCAGAGTCTTGCTATGATAAATAGTGCTGCAATGAATATAGGTGTAAGGAAGGGGTTTTTGTATTGTATTTTTGTGTTCCTAGGGTATATTCCTAGGAGTGGTATAGCTGGGTCGTATGGGAGCTCGATTTCCAGTTTTTGGAGGAATCTCCATATTGCTTTCCATAAAGGTTAGACTATATGGCATTCCCACTAGCAGTGGATAAGAGTTCCTTTCTCTCCACATCCCCACCAACACTGCTTGTTCTCATTCTTTGTGATGTGTGCCAATCTCTGGGGTATGAGGTGGTACCTCATAGTTGTTTTGATTTGCATTTCCCTGATGATTAGTGATGTGGAGCATTTTTTCATGTGTCTTTTGGCCATATGTATTTCTTCTTTGTCAAAGTGTCTGTCCATTTCATTAACATCATTAAAATGGTAATAGTCCCCAAAGCATTGTACAGATTTAATGCAATCCCTCTAAAAATACCCATGACATTCTTCAAAAAAGTGGATCAGGCACTTTTGAAATTCATTTGGAACAATAAACACCCTAGAATAGCTAAAGCAACCATTGGGAAAAAGAATATGGGAGGAATTACTTTCCCCAACTTTAAACTGTACTACAAAGCAATAGTTATCAAAACAGTATGGTATTGGAATAAAGACAGGCCCTCGATCAGTGGAATAGGCTTGAATACTCAGAGAATGTTCCCCAGACATACAATCACCTAATTTTTGATAAAGGAGCAAGAAATCCTAAATGGAGCAAAGAAAGCCTCTTCAACAAGTGGTGTTGGCACAACTGGCTAGCCACTTGCAAAAAATTGAACTTAGACCCTCAGCTAACATCATGTACAAAGGTTAAATCCAAATGGATGAAAGACCTCGATATCAGACCCGAAACCATAAGATATATAGAACAACCGTAGGTAAAACACTCCAGGACATTGAGACTAAAGGCTTCTTCAAAGAGGAAACTGCACTCTCCAAGCAAGTGAAAGCAGAGATTAACAGATGGAAGTATATTAAGCTCAGAAGCTTTTTCATCTCAAAAGAAATAGCGCCCAGGATACAAGAGCCCCCCACTGAGTGGGAGAAACTATTCACCCAAGACCCATCAGACAAGGGGCTAATTTCCAAAATAAACAAGGTACTGACAGAACTGACAGAAATTTACAAGAAAAATACATCTAATCCCATCAAGACAATGATTTCGAATTAACAATGTTGTAAAATCATTGAATTCCCAGTCAATTAAAAAGAGGAAAATGATTTCAAATATATTTTATTTTCTACTTTGAGTCTAGGAATTTGATGTTTTTTGGTTGGTTTTTATTTTCATTATAAAAAAGAAAGCATACCGCTAGTCATTGAAGAGCATCTTTAGCTTCTAAAATTGTTTAATAGAATATCCTGGAAAATCCTCTTCTGACTGCATTTTACTGTTTCAACTAAAATATACTTGGTTTTAGTTGTGTGACAAATGGCTGATGTAAACAGCTGCATTTTCTATCTAGTTCCACTGTTAAATTTCATGATTTTTATGTGACATGGTGAATTGTTTTGGCTTATATTAGAAGGAAGCTTGATACTCATTGTTTAGTTTGGAAAACAAATATTTCTAGGTTATAACTCTTCTTGCTCTAGATTTCTTTACCACTTGAAGATGTAGATAGTAAGAGATGCCTCAAGTCTAGTGATATTACTGAAGATTGGGAGAATACAATAAAGATTCGAACAGCTGCCTAAGCTTGCTCTCTTTCCAAGGGCAAGTTCTCCTAAGTTATTGTATTGATTTAATTTACATTCAAATTGCTCCAAATTTTGCAGTGTATTTTCACTTGAATGATTTGCTATCAAGTGGAGAATGAATAGAGGACACGTCCAGACTGAAGTGTGGAGCTGAATTTTAAAACTCTGACTTTAAGAGAACCATCCCAATAACAAAATAAGGGGGGGATGATAGAAGCAAATAGTAGGTTAGTGTTACTTCTAAAGCTCATCAGAGAAAATTCCATTTGTTGTGACTCTGTCCCATTAATGTAGTTTTGGTCAACATTTTGTTTATATTATTTTTTAATTTTTAATTGGAAAAATCAATGCCATGGAGTCATGATTTTAATCAGGTGTTCTTGGTTTGGATGCATTTTGACTACTGGATGCTCCATTTTTTAAAATGCTCATTTTATGACCCGTGATATATAATTTGTGAGTTGTTTATTAATTGAACCATCTGACTACTAAAAATCTAAATAGGTGGGACCTTTCATTTTGTAATTTGGCATTCTTGTCACTTGTTAAATCTACCTTGGGACTTACTGAGGAGGTTTTAATAGTCAGTAATATTTGCTCCTTCATCTGTCACTGTGTGGTGCCAACTCCTGAATGTAGCTCACTTATTTCTGGCTTTTCTGGGTTAAGAGAACATATGTTTTTTTCATGGACAATAGCCCCTCTCACTATACATATGTATATATTGAGAGAGGACCTTATCTCTCTATGTTAAACTTAGTCTACAGTTGTGTATGTCTATAGATGAAGTAGGCAATAGGTTCGTCTTTTCAGAAACTTGTTCCATTTTGCTCATGTTGTGACAGTCCTACTGCAGAAAGCTGTTTTCATTTAAACACAGTGGCAGATGGCAACACGTAGAGTAACTACTTCACAGGTGCTTGACTCTTTTATAAATGAGTAAAAGGCATAAAAACATGAACAAATGAAATGGGCAGAGAGACATAGTGGAAGTAGGCCAGTTCCCTAACGCAAGTGACCAAGGAGGAAGCAAATCTCCTTTTCTTCAAAGAGATCAAATTAAAGTGAAAGAAGAGAAATGGGTGCATTAAACCTTTCACCTTTTAAATGTTAAACATTTAAGGGAGATTGATTATTCCATGGGAACAAGGGGTACTTCATTGAAACCTGTCATATGCCTAGATATACACATTTCATCCTTCCCAACCATTCTGTTGTACTCATTGGTACCATCAATGCCATTTTGTGGAATATTTGAAGACTGGAGATTTCTCTCTATTTCCTCTCCCTTCCTTTCTCTCTATTTCTTCCTCCCTCCATTACCTCTCTCTCTCATGTTCCCTCTCTTTATCTATGCCTCCTCCCACTTCTTTCTCTCTTCTTATCCTGGTCTGTGCAACAGGTCTTCTTGTCAAATGTTGTTTCTCTTCTTCCATATCACCAGGGTCATCAATCTGTCTTTTAACAGCTAATATGCTCTGGAGAAGGCAGCTAACCCACTTTCGAGCTGACCCACTTCCTGATCCTTTTGAGTTTTTTAGTACTAGAGGTAAATGTTAGCTGTGGTAAAGTCATGAAATTTTCCTATACATGGATATACATGGAATCTATTATGTGGAGTAAAATAAGTCAGAGGGAGAGAGAGAAACGCAGAATAATCTCACTCATCTATGGGTTTTAAGAAAAGTAAAAGACATTTTTGAAGTAATTCTCAGAGACAAAAGAGAGGAGGTCTGGAAGGTCCAGCTCACTACATGAAGCTCACCACAAAGAGGGATGTGTGTTGTTAGAGAAATAACTACATTGTTAATGAACTAGGGAAGTAGAAGCCTGTCTAAAGTACAGGTGGGGGTGAGGTGGGAGGAAGGAGATCTGGGACATTGGTGATGGGAATGTTGCACTGGTGAAGGGGGTTATTCTTTGCATGACTGAAACCCAACTACAATCATATTTGCAATCAAGCTGTTTAAATAAAGATATATAAAAAATGTTAGCTGTGATGTGCCCTGAGACAAGATGGTAAAACAGACTCAACAGTGAATTACAGCAAGTGATTCTCAATTATTTCTCACCTAGGTCTCTTTAGAAGCATTTCCTTTCCATATCCCTCATTCAGACCCTGGTGTGTCACACTGTGCCCCACTTCAAGTTATTTATGTAACTTTTACTTGTAACCAAATTGAAATATCTTGGAGACTGTTGGCCCCCAGCTAATCATGCTGATTTGAGAGTTCATGGAGCATGATAGGAGTACAGAGGATGGGCAGGGTTCAATGAGCACCTGAGACTCCCCCAAACTTAGGCTGTGTTGAAATGTGCAATGTTTTACATCACAGCTGCTTTATCAATTCAATGCTATCTTCCTAGAATTAAATAGGGAAAAAAACCCTTCAGGATCACAAAGGTTAATTTTGTATTTTCTCCAATTACTTAAAGTTTCCAAAACTATAACAAATTGTATTTACAAAATAGTTCCCGGATCATTAAGCAACTTTGTTTAGTGGAAACAAATGTCTTCCTTTCACAAAGCCTATATATAAAACAAGATGATTGTTATGCATGTTGGAAAACATCCATTCAAATGAAACCAGATCAAATGAAAAGAGATGAGAGGCAGTGAAAGAGAGTCTAGAAAGATACTGTCCTCATAATGGGGTACTGAAATTAGATTACACCTTTTTATATGAAAAACAAAGATGATCCTTGGTTTCTTTTTATATGTGTGTTTACAACTTGGTTTTACCCCAAACCAGAGTGTCTTACCTGTCTCAAGCAAACCTGAACAGGATTGGCTCAAAATAGCCTGAACTATCTAACTTTATTCCCCCACCTGGCATGGTCTCAATACTAAAATAAAAACCACAGTTTTGGTGACAGTTTGCTCTTGATACAAGGTAGAAGATTGCCAGACTACATGTGTTCTACCCTTGGGTTGCTTTGGATTATTTTGTGTGGCAACCTTGCTTTAGACCTGCATACTCTACGATGTGTGGAATATTTTTATATATGGGAACTTAGGGTAGAGCACAAGATCTTGACAGTACTGGGTATGTCATCATCCATGCAGATGTTGGACTTTGGGAAGGAGGAAGGGACTTTGCTTAGCTGTGATCTTGCTAGATTGTGTTTTAGCCTTGTCACATGTTACATTTCTAGGAAACTTTATTCTTAAAGGGACATCATAAAAAAACCTTGTGGTTATATGAATTTCAAGAGCAAGAAATACCCTTCAGAGATTTCCTCTCTCTGTGTGTAACATATGTCAGGAATAAATGTCTCAAGTGATTAGAGTTAGAAACTCAAAAAGCACCCAAGAGATATGTATCCTTTAGGATGAATACCTAGGCCAGCTAGGAAAGAAGAGAGATTTTACTCTAAATTATCTCCCATATCTCAGTAGGAGACATTAGAGTACTTCTCACTTAGCCAAATTGATCTTGGAGCCAAATCAATGTTCTAAAGAGCACCTCTGATCAGAGAAGTCCTTTGTGCAAGAAAAACCCATGATTGCTATTGTATATTGAACAAAAGTAAATGGGAGGATTAGATCGACAGATCTCCTAGACACTTAGCACCACCTCATTTAGCCTTGTCAGTATTCTGTGAAGTGATAAAGTTGTTGGTTTAGAGGAGCTGGAGATTCAGTGAGGCAACCTGAGGGACTGACCATCTCATCAGAACTGCCTCAGAGCCTGACAATGGCTAATCAGCTCACTTCAGGTCCCAACACCTACAATATCTAGAAGTCCCTCCAACATACTTGTTGAATAACTTAGTACACTCTCATGTTTATGCTCAGTATACATTTTATGGTCTACATTTTATTTTATATCTGTACTTAGCAATCACTTACTGTCTCCTTTTTGGGTAAAAATTCAGATAAGCAAGATGGGAATGGCATTTGTCTATTTGGGTCTTAAATGGCTTCTGAGACTAGCTCTGAGGACTGTTTCCATGAATTAGACAAATGTGGCATCATTGTTCACTCATTCTTTGACTTAATACTAAGAGCTTTAAGTTCCCAAGCCTTAAATATTGCAGAACCCTCAACTTTGGGCTTGCTCTCTTTATTGATTTTTGCACTTTTGGCACTTACCTTTATTGTAGATTGGATATTGTGGTGGTAATCATATTAATGTTTATGGTTTTTATGTGTAAAGTCACTGCGCCTTCATTGCAACAGCATGTCTCAGACCTGCCTTACTATTTTTGTTTTGCTTTTACACCCACTTTTCCTTGACAACCTCTCAAGTACTGCCCCTACCCATTTTATAGCAATTTCAGTTTTGTCTGCTAAGTTCTAGGTTGCCATTATTTGATACTATCTGTTCCTTAGTTTTGTTTCCTTATATGCTACCAAATTCTTTTGGATTTTCTAGTCCATCCTCTTAGTGGGTGAGTTTTGCCAATAATAATAAAAATAATGAATCAACAGTGATAGTAATGATTTTTATTGACTCTGAAAAAACATTAAGCTTAACTCATAAAATGGTAAATGTCCCTCTACTGTAATTATTCTCTTGTTTTTGCTTTACAGCAACACATAAACACATAGGGAAAAGAATAGCTGAGTTCTTTAAGCACAAATGGAGCTCTCAGGAGCAGGTGAACTTATTCAAGTATGGACCAGGAGATGCCCTAGGTAGGCCTCCTCTTGTAGGTCTAAAGTGGTGGCCTGAGAATCTGCTTTTTTGCTTGTTTGTTTTTATACCACAACTTATGGTGCTCAGGGCTTACTTATGACTTTTTGTTAAGCACCAGAAATTAAACAGGGTCCTGTGAATGGCAGACAAATACCTTAGCTATTGTGCTATCTCAGACACACTTTCAGTATTATTTTATAAATCTTATTTTATTTTATGAAAACCATTGTTATTTACAAAGTCCTTCATAGTTGGGTTTCAGACATACAATGAATCAAGTCCAACTCCATCACCAGTATTGATTTCATACCATCAGGGTAGCCAGAGTGTATCCCTAACACCACTACTCCTGCTGCCTGACCTGCCAATATAACAGACCCATTTTAAATTAATATTGTTAGAGTTTCAATCTATGCATTCCACTGTTGGTGACTTTGGCTTAGATAAGTAGTTCTGTCCATTTTTTTAAATCTTTATCAATGCACCTGAAATCACTTGGCCCCTGACCTCATCTTTTCATATTTCTGTTTTTTTCTTTCACTCAGTTTCTTTCCTCTTCTAACTATCTAAGGACAAGGGTGTTCAATATAACTCTTCTTTATACCATCATATTCTTTATGATTCTTCATGCAGCTATTCTAAATACCACATATAAGTGATATCAGTCTGTATTTATCCTTCTTCTGCTTACTTCGTTTACTATAATCCTTCTAGTTTCTTATTTAGGGCTCTTATATCCTTGCTAATGTTCGGACTAGTGGATCTATTCACTGGTGAAGCTGGCATATTGAAATCTCTCACTACTATTATATTTCTGTCCATATGTTTCTCAGGTTTGTGATGAAAATCATTACATACCTTGCTGACTCTATATTTGGTGAGTATGTATTGATCAGAATTAGTACTTCTTGGCCTATTTTCCCCTTATCAATATATTGTGTCCCTCTTTGTCTCTAAGTACTTTCTTGAGGTTGAATACAATTTGGTCTGATATGAGTATGACTTTCCCAGCTTATTTTTCTTTTCCAGTAGCTTGTATAATTTTTTTTATTCTTCTACTCTGAGAATGTGTCTATCCTGATATTTTAAGTGTGTTTTCTACAAGCAGGTATAGCTGAGTTTTTTTTCTTGATCCAACTCACTACTCTGCCTTTGATGGAATAATTTAATCCACATGTATTTAAGGAAACGATTGACAGAAAGCCCTGTTGTGCTATTATATTGTGGAAAGTTGTTGCTGTTACAATTGGTTATTTGGTTTATATAATTGATCTTTGAGTAGTTCATTTAGAGTCTATCTTTAGCACATTTGTTGTAAGTTCTTTTTTGTCTGTGTATGTTTTTATCCCTCCTTCTCATATAAATGAGTGCTTTAATGATCCGTGAATTTCAGTTAGAAAATGTCTTTTATTCAGTACTTTGAATGTGTCATTCCACTCTTTTCTTTCATGGATTGTTTCAAAATGGAGATTCTTATGTTCTTTCCTTTATAATTAAGTTTTTCTTCTCCCTTACTGTTTTAAAGAGTCCATCTCTTCACACTCTTTTCTTTTTGCCATTTGGATTACTATATATCTTGGTGGTGTTCTGTTAGGGTCTTTTTTGTTATTCATTATTTTTGCCTCTTGGATCTACAGAATGTCCTCTTTCCAGAGAGTGGGGATATTGTCTGCTATTATCTCTCTCAATATTTGTTTTTCCTCTTTTCCTTATACCTCCCCTTCTGATATTCCTATAATTTGGAGATTATTTCTCCTGTCTTTGTTCATTAAATACCTTATTTTTTCCCATCATTTTGTTTCTCCTTTCTCTTTTGACATCTTTATATATGTTGGCTTGTAATTTGTCTTCAAGTTTATCTATACAGTTCTCCACCTGTGCAATTCTGCTACTATGGCTTGCTAACATGTTCTTTAGTTCTTTCAATTCCAATTGTATGCATTAGTTCATCTTCTAAAAGATTTCTTCTTTGAGTTTATTGAATTGTTCATCTATAGATGAATTAATTTCACAGGTCAGTGCCTCCTTTATTTCTGATGCTAAAATATTAAGTGTTGATTATAGCCTCATCTACAAGATGCAGGCATTTTGGTAAACTTAAACATTTGCCTCAGTTTCTCTCCATATCCATAATTGCTGTTGTGCTCCATTGTTTCCTCATTGTTCTTGGCATTTAGAGGGTTATAATAATGGAGTGTTAGAGTCCCCATTATTTAAAAAGGTGATTTAATTAATTGATTATATAAAAGGTGGCTAGAAGTATATCTGCCTTACAGATTATTTTCCCAAACAAGTTTATCTAAATATAATAAAAAAAACTTGTCATCTAATTAATTGGTTTCATTGATTGAATTTTGAGCCTCTATATTTTCTTTCATTTTTTTTTTGTGTTTTGTTTTTTGATTTTTGGTTTTTGGTTTTTTGGTTTTTGGGCCACATCCAGCGGCACTCAGGAGTTACTCCTGGCTATCTGCTCAGAAATAGCTCTTGGCAGGCACGGGGGACCATATGGGACCATCGAATTCAAACCAACCACCTTAGGTCCCGGGTCAGCTGCTTGCAAGGCAAACGCCGCTTTGCTATCTCTCCGGCCCCTGAGCCTCTTTATTTTCTAAGAAAAAGAAGTGTTAGGGCCATTCTGCCTGGAAATAATAGATTTAAATTAAAATGTCTTCCACACGATTTGGGAAGAGGAGGGAACTAAATATATATAACCCTGAAATTGTTTTTTGTAAGGTTTTATGAATATACTTGGGGCTCAAAACATGGAAATCCAAGGAAATTTACAAAATTTATAAGTTGTTTTAAAATGTTAATTATATAATACTAAGGATAATATATAAGAAATAAAATTAAAAAACAGTTGTGTACACTATTTTTTGGATGACATCTTGTTACATTTGTATGATGCAATGATCATAGTAATTCTAACCTGTGGGTCTTAGGGATCTCTTATTTGTAGATTTTATTCTTCATATTATATTATCTTTCAATAAAGTGTTTTATAGTTTGCCACAGCAAACTAAGCAGTGGTCTAGCAGTAGGGCATTTGCCTTGCACTTGGCTGATCTAGGACGGACTGCGATTCAATCCTACATCATCCCATAAGGTCCCCCAAGCCAGGAGCGATTTTTGAGCTCATAGCAATGAATGTAAAAATTGTCAATCATGAAAAGAGAGATATCTAAATAAGAATTATTGAAGAGAAATCTCTTCACAAAAAATTGTACCAATTTCTAATGCCCAAGTCTAATACAGTCAGTGACTTTCTTACTGAGAATTCAGAATTTTCTAGCCCATGGATGCTGGTATTGAGGATTGAGGACACCGTTTGGGGGAGACAGACAAATTAATGGAGCTCTCATTAATTTATGGGCAGGAAAGGATATGAAATTAGTGGTGAATAGTTTTTCTGGGCACATGAACAGATTTTAAAGTTCAAATAAAACATAATTAGCTTTGCATATACTCAGTGGTAATGCATATACTCATACTAATGATACCAATAATAGTCCTTATAAAGGTGAAGTAAATGACAAAGACTAATTTAGGAAGTAAAAACCCTGACATTGTTGCAGTATGTGCACCTGGAATCCAACTAGACCTCATCACCCCCAGGTTCCTGGGATCTTACTTTTGAAGCTCCATGTCAAGCAAGTCACTTCAGGATTCTGTGGAAATCCATTCTTGGTCTGCTCTCATAAAAATCTTCAGCCATCTTATATAGCTTAAAAATAATTATTTTTTCTTTTCACAAAGACATCTCCCTCATCTTCTTTTTTCTTAATGCATTATTTGATTCTTACCTGTTTGCTAAAATGAGAGAGAAAGCTACATTAGCCATTACCTTCCCCTCATTCATTTCTCCAATTTGTAAGACAGCAAAGAACTTAATTGAGGTCACAAAAGTGTCAACCAAACCAGGCTCATGCGTGAGCTATGGTCAGTGATTAGTGACAGCACTGATCACACTATGACTCTGGAGATGTGGAGAACTGTGGCATGGCCTTTGGTTTAGCATGGTCAGAGAAGGATTTTATAGGAAAATTTCAAGTTCTACTCAGTTTTGGAAGAGGAGGAGTTGAGTCCAGAAGAAGGGGAGGAAGAGACTCCATGTAGGGAAATAGTCTTTGTTAGAGATCTGAGGAGTGGGGAAAGAATCCTTAAATATTTTATCAGGTAACATTTCCTTTCTACTTCCTCCTGACTCTTTGTCCCTTTAGTTAAATATCACCATGATTTTCAAAGGCACATTAAATGTAGTTTTGTCTTTCAAGACTCCCACAAGCTCCTTTAAAAACTGTTGACTTTTGCATCAGGGAGGGTGAGAGGGGTAACTGGCACTTTGATGGTGGGCAATGTCCACCGGTGAAGGTTGTTTTACATTGTATGACTGTAACTCAATTATGAACAACTTTATCTCTAAAAAGCCCCCCTGTGTTATGAACAACCTGGAAACCATGGTATTTAAAAAATGTAAACTATATATTTAAAATGATTTGAAACAGTTTAAAAACTGTTTCACCCATATGGAAAATATAAACAAGAACAGAAAACTAGCAAATAACCAAATCTGACCCCTGGACCATAGAAACAGTAGTATCCAGGAAAGAGGAGACAGATTGGCGGGAGGGGGGGGGATGAAGACACAGTTCACACTTTCACTCCTTTAACAAATGCCAATTATCTTTTGATATCTTTTTGATATTTTTGATATTTCTGAATTTATTTTGATTGAGGTGACATTTACTCTCTTAGAAATGATCAGTAGACTTTTTGAGCTTTTTACATATTTCTGACCATCTCTGTTTAAGCAGATTACTGTTAATAGCACATAGGATTGTTTATGGTAACTGACCTTTTATCAACTGGTTCTGGATCAATGGAATATACATGTTTACAAAAAATGTATCTCTGGCTAATGAAAATCCTACACAAATGTTAGATGGAATCTGGCCCTATGTGTAACTGCAAAATTCTAAAATTATATAATTTCCAGGAGAAAGTTTAGAAAAATTTTATTATTACTTTGGATTTAGGTTGAATTAAGAAGGGCCAACATAATACCAATTTTTTCCTGAATGGTATAAGTTGGTGTTACTACCACATCAGAGAACAGAAAATAATTCCCTATACATTTAAATACATATTTATATATTTTGATCAGCAATACTTTGCCTACCTATTTACTTAGAGGAATGAAAATATTTATCTAAACAAAGACTTGCACATAAATGCTAATAGCTAAACTTGGAAAGATTTTAAGTGTTTAATAACAGATGAATGAATAAACTACTTGTGGTATATCCAATGAAATATTTTTATTAAGAAATGAATGAAGGGACTGGAGAGAGAGTATAGTGACTGTGGCACTTATTTTGCACACAGCTGACCTGAGTTCTATCTTCAGCACCTTTATGGTTTTCCCAATCCTTGTAAGAAGGAATTCCTGAGCACGAGCCAAGGTGAAGCCTTGAACACAGTCAGGTGTGATCCAAAAAATCCAAAAAAGCAAGTGCCACAAAATTAAATAAATCTCAAAATCATTATTCTGAGGTAAAGAAATTATATTAAAATGATACATAGTCTACGATTCTTCCAGTTCATAATTTTAAAGGGACAACACAGTTTAGTGGTAATAGGAGCAAACATGTCATGAATGTTTAAGAGAAACGCCCCTCCCAATGTGACTTCAATTAGGAAATTCATCACAGAAGTTGCAAAGGGACATTATACAGAACGTAAATGATACATATTTCAGTTTTAAACGGGCTACATTGCTGTATCTAATGGTCAAAACTCATTGAAAAATACACTACTAGACTATTAAATACTATTTTGCTGATATAAATTGGCTTAGAAACAAATGCTAGTTTATGATAGGCATTCTAGTTATAGCATACGATGGGTTTTTAAAGTGTTACATGTGAAACACTATCAGCAATAGTACTGGAAATTACAGTGCAAAAACCTTTAAAGAAGACTTGCCTCTTGCAAAAGCAGATGGAATGGTGGGTATCGGAGAATCTTGGTGGAGTGAAGTGGACACTGGTGAAGGGGCTGATGGACACACAGTGTTGGGACATTGTGTGCCTCAAAGCCAATCAGGAACAACTTTGTAATTTCACAATGACTCAGTTTAAATTAATGAGTTCATTAAAGTGACCCACAATCACACACTAAAATATTACAGTAAAATGATTATTACAAACTTTGATTTGGTTCAAATTTAAGGTATACATACTAATTTTTTTTTCAAACATATTTACTAAGACAAACAGCGAAAATGTGCTTGGCATTCTTAGAGACATAGAAATCTATTTCACTTTTACCTTTAATTGCATTATTTTTGTTTTTGTTTTTTTGTTTTTTGGGCCACACCCGTTTGATGATCAGGGGTTACTCCTGGCTAAGTGCTCAGAAATTGCCCCTGGCTTGGGGGGACCATATGGGATGCCAGGGGATCGAACCGTGGTCCTTCCTTGGCTAGCGCTTGCAAGGCAGACACCTTACCTCTAGCACCAGCTCGCCGGTCCCAATTGCATTATTTTTTTAATTGAGGTATAGTTACTGAAGTTTAGTAAAATAATGTGTTAGTTTCAGTTGTAAAACTTCGCAATTTCTTATTGAGATTCAATTGTACTATAGTGTAGTTGAGGATGTAAAAATAAAAAAATAATATTTAATGTAAGCAAGTTTTGTAATAATTGGAGGAATCAAAGAAAGCAGTCATTGGAGATTTAAACAACTAGGAAAGTAGTCAAAGAGAATAATTCTATTGGAAAATAGCAGTGTAAAAATGCATTTCTTAACCAAAGTTAAGTTTACATAGATAAGTGACTAATAAAAGTTAAATAGATATATTTATTTGTCTCATAAACACTTATTTTGAGACTGTAAATAAATAAGTAAAAATGTGTTTCTGTTGCAGTTTTATTATGAGGCAACCATCTACCCGTTATAGAGTTCTATAAATTCAATTTATGTTTTACCTGAGACTTGTAGTTTTGTTTTCAGAATGCTGAATAATATCTCTAAGCTTTTGTCTTTTATTATTATGATGCTTTTACTATCATGTTAGATTTGAAAAATTCTTAAATAATTCTTAATGTGTATTGTTATTAAATACAGAATAATATGTATGCATGCAAATTTCTGGAATTCAAAAACTAAAGGTAGAATGTTACTGGAGGGCTTGATTCTTTTTCCTACTGAGGTTATGATGAATGTGCTTTGAGAAAAAAAGCTGTTTATTCCCTAAATAGGTCTTGTTTCATCTGTTTTCTTATTGTAATGTCCATGTGTGGGAGTAAAATTTAGTTTTTAGACTGTTCTTTTTGGCTTGCTGAGAAGAATCTCTGGAAAATGATCATTTGTATTTATGGGAAGGAATAAAATCATGTCCAATCATAAATGTAGCCTTGAGAATACCATTTTGAAACAGTTCAAATCCATCACCTTCACTTACTTGTGGTGTTCTTGTATCAAACCACAACTCTCTTATTCAGAAAATAGATATGATACTAGTTACTTAATATGGTTATTTTGTGAATAAAGGCAGATGTTATGTAGAAAGCTGTTTTTAATGATGAAAAATGAGAATAATGTTCTGAAAATAAAGCTGATACATAGCTATTCATTGTAAATTCCATTTGTCTCCACAGATACCATACTGTTTTTTGTCTTTGATGAATTTATAGGTTTATGATATTCATTTCAACAATTTTGCCTTTCTTATTTTTTTTAAATCTGTACTATCTAGAATTCAAAATACAGCTATTTTGAATGAAGAATTTCCCTAAAGTCAGTTCTTTTGATGCTTCGATTCCTTACTTAAATAATGGTTACAAGCCCTTGCAGATAATGGCACATCCTGTGCGCATCTCTGCCCCCTTGGCCCTATCAGAGTCTAGAGGCCTCACTAGTCCCTCGTAATTCTATCACGGTGTGCATTTACTTCTAATCTTTTTGGAGTTTGGGCCTTTGGATAATGATTTTCTGGGAGTATGGTATTTTTCTCACAGAAAATAATTTAGCATCCTAAATTATTCTTGCATGCATTGGGGCCTTTCAGACCGGAGTTAGGTCTTGGCTGAATTATCTAAAACCTTGCACAAAATTTGGTCCTTGCATTCCCCCCATTTTATTATCATTATATTTAAAGAGTGTGCCTTTCCTCTAGCAGCAAAGCTATTTATCATTTTACATCTATGATTCCTAGATGGCCTGGAGATGAGGGAGACTCCCTTGTTGGAGACTGTGTTGTTCTTCAAGTACAGAAAGGAGACAGCTTGAAAGTAAAGCCCTGTCTGTTCAACAGGTGTGCAGCTTGCTGGGAACTCATTCTACTAAAGGCATTGACCATTCAGATATTAATGAGTTCTCAGCTCTCCTAACAGTATTAAGTTTTATACAAAGCCCTTTCTCTGTGCGCTCACCATTCAAGCTGTGTAAAGCCACCACAGCAGATATTTATAATACTTTTCTTTATTATAATGAGAAATAATTTGAGTCAAATGTCTTAATTCACTGCCAGGAGCTGCATATGATAGAGGAATAATTATTTTCCTTTCTAGTTGTAAAGGCAAGAGTTTAACTGAGTATATCATCACAGATTATAAAAAATACAAAGATACAGTCTGTAACAAAGCATTATCATAGTCTTTAAATCATACTTATAATTTAATTATAAAGCTTCCATATTTTTCACAATGGCTCAAATTGTAAGATCTTAATCACTTCTGAAGTAGCGAACATGGCCTGTTATTATTTCAGGAAGGATAATAGTTGACATTATATCAAGGTTAGAAGTATGATAATTGGAATGATAGATACTTGCCCAGTTCAGCTAAACACTTACTGGTCAGGTTACTTTGCAGAATTATTTGTCTGTACCTCTTTATATAAAAAATGATTTAAGCATATAATACATGTCTTATTTTCACTGGCAAAATTAGTAAGCTGGATAACACAGTAAATTCAGTAAAAATACTTGGTATCCCTTCTGATAGTAAAGACTCCAACTTCCAGTGCCTCTTGTCAGAACATTAAATAAACTAAAATTAATTTATTGTTAGAAAAATGAAATTAATTTTGTTTATATAAAATAATATTGATATTAAATTATCAATATATTATTTCAATGTAAAATTGACAAAAAGGAAGGACTTAAAAGAAGACAAAAATAATTAGCTCTAATAAAAAAAGCCAGTGGTGAGACAAAGAAAACATAGATTAAGACAACAAGCACTGACTAATTTAGGAGTCTTGTGTACTTTGCTCATTCCAATTTCCTCCCTACTAGCTTTAACAACTATTTTGACCTGTGTGGGTATGAATTTTCTTGTTTTGCTTAAGTTTTACTACTTATTAATAAAGTTATAAATACTATTGTCAGATTTTGTAAATCTGACTATAGTAAAGAGATCTTAAGAAAAATAAAACTAGTTTAATTAAAAAATGGACTCAGTACCCAAAGAGACATTTATTGAAGATGAACTACAGATGGCAAACAATTTCAAAAAAAGGTATTTAATAACACTGACTACTTGCGAACTAAGGCCATCTGGGATATTGTTGTGCAACCATTAGGACCGCAGAAAAATAGCTACCATAACAAATGTTGGTGAGTATGAGAAAAACCCGTATTTTTATACTCTGCACTTATGAGTGTAAACTACTACAGCTAGTTTGAATATTGGGATATTTAATCTTAGATACTAAACTCACACTTTCATTTCATCTAGCAATTGCATTCATCTCTCCTGGAGAAACAAAAACTTAAGTCTTAATAATAATTGCAATTACTTGTTGTAGTAGTAATTTTTATAACCCCAAACTGGACATGATGTGGAGTTTTTTTCTTATTTTTACTTTTTTTTAAATTATTTTATTTTATTGAAATAATTGTGATTTACAAATCATCCATAGTTAGGTTTTAGGCAACTCCTATTTGGATCATTGTAATTCTTTGTGCAGTTATTCTAATTACCACAAATAAGTGATATCACTTTGGTTTTATCTTCTGGCTTATTTCACTCAACATAATATTCTATCCAGTTCTATCCAGTTCTGTCCATGTTGCAGCAAATTGCATGATTAAATCATTCCTTCCAGCTGTTTAGTATTCAATTGTATGCATGTATATATATATATATATATATATATATATATATATATATATATGTATATATGTATGTATATATCCCAGATCTTCTTGATCCACTTGTCTATTGTTGGACATCTGATTGGTTCCAAGTCTTCACTATTGTACTTAGTTGCTGTAATTAATAATGATATGCATACATTCATTTGGATGAACATTTTTTGCCCTGAGGGTAGATACCTTAAAGCAGGGTTTCTGGCTCAATTTTGAGTTTATTGAGAACCCTCCATACTGTTTTCCATAGAGATTAGAAAGACTTCATTCCCACCAGCAGTGGATGAGAGTTATTTTTTCACCACATGCCTACCAACACAGATTGTCCCATTATTTTTGATATGTGTCATCCTCACTGGTTTAAGATATCTCATTGTTATCTTGATTTGAATTCCCCTAATAATAAGTTATGATGGGCTTTTAGGTTTTGTGGAATTTATCTTTATAAGTTATTTCTAGATCCTAGGTATAAAACCTTTACCTGTTGTGTTGAGTGCAAAATTTTTCTCCCATTCAGTTAGCTATATTCTAATTTTAGCCCATGTCTCTGGCCATACAGAAAAGTTTTTCGTTTTATGTAGTCCAGTTTATTCAGATTTGATTCTCTAGCCTTTGCCATTGGCACCCTATCATCAAAAACTTCTTTAAGAACTAAGTCTTAGAGTGGTCTGCCTAAGTTCTCCTCAATGAACTTTATGAATTGACCTTTGTGTAATGTGTGAGATATAGATCCATCTTTAATTTCTTTAATTTCTTATACTAGGTTATACAGTCATTCCCATACCATTTGTTGAAGAGACATTTATCTCAATTTTTTTTTTCAAAAACTAGCTCCTGGTTTTATCAATTGTCTTATTTTACTTGTTTCTATATTGATTTCTGCTTGGTCTTTATTATTTCTTTTCCTCTCTTGTTTTTGTGTTTGAGTATGTTTGTTGTTGCTTTTCCAGATATTTAAGGTGTCCCTTTAAGCTGTTAATTTTGTCTTTATGTCTTTCCTAATGTAGGCCTGTATTACTATGACTTTCCCCCTAATGACTGCTTTTGCTGTGTCTCATAGATTTTGGTAATTTGTTTCTTTATTCTCATTAGTGTTAAGGAATCTCTTTATTCCTTGTTTTTCTTTTTAATCCAGCTGTTATTAAGAAGCACGGTTTTTAGTCTCCAGGTGTTAGTTTTTCTCTACATCTTCTATTTACAATCAATCTTGACCTCTTTGGCATTGTGGTCTGATAGGGTACTTAATATAATTCTTATGTTTGTGAATTTTTGTAAGTTAGACTTGTATCCTTAACTGTGATATATCTTTGAGAATGTTCCTTGTGCACTTGAGAAAATGTGCTTTCACCCTTTTGAGATTTAAAGGCCGTGTATATATATATTAATTAGTCCTAGCTCTTCTAGTTTCTTATATAGGCTCTTATATCCTTGCTAATATTCTGCCTAGTGGATTTGTCCAGGGCTATATTAGCGTTTTGAAATCTTCCACTACTATCACATTTCTGTCCAATTGTTTCTCTAGGTGTGTGAGGAGAAGCTGTATATACTTTGTTGACTCTGTATTTGGTGATTATATGTTGATCAGAGTAAGTACTTGATATATTGTTCCCTGATCTATAAGTAGTGCCCATACCTTTCTTTCAATGTAATGGTGCTAACTTATAAGCAACAATAAACACAATGATAAAAATATGTTAAGTAAAATAACTTGGGGCTGGTGCAATAGTGTAGCAGTATGGCATTTGCCTTACAAGCATTCCATATTGTTCTCAGGCCAGGAGCAATTTCTGAGTGCATTGCCAGGAGTAACCCCTGAGCATTACCGGATGTGGTCCAATACCAAAAAATAAAAAAACAAAAACAAACACAAACAACAACAAGTACAAGTACCTTGTCTGCCATGAGAGGTCTCTGAACTTTGTGCAACAGTGTGATCTCTCTGATGGTCTTTTCTTTATTCCTGAAGTAGTATTATTTTACTTTCTTTAGCAGTCAATGAATTGCCTTTACCTGTAATGGACAATAAATATTTATGTTGTAGTTGCCTATTCTCATTCTGTCATGAGTGAAGCTTGACCTATGCCTTATGCATTCTTGTCTCATACGTCAGTGGAATTCATTTAGGTTATGAGCTCTTGTTTTTTCCAGTTTCTGACTTTTTTTTTTAACATCCATACTCTGTATGGACACAATAGTATGCCTTTGGTAACTGCTGTGAGGACTGAAGATTAATCTATGTAAAGCCCCACACTAGAAAATAGCTCAAGGAGTGGTACTGGTGATACAGAACACCATTAATTTTGGTAATGCAATGACTATATTTCTTGGATTCTAAGTTTCCAGAAAATAAGGAATAAACACATCTGCATACATAAACATTACATTGTTTCTTGCCTAGCATCACTCAATTAATACTGTGTTTTGGCATTTCCTTTCTCAAGCCCCTCACTGTGGTATCTGGCTAGAATATTTTTACAAGAACAAAGCCGCAACTGTTTATCTTTCTCAATAAATCTACATTGCCTTAACAAGTATTTCTTGATTATCTTGCTGATTCTAGCTGTCTGGTTTCCCCTAATGTGGTGGAGCACATTCCAGTGTGCCCTCTTTTAGAACATACTTTAATTCAAAGTGAAAGAAATAGCAATGCTGGTTCAATTTGTTTGGCCTAACACAACTCATGAGCTTAATTTTGGAATTAATACTGGCATTTTGGCTATTCATTTTTTTCCTTGGCTCTTTCTGATATGTATGATTTCAAGATGACAATTCCCTTTGGACGATTGGCTGAAGGCACTTGTCACTTCCAATTTATTAATTCCTTGATATTTATTCACTGTAGAACATCTGTCTCCATGCACTTGGCTTTGGCAGAGTATATACATCTTTGTAATAGCAAGACAAACATGCCTCATTGTATCTTAGGAAAATGAAAATGCAGGTGGAGGGCTATTGTTCTGATATCATTCTTGTTTCCTGAAGGTCTTTTTTTTTATTTGATATCTCTGTGGAATTTCAGTTATGGAAGGAAAATCTGTTTTTAAAATGTATCTACTTGATTGATACGGAGTCTCTTAAAATATATCCATAAGCTAGAAACTTATACTTTATCTCTAAACAAAGAATGCTAGTCCTCAGTGGGGGGATGATTATCAGCAAACATCACAGGTCTTTTTTGTCTCTTGAAACTTCCTGTTAAATTTTGTTTGTGCTTTTTACTAAGAAAATGACTAAAAAATAGCTCTCAATAACTGTATTGAGCAGGTCACAGTTAAAGGTTCACAACTGAGAAGTTTCAAATTTTCCTATTAAAATGATAAATCAAAGGTGTTGAGCCTTATATGATAAGTTGTGAAGTTTGGAAATAGTTTGGGATGTAACAGGATATGGGACATCAATGACTATAGAATCAGAAATGAAAACTTCTGTTTACTGTATATAATAATCTTTGGATCAATTAAACTATCTGCTTTCCAAGTGGCAAAGGTTTTTGAGGTATGTAAGAAACAGTAGATGTTAAAGTGTTCAATGCACACAGTAAATAAGTTCTTTCACATTTGTTGAAAGATAGCTTTCATTATTTTTATATTTTTGCATTTATTTAGTTTCTGCTGTCTTTAAGGTAGTCTTTGCGTTTTTTTAATAATGATTTTTATTTTGACCAAAGTGGATTACAAATCTTTGACAGTAATATCTTGGGTACATATTGACATTGGACCAAGGGAATTCCCACCACCAGAGTTGTCTTCCCTCCACCCCTGTTCCCAGCATGCATCCGATTTTCCTCTCCCTTACCCTCCAGGCTGCTAGTATAAGTGGTCTACCTTTTTAGTATAAGTGTATATATATTGTTGTAGATTGGGTATCGATTCTATTGTCGTTGGGTTGTTTGCTATTTAATTCTGATCATTTTTTATTATTACTTAGTGCTCATACAACTGTTTGGTCTTGGTGCCCTCCATTGTTTTCCCCTCAAATTGAAAGGCGGAACAAGTTGGTTCCAGTTATGTGGTTTTATTTTTTTTTAAGAATTTAGTACTTTATTATTATCACAGCCAATCTAAAATTTTCTTTTGTAATTGAGGTTATTATTTGCTCATAGAAGTGCCAATGGGTATATGTTTTAGAGATACAAGCACCACATATGTCTCAAAATCTTCCTACCACTGTTTATTTCCAATAATTCCTGAGCAGGCATGGGGTACCATATGGGATGCCAGGATTTGAACCACTGTCCATCCTGAATCAGGTGCTTGCAAGTCAAATGCCCTACCGACCCTTCATTGGACAATTTCTATTCTTTTTTTAAATTTCTAAAACAACCTCCCCCAAAACAGAATAAATAAATTCAGCCTATGAGTGCAATTATCTGCTGTTTATCTTTCTCCTTATATGTATGTTGCCTAAAATAACTTCCATTAATTTTATTCTTATGTAGAAATGGCAATGCTTCAGCTTTTATTTTATTTTATTTTTGTTGTTGGGTCACAACCAGTAGCGCTCAGGGATTACTCCTGGCTCTGTGCTCAGAAATCGCCCATGGAAGGCACAGGGGACTATATGGGATGCCAGAATTTGAACCACCGTTCTTCTGCATGAAAGGCAAATAAATGCCTTACCTCCATGCTATCTCTCCAGCCCCTCATCTTTTATTTTTTAATTAATATTTTTATTTAAACACCTTGATTACAAACATGATTGTGGTTGGGTTTCAGTCATGTAAAGAACATCCCCCTTCCTCAGTGCAACATAGCCATCACCAATGTCCCAAATCTCCCCCACTCCACCCCAGCCTGTACTCTAGAATAGGCTCTATACTTTCCTTATTCATTCACATTGTTATGATAGTTCTCAGTGTAGTTATTTCTCTAACTGCACTCATCACTCTGTAGTGAGCTTCATGTAGTGAGCTGGAACTTCCAGCCCTTCACTCTTTTGTCTCTGAAAATTATTGCAAGAATAAAAGAATCTTTTTTATTTTTTTATTTTTCTTAAAACCCATAGATGAGTGAGACTATTCTGCATCTATCTCTCTCCCTCTGACTTATTTCACTCAGCATAATAGATTCCATGTACATCCACATATAGGAAAATTTCATGACTTCATCTCTCTTGATGGCTGCATAATATTCCATTGTGTATATGTACCACAGTTCTTTTCACATGGAGTAGTGTACCATTGCATGTGTATGTTATATTTTCATCTACAAATGTGATGTGGTCCACTTGGGTTATTTTCAGATCTTGGGTATAAATAGTGCTCTAGTGGCTTAGGGGGTGGATATATATACATACATATATATTTATATATACATATTCTTATATATCTTTTCAATTAAGTGTTTTTGTATACTTTAGATATATACCTACATGTGAAATTTCTGGATCACATAGGAATCCTCTTTAATTTCTTTTTTAGAACTATTGGATTTCTTACTGCATCTCTTTAGCAGACTCCTACAACTGATTTAAAACATCTGCACAATAGATTCATGTTTGCTTGAGTCTTCAATGGGAAATCTACTATTTCAGTATTTTTTCACATGTAAATATTGATTTTTATGTTTTTAAATATTTAATATAAAATTGTGCCTTAACAAGTTGTTTAAGGAGAGGGAGTGATAGCACAGCAGTACAGCATTTGCTTTGAATGCATTGACCCAGACAATGCAGGTTCAATCCCCAGTATCCCATATGGTCCCCCGAGCCAGAGGCAATTTATGAGTGCGAAGTTAGGAGTATCTCCTGAGCGCCGCCAGGTGTAGCCCAAAAAACCAAAACCAAACCAAAACCAAAATAAAACCCAAAAAAACTAAGTTGTTCATAATATAGTTGTTTTAGGAATTAACTCTTCCAATACCCATCCTACCACCAGTGTTACTTTTCCTCCATCAATGTCTCCAGCTTCTCACTTACCACTCCAGCTTGCTGCCAGGTAGACACTGAAAAGTTTACTTTATATCATTTGGTACAACACAAAGGCAAATGGGTTTTTCAAAACTTCGGTCATAAAACTCAATATATGGTCATTTTTATCTTTTTCACTGGTGTCATTAAAGTTAATATCTGAGGATTTACTGGTCTGATTGAAGCTAGTTGAGATTTTTTTTTGAGTGCTTCTTAAAATTTTTAAATAAAGTCTGCTTTCTTGGAAAAAACTGCAGAAAATTGAGCAAAGAAGGAAAATATGTTACAAAGTTAATAGGCAAGCACAATACTAAAACCTTAAATAACCATACTGATAATATCACAAATGATTTAAAATCAAAATTTCTAGAATGGTTGCAAATGGAGCCTGACGATTCTTGGATCTATATAGATAATCTTGAAGGACAGTGTGTGAGCGAGAGAGCTGGGGCCTTGCAGAAGGAACTTGGTTTGGATATCCTGAGTGTGACATCTCCACATGCACCACAGTTTATTCCATGCTGTGTTATGGGCACACTCATGTATCTAGGAGAACTCTCCTGTCACAATTTTGTTCCCAGAGTAAAATCCAGGTGGAAGGAAAGTTACTCTGGTGGTAGGATGGTGTTGGAACAGTCAATGCCTGAAACAGCTATCTTCAAAAGGCACCATTTTAATACATTTGATTCAACCAATTGGAATAACTGTTATTCAAGCTTACAAGGAACAATTTAGTAGCATTTTTGCTTAATACTTATGAATGTGTTTATAGCTTACCTACCCCCAGACATTCATTTGTGGGGCCACATGATGAATTTTGTCCTGCAAAAGGCTAGTTCTGTTTCAGTTCAGTGGCACTATATCACTCAGTCATCTTATTGGTCTCAGATTTCACATCACATCAGAAAATAAAAAAAAGAGGTGATAGGGAAGCCATCTACGAAACATCCAAAGTTGTCTATGACATCACCTGGAAGCAATTCTCTACCAGGGAAGACCCTACTGTTGCTCTGACATCGATTTACTCAAAAGAGTCTTCCCTTAACACTGAGAAGACTTAAACAACAACAACGACCTGCATACTTGACAGGGCTTTTTGCATTGCCCTTTAATTCTGAGTTGAAATTAGACGCTGCTCCGCACTATCTTGACTTTAATGTAGGATATATAGATTCCAGGACCTTCAATACAGAAACAAGATAACAACAATAGAGACTGTGAAAAATATAACTGTATGGGCACTACTGACAATGACCAGAATTGGATACACTAGTTTGCCTGGAGCCTAGAAATGGTCTTATGTCAGAAAACTTCAGGGGTAAGGTCTCCTTGTACTTAGGCCAAAAGTTTTTCCTTTCCATGACCCCCATACTTTGGTGGGCCCATGCAAACGATAATTGCCACTCTAACATTGTTTATACAGTGCTCCTTTGACTCTAAACCTTTAAGAAACCACTAGTAAAAATATCTGGAACTGCAAAATCAAATGGTTTACATTAGTGTTAACATATATGCTTTTAGTTAAACTAACATGCTGGGGGATAAAGGAGGGAGAAAGGGATATATGCTTGGAAACAGGGATGAAGGGAGGACAACACTGGGGGTGATGGATATTCCCCTGATTCAAGGTTAATATGTACCTAAAATACTACTGTGAAAGATATGTAAGTCATTATGATAAAAAATTGTGTTTTATTTAGAAATGTTCTTTGACTTACATGTATTATTATATTAATTATATGTTATGTTATGATATGTTATGTTACTATATTATGTTATGTCAGTTTACCTCAATATGTT
The DNA here is from genome assembly GCF_024139225.1 of Suncus etruscus. Taxonomy (NCBI): domain Eukaryota; kingdom Metazoa; phylum Chordata; class Mammalia; order Eulipotyphla; family Soricidae; genus Suncus; species Suncus etruscus. Next base: position 5,790,352 of record NC_064855.1, on the reverse strand, counting down.
AATCAATTTTGTCTCTTGAATAAATCATTACAATAAAAAAGAGGTGAAATGGTCTATAAAAGATCTTTCATTTCTTTAGGCCCTGGTCTTATTTATTTAATATGCTTAACAAGAATTCCAGAACAGGCTTATTGGAAGTAAAGTATCAGATGAAGGAGGTCATATAAATGCAAGGTGATAATAATAATATAAATGCAAAACAATAATTATCTCTGAGATCCAGCACTTTACTACCAGTGGTGACATTGGTAGGAAGGCGATTCACAGAAGCACAACCACCATGATTAAGGCAGTAATGAGAATGACTTAGAAGAAGCGGAGCTAAGTAAACACAGCATGAATAAACAATAACTAAGCTAGTGAGCTATTTAAAGTCAGAGCTATGCCAGAAGAATAAATGCATGAGGTCCAAGAGAGGGGTCTGTCTGTGTAAAAGAACAGAAACTTAGAAGAAAAGTGTGGGTTTATGAAGATCAAATCTCAACAATAATATGTTTTTCTACAATCTGAGGGCTGTGTAGATAGCATAGGAATTGCTTCCTATAATCTTATTGATGAAACTAGGGAACATATGAGTTCCCATAAATTAATATCCCATTGGTTAGATTCTTTTTGATAACAGATACTTCTTTGCTTCCACCAGGGTTCGAGATAATTAATATTGTATTTGTTTTGGTGTGAATGTGTGTGTAGGGATGGGGTAGAGGGTGGCATAGCTGTTAACCTGGGGTTGTTCTAGCCTCTCATTGACACTCTAACTGAACCAGACCAGTGTCCCAACCTTCGTTCCTCACAGGACCTGACTTTATTTGTGCCTGCCCCCACCCACTCTCTTTCCACATGAAATTGTAGGTTCTAACTTCATGACTTCATTGCACTGGGACCATTGCAGTGGACATTGGGAATGGATGGAATGGAGAACTTAAAATTAAGACAGCCTCTTGCTGTTTTTGATGGAACTCAGGGCATAATTCTAGCTGATATCTCCATGCTGATGGAGCTATTTTTCTTAGATGTCAAATGGCAACCATTGAGCTCATTATATCCTCTATGTGTGATTAAATCTGGTTAGAGAGATAGAGGTTAAAGGCACTTATTAAATTATTTTTGTACAAAATTTTATAGAGGATCTTTGTACACATTCTTGTTCTCAAGTTTGTTATTTATTATCATATTTCCTGTAATATCTGTGTGAGTGGATTTCAGAAGAGCAGATATAGATGATAATTTCAAATGCATTTCAGTCCAGCTCTTGGGTCTTTGTCTCAGATGTGCCAAGAAAATAATGAATGTTGTCAATTTAGTAAATATTTTTCAGTTTAATGAAAATTGGTGAGATTGCTACTATGTATGATTGGATTTTTTAAAAGGCCATTTTTGGTGGAATTGTTTACACTTTAATTAGTTTGGCATCTTGTAAGATTTATGTAAATATTTAATTTCATTGCTGCATTTTATTATCAAATTTGACAAGTATTAATTTCTAGTTTGATATTTCTGTTTTTTTTATACCGATATCCAAATCTTTTGGGAGTAAGTTATACCCTTAGAAGGATTAGTTCCTCTTAAAATAATAATTGTAGTATACAAAGAAATTTCCAAAAGCCACACAAATCTTAATGTGTGATGAAATCAACAGGACCCTGAATGGAACTTTGACCGTCATGTTAAAATGCCCTTTCTAGAGTTCCAACCTACTTTTCTTCTTCCCAGTCGCCCTTCATACCCAGTCCTAATTTTCTTTTCTTTTTTTTATTTTTTTGTGTCCCCCATTCACAATAAAGACCAGGTAAAGAATCTGGGTTGAGATGTATATGGGATGCATTTACTGTACATCCTCTTTCTTTCTTTTTATTTTTAGTCTTATTTTTTCCTTTTATTTGAACACATAGTTTATATAGTGGCTCATGAATGTACAATGTACACCACCCTTCACCCATGAAAATTTTCCACCACCATAGTCCCCAGCTTTTTTTTTTCCAATATTTTATTTAAACACCTTGATTACAAACATGATTGTTTTTGTGTTTTAGTCATGTAAAGAACATCATCCATCACCAGTGCAACATTCCCATCACCAGTGTCCCAAATCTCCCTCCTTCCCACCCAACCCCCGCCTGTACTCTAGAAAGGCTTTCTATTTCCCTCGTACATTTTCATTATTAGGATAGTTCACAATATAGTTATTTCTCATCATGACTGCCAAGTCTATGTATATGTTTTGAACCCAGGTCTTCAGCTTAGATAATACATTTTCCTGTGCATTTAACGAATCCCCATTTGATGTCTCCTTGATTCTTTACCTATAGGTCAGTTTTCCACAACCCCTGACCTAGTCCTTCTTAATGTGTAGTCCACAGAATGTCAGTCTGAAGAGATAAAAAATGAAATCATTGTTGTGCCTACTGAAAGCTACTCGTCAATATCTTTGAAGAAGATAGACCAGAGAGAGACCAGCTTTTCCTCATCACTCCCCAACTCTGCAAGATGCCTGATCTTGGATTTCCAGTCTCCAGGACTGAAAGAAAACAACACAATTTAAGTTGCCCCTTCTACAGTATTCTGCTCTGGAGGCTCAGCTGGAGACTGATTAACTAAAATTAAATTCTAAGACTAAGACTGTCTTAGATTGCCACATGTATAAAAATAAATCAAACCTGGTCAAACGTTACTTGTAGCATTCAGAAGTATTCTTCCCATAAATGGTTGATTTCAATTTAACAAGGATAAAATAATTGAAAATGGGAGTTTCAAATGTGCATGAATGGCTCTCATAAGCTACTTTATTTATGTCATTGTTATATAAAGTTCTTTTCCCCTCTTAGAGCCTTGTAATGTTTTTAATCTACAAGCATGTCTTTGTTTAATATTTGCTTGCATGTCTGATTTTCCAGTTGTTTGAGTCTACTAGATTTCACCTACTTGTAGATTTATCAGAGTTCTTTGGAATATGAGTGTCTCCTGAATTCTGGTGTACTGAAAGCATTATTTGGAACATGAATTTTGCAACTATGACATCCCAGTCTTATGCTTTCCTTTCTCCAATATCATGCCAGCCATCTAAGATATGTCACTGTTTCCTTTTGGAAAAAAAATGGATGCTGATGAGAGCCTTATCATGTTGATTCATTTTCTCATCTTTACAAGTCAGAGTCCTTTTTCTCAGAATCATATTTTTATTTTCTATGTTTTAAAATATGTACTAAGATCTATTCTTGTTTTAGTTTTCTAGCTAAGTAAAGTAATTGTTCTCTTCTCAGTTAACTGGTATGCTTTTCAATATAGATTTTTTTTCTTTTCTTTATTGTTTTGTTTGTTTAGGAAACACACCTAGAAGTGCTCAGGGCTTACTCCTGGCTCTACTCTCAGGGATCATTTCCTAGTAATATGTGGAGGACCATTTGTGATGGGAGTCAAACCCAGGTTGGCTACACTTTAGGCAAGCACTTTATCTGCCACACTAACTCTCTGACCCTTAATAGATATTTTATAATCTTTCCTTTTTATTTTTATGGTATTTAACAATTTTTATTTTATATATTTAATGCCCTACTGCAGAGATTCAATTTCTATCTGTAAATTTTATTTTACCTCTCCTCAGAATTTGTATCTTTCTTTTCAAATCTTAAAAAAGTTATTTTCTGCTTACCATCACTTATTAGGAAAATCCAAATCAAGCTAAGTCTTGAAATCAACCTAGATGTCCAACAACAGACAAGTGGAGTACAAAGATGTGTATACACTACACATACACAATGGTATACTATATATCTGTAAGGAATGATGCAATCATGAAATTTTCTGCAACATGAATTGAACTGGGAGATATTATATAAAATTAACTATATTAAATGAAGTAAGGCAGAAGTAGAAGGATAAATACAGAATGTTATCACTTATATGTGGTACTTAGAATAACTGCATTAAAATGTGATGGTATAAAAGGGAGTTGTTCCAAAAATCCTTGACCCCAGAGTATAGCAAGAAGAAGGAAAGAGACTATGTGGAGGAAGAGAAACATAAATATAAAAGGATGGGGGCCAGAGACCAAGTGGTCTCAGGTGCATTGATGGAGATAATAAAAGACAGAGCTAAATATCCAAGCCACAGGTAACAATAATGGAACCAAGAGACATAAACTTAAACAATCTAAACTTAAAATGGGCCTGTTATACTAGCAGGTAGGGAGATAGGGGGTGATGGTATGGGATAAACTTTGGGAATATTGGTGGAAGTCATTACTGGTGGTGGGATTGGCCCTGATTCATTTTATGTCTGAAACCCAACTATAAAGGATTTTATAAATCATAATGGTTTCAATAAAATAAAATAATTTTTAAAAAGTTTTTTTCTTTATTGAGTTTATATTTTTCCTATTACGACTTAAGGTATGTATATTTGCAGAGAATGACTGACTTGTTATTTTAGGACAGTTTTAAACTCTTCCATTCATTGGGGGCAATTCTGGCAAATGAGCACAACAGATGTAGCTCTGAGTGCAGATATGGGAAGTGATAACTCGGCATCTTCAGATCCCCAAAGATGAGACTAGAGAACTAAAGCTAAAATAAAGAGTACCTTTTTGCCTCCCATCCCTTTGAGGGCCAATTTGTTGGAAACCAATATCTGGCTGAACAGTTGGTTGCAGTTGATTTCAGAAATTCTAAAGCCATAGAGATTTCCATAAGAGCTCCTAGGGAGAGATCAATAAGTGGTATAAAGTAGGAGGACTGTGCTTTCAGTGCCTTGTAAGATTACTTTTAAAAGTCTCTGCCTTTAATATGTGCAAGAATAATGGTTAATGACCCTAGGGAGCTGTTCCACAAAAGCCTGAGAACACCTTAGCCATACTCATTGGCTCTGCTTATCACAGAAGGAAAAGGAGGAAAAACATCATATTTACAAAGTGCCTTGTTCAGCGGGTCTAAGGCCACACATGTACAGATATTGACACTTCTGCAGATTATTGTATATTAAGACATATATTTCCTTAGAGAAAAGCAGGGGTTGTAGTATTTAACTGTGCCCTTGGTAGAGTATGTACAGTGAATATGAACTCAACACTGACACATATTAATAAATACTTATTTATACCTTCACAATGTGTCAAAATACATCATATGTTGAATGATCTAGTTTACTTCCTTCACCTCAACCAAATATGAGTAGGAAATATTCTGTAGGATTTTTACTATTGTGAACTATACATGGGGTGACATGTCTTTTTATTTGGGAAACAAGTGGGCTTCTGAGAAATGTTCAGGAGGCTCAGTCGCTGCTGGCAATATCCAGACAGCCAGACCTGAAGAGCTCATGCTGGGCCCCAGAGCTGATGGAAGCCACAGGGCCATATTTTGCCACTGGTGCTGGAGACCATGCTCAACTCTTGTGCATGCAAAGAGTGTGCCTCTAACACCTGAGCTAGATTCTTTCCGTTGAGATTGTTTTCCTTGGATCAACAAAATCCTAATCTTTGTTGACATGGGAAACATAAAAAAAATTCTACATAGAGAAAATTAGACTCTAAGATCATATATGAAGGAGAATAGTTTGGTAGCTATGAATTGATGGGTCGAGAAATTAGAAGCCAAGTGTCTTGGTAAGTGCAATCTATGGACACAAGCATACAAATCTGGAGTATAGGGAAGGAGGTAGTGTGCATGAAGAGAGAGGGTGAAGGGTAGAGGGGAATTGTGGCAGTCATTCACGGGCACGCTAGAGCCAGTGTGGCCTTCAATGACATTATTGAATCAGAAAGAATAGTATCCAGTAATGAACACTTAAATCAAGTCTTTCTCCTTAGGAATCCCTACACTTTTTACAGAGACGAGGCAACCGATTCTCTGTCACTTGGAATCCTGGTATCTGTCACTCGTACCAGAACTCCAGACTTTATTGGTTTGAAGATGAAAGGTAATTGAATTGGATTGTAGTTGTTCTGGCTGGATGCTCTGATGGAATGTTCACAAGAAAAACTGTGGATTCAGGACACATAATTATAGTTTAGGGGAAAATAAGTTCATACTGTAATCCTAATTGCAGGAGGATTCTTCAATTATCCTGAAATCAGAAGTATTTTTATTATATTAGTTTTGTTATTAATTCAGCATTGATTAACAATAGAAATGATACCAAAACTACAGAGTAAATATTCCAAGGCTTATTACAATGATAGATTGTGTTACAAGAGTTTAAGGATAAAAGATTTGGCACACTTTACACGGTATGTGTGTGACCCTCATCCTAAAATTCTATTGAAATTTTATTAAAAGTCCATTCAAGGTTGAATACCTTTTTTTAATATTCCTCTATTTTGATTTTTGGTTCTGGTCCTAATGTCTGGCTTATATTTGCAGCAACCATCAGGATTTTCATTACTTAATTTGTAAGATGCTCCTGTACATGATGTTGGGTGCCCTTCCCATGAACTCTGTTTGCCTTCTACCCATCATCAGCACTCAGAAAATGAGCCTATGCTTGGGCTTCAGGAGACCTGATGCTGGCCATGTACTCCTCACAGCTCAGAGCAGATGAATTAGCCTTGTGCATTAGATAATTCCAGCTAAGGACAGTGGATTGGACACTGGGTTTATTCCTTTCAAAACAAGATGAAGTGGCCATAATGGGAGTTTAAATATAATAAGAACATTCATGAGAGAAAACACATGCTTCAGGACATTGGTGTACCCTGTCTTGAGCACTGGGATAGGGGACAACCTTCTTCCCCAGTGTGACTATGAAAAACTATTTTTCTTTTTGCTTATCATGAAGGATGCAACTGCTGACCAACTGGGAAGGACCAGGCAGGTGGGCAGAGTGTCAGCTCTTCAGGAAAGCAAACCATATGCACCTGTTGTGTTTGCTCTGTGCCTTGAGGTGAACAGAGTGGAAGAGGGGTCCTGAGGGATGTGAGGGCCCCTATATGCTGCAGCCCGGGTTCAATGCAGAAAAAGGCCAATAGCAGAAGGTGTGGAACCCAGATATGGAAATGACCTTAGTGCTGGATGCCAAATATTCCCCCACTCTCACCCAGACTCTGCCTCCAGAAACCAGGATTTTTTTTGGGGGGACGGGACATTCAGGTTGTTAAAGCTATTCGTAGAACTTGATGCCATCAGGCATTCAGAACACAGCAGTGGGAATATAAATTCTCTAAAGCTGGTGGAATAGATACATTCAGAAGTTGACAGGCAGGCTACAGTGAAGGTCTTTACAACTTCTTCATTTCAAGGAGTTTTCAGAGGCCCGACAGTTGGAAGAATGAATGAGCAGCAGTTAGTCAGAGAGAAGTGTGAGAGGATTTTAAAAAAAGAGACACCATGAAATGTGTCCACAAGAATAGGACAGCTTCTTTCTTGACTCAATTACAAGGAATTCTGTGTGGGTTTTGCATTAGGGTTTTGCATTATGGTTAGGGGCAAAGTTGCAGTAGAGATTAGCTCTGGTGATGTCTGTCTCAACTGTTTATTTGTGAAGGCTGTGAAAAACTCACCAATCAGGTAATGTATAGTTTTTTACACAACTCGTGGAGAAATGAAGGTTCAATAAAGTAATATGATCTGCGCAGTCCTCCTTTGCTTACATTTCACCTCTGCATATTCCCCTCCTTTTCTTATTCTTGAACCTGAGTTTCACTCTTTGAATTTTAGCTTGCATAATTTAATTTTGTTTTCGTTGGAACTTTTTGCTTTTTCTCAGAATTGTTGCTAGAGGTCTACTTTCCTACATTGCCATATTCTGGGTACCCTGGGATTGTTTTTGACAATTGCAAGTTGAAGCAATGGTAGGTTTTCTTTGTTTCTCTTTTAAACATTAAGGCGCCAATGGCATTTGGCACTGATTTATTCAAGAGTCATACAGAAATATTTAAAATTGATACTGTGTTTTCATCTCATGGTTGCCAGTAACACACTGGGCCATTCTAGCCAAGTGTGAAATTACATTTCCAATTTTACCTACAGGACAGATGTTGATATAGATAAGTGTTCTTGTTTTCCTATGCATTGCTATTTCAGATTTCAAAAGTATTTTATGATTAACTTGAGAGCTTTCCAAAATAAAACCAACATGAAAAGCCCTCAAATAATATTAAGTGTAATTCCAGTGTCAAAGTTGACATCCAAATAACTTTATTAGTAATCTGTTTTGTACAATGAAATTAAGTTGCTTGCTAACATTTTAACTCTTCATGGAGCATTATATGCTTTATTTGCCCATTGGAAAATAAGAGATATGATTACCTCAAGGAATTGTTTTAGCTAATTGAGAAATATAAGAATGAAGATTTAGAAACGTTGACAATAAGCTCTAATTCTACATAAAACAGAGATTATTAAAACAATGTGAACCATTTTAAAGGGCAAAATTTGCTACCATTTATATCAGGGGTCCTCAAACTTTTTAAACAGGGTGCCAGTTCACTGTCCTTCAGACTGTTGGAGGGCCAGATTATAGTAAAAACAAAAATTATGAACAAATTTCTATGCACACAGCATATATCTTATTTAGAAGTGAAGAAACAAAATGGGAATAAATACAATATGTGGCCTGCGGACCGTAGTTTGAGGACCATTGATTTATATAATCATTCCCAATAAAGAAATTACTCTCATTATTATTCTGAGGAGTGCTTTCTTGTTTCAGGAACTAAAACCATGGATGAAATTAGTGCAGTAGAATGTCTGAATTTAATGAAAACTTAATAAATAGTAATTGATTGATGAAGTGTCAAAGCATCTTTCAACCTCCTGTAACAGGTTATATATGCACCGAAAAACCCAGAGGAAAAAATACAACTATTCAATTGTTACATTATACTCATGCGAATCATTAAATTCAAATGAAATTCAAAACCCAATCATTTGATCAGACTCGAGACTTCCAGTCAAACTGATTTTTCCTCCATAAACAGCTACAGATTAGTCCGGAAGAGTTGTCTTTCATTGGTCTGCAGCAGGTGATCAGATCACATTATCACTGCCCGAGCTCTCTGAATTCATATCAAGGCATTATTCTTCAACAGCAATTACACATTGCCCTATCTTGAGAATTGGCATTGAAGTTGCTCACAAAGGCTGGGTTGAATAAAATATTTTTTGTCAGAAGGTGTTCAAGATGACTGATTAGTCCTATAATTCTATCCAAATTTTTGAATGGCTCCTTGTCATAGCCTTTGATGTTGCTTTGAAAGACTTAATCAAAGTCTGTTGCCATCTGAATCTATAAATGACAGGAGATAGTAGTCCCTGAAGTCATAACTGAACCAGACACCTTTTACACACGGTGACTTTGAGCAAGGTATTTACTTCCCCGTGCTTCACTTGAGTCGCTTGCTTAACACGTTGAATAACAATCTTGATTTTATAGCATTGTTATGAACATTGAGTTAATGCTTGAAAAGAATTCTAGAATAATCCATGTAACATACTATACACCTTATATATCCCGTTTGAAAAATTGGCAGTTCTATGCCAGAAAGATAGGAAATCAGGAAGGGTGCTTACCTTGCATGTAAGCAACCACCCTCAGTGCCATGTATGGTCCCCAATGCCTGCTAGAACTAAACTCCAAACTCTGCCCGGTGTGACCTACAAATAAACAAAAATTCGATCAGACTAAAAGCAGTAAAAAGAATGAATTAATCATAAACTTCTAAAAACAATCACATCACTAATAAGCTTATATGGACTTTATGTTGATTTTATGATTTTAGAATTGTCTTCGAATTTGTAGAAAAATTAGAAAAAAATCAATACCTAGAAAGGAAAACCATTTTACAAGATATGTTGTTTGACATGCTTTGGAAAAATACAAAGCAATTTTATTTTGTTTATTAGAATTTACTGGATGAAAAAGAAAGTTATAATTGATATAATTGTCAAACAGCATATTAATATTAATGTTTAGCCAGTGTAAGTTAATATTTTACAAAGGTTTTTTTCTGTATTAAAAGGGATTACAAAATTTACCATGTATTAGAGTTTTTCCATTTTATTTAAACTTCTAAAATTTATTTAATTTTGAGGTCTCTCTTGGCTCTATGCTCAGGAAAGACACCTGATGATGTGCAGGTAACCATACACTGTAGTTGACATCTGCAATGCTTAACTGTGTGCAAGACAAGTGCCTTGACTACAGCATTATTTTTTGTGGGGCTCCAAAGTATTTTAATACTTTTAATCTCGGTTAAATACTTACTATGAGAGTTAAAATGATTAACATTCCCATATATTTTTGTACTTTTCCTTATCAGTATTTTATGATTGCACATTATTTGCTTAATCAAAATTGATATTGTATTTATTGTTTTTTTTATATATTTTTTGTTTTGTTTTGTCTTTTGCTTTTTGGTCACACCCAGCAGTGCTCAGGGGTTACTCCTGGCTCTACACTCAGAAATCGCTCCTGGCAGGCTCAGGGGATATATGGGACGCCGGGATTCGAACCACTGACCTTCTGCATGAGAGGCAAACGCTTTACCTCCATGCTATCTCTCCGGCCCCTGATATTGTATTTATTGTATATAAATTTGATTGGTGCATCCTTTTGTTTCATTTTTTTCCAGTTTCTTCATTCCATGTTTTGGTCTTCTCTGATCTCTTCCTGGAGTGTTCCTGATTCTTTACTAAAGTATAGTTCTCTTCATGTTTTACCATTCCCTAACAGACATCATTCCAAAAGTTTTGATTGATTTTTTTGCTTCTAAAGTCAATAATATTCCCCTTACTTAGTCTCTACATCATTAATTCTATTTACAGAAGTATCTGTTATTTTAACTGTCTTGTTAAGTAGGAAAGTAAACTGTTTGTTTTTCTGTTTTTCCACAGTGCACAACTTACCTTAGAATTCCCACTTTATTATCATTTTTTGCTTTCCATTTATTGAAAAAAAATCTGTCTTAATCAGTTGCATGATATGGAGAAGTTGCAACAAACCTCTGTATGTTCTTTAATAATCTTTTCTTCAAGATTAATACATTTTCTTTTTTATTAATAATTTTTATTTTGACCAAAGTGGATTACAAATCTTTCACAGTAATATTTTAGGTACACAGTGACATTGAATCAGGGGCATTCCCATCACCAATGTTGTCCTTCCTCCACCCCTGTTCTCAGCATGCATCCCATATTGCCCTGCCTTTGCCCCCTGGGCTGCTAGTATAAATGGTCACTTCTGTGTCTAGCTTGTTGTAGATTGGGTATCGATTCTATTGTAGTTGCCTTTGGATTTGGTGTTTAAGTCTAATAATCTTTTATTTCTACTCAATGTTCATGCCTTAATCTTACTTGGTTTAAGATAGTAAATTTTCTTTTAAGTGCCATTTTATTTTAACTAATATTGTTTTCTGTACTATATGTGTGATTGGCATGTCATTTATTTTCATCTGGTTTATGCCTCATCGGGGTGCTCTGATTCTTCTACCTCCTATAAAATCTTAACCAAATTTCTTTTATCCCAGTTGCCAAAATCTCGGATCAAGTTATCCTCCTTCTCTGAGCCTTCCTAAATTAACTTAGGGAGGGATGTGCTTTCAGGACTCTGGTCTGTAGACTTTATTATTCAATTGAGGAAAGTCAACTTTAGGCAACTGCTGAATATCTCACACTCACTTTGTCTTCTGGAATCTTGTTAGATGTCATTCAATGCATCACTTCATCAGGTCCGGCTACTGGGAATCTGGTAACACCATGTTTTCATGCCTCTTGCTATTGTAACTTGTCTGTGCCTTCCAGGGACCTTTAGTTTAAAGTACTTCTTTATTCATGCTCTTAACATTTGCAATCTTTCTTGGTCCATATTTCTAAAAATAGGAAGTTATTTGTGAACATTCTCAGAATTTCCAATAGAACAGTCTTGGTGAGTACTGCTTCAGAAAATAGAGGTACTTGAGTTGTTGCAATATGGTATGGCCATTCCTCTACCTACCATAAGTGAAATTTCTGTAATGAAGCTTAATGCTTTTGTTTTAGTTTGGTTGGTTAGGGAGTCACACCCTTCTATAGTTATCTATCTTAACATTTCGTTCAATGGTAGCACCATTTATACTTTAGTCATGACTTAAAAACTAACTACTGTCTCCTACCTATGATAATTCTTGTTCTAAATGGAAATATACACTTTTTAATCTATGGGTAATAGAAAACTGGTACACTCTGGCATGTAGGATACATCTTGTAGTTGCTATATGCTGATCGAGTGAAAATTCTGGAATTGGGCTGCCTTGGCTTATAAAGCAGCAGAATGACCACAGCCTAATAACTACTTTTCCATGAGCTTCAATCATCCCTTTGGTAAAATAGGATAATTATCTATTATATCATAGAGTTCTCATACAATTACATGACTAGTGATTACATTGGTTAGTAAATAGGTTGGTCTAACATAAAGATCCATTGATTTGGGGTGAAAGGGTGATTGTACAGTAGATACTGTCTTGTTTGATTCTCAACATCCCATATGACACACACACACACACACACACACACACACACACACACGTGAATACTCATATGAACATCACCCTGCTGAGTGCTGAACCACAGTAACTCCTGAGCACCACTTGGTCAGGCCCAAGAAACAAAGAAAAAATAATAAATTACAGTATTATAAAATACAATTGATGAAAGGAATAATAAAATAAATAAGATGAACAGAGTAGGTGGTACCATTCATTATGTATTAATATACCAAATTTTTATTGTTATTATATTATTAGAGAAGAAATTTTCCTTGATCAGGACAAGTAGAGATTTCACACTGACAAAGATTTCCTCTTCTCTTTTACCATCCTTTGGAAGGAAAAATCCCATTTGAAAGATTATATGTACAGAGGTGGTTCTATTTCTCTGTACACATCTTCCTATCAATTCTCTCTGCACACTATAACATTTCATATGGACCGTGTTTGCCTGTCTGTCCCTAGCATTAGGCTCATTTGAAAGAGATTTAAACCATTTGCTATACACATTGGTTTTTCCTCTTTTATTCTTTACTGACTTCACAGATTGGGTTTTACCCAATGAAGAGACCCATTGCTGTTTCAGTTTGTTGAACTTTAATTTCATGGTCCACTAGGAAGAAGATTCTTTGATGTTATTCCTAGTCGCCATTGGAATAGGGGGAAGCAGGGTGAACTGTGCAGTAGAAGAGATTTATGTTGACTTGTAATTTCTAATAGTTAGCACTCTGTGGCAAACAATAACAAACAATTCCTTAGTGAAACAAGTTTAATCAGGAAAAGCAAGCAGTATTACGATTTTTTCCTTTCTTGACTATATTTAATTTATATTAGTTCTCAGGATCAATGTAATACAATTAGAAATACTGCATTTTACATTGAAACTCATATAAAAATCCAATTTATGTATATTTTTATAAATATACATGTACATAGACTTTTTAAAAATGGGTTCATAAAAAATAAAACATATTGAGGGTAGGAGTTGAACAATTAATTTCAACATCTGTGGAACTGAGCACAGTGCCTGATTAAAAAATAGGTATATTTGATAAGCTCTACTTAATGTGATGGAGATGAGTTTCCTATACATATTTGGGTATATATTTTATGTGAATAAATTTTGATAAGTAACATTTGGTTGACATATAATGAATGGTGATGGATATATAAAAACTTAGTACAGAATTTATTTTCTCTTTTTTTTGGGGGGGGGTCACCCGGCAGCGCTCAGGGGTTACTCCTGGCTCTATGCTCAGAATTGCCCTGGCAGGCACAGAGAACCATGTGGGATGCCGGGATTCGAACCACCATCTTTCAGCATGAAAGGCAAACGCCTGACCTCCATGCTATCTCTCCAGCCCCAGAATTTATTTTCTCAACTGAACAGTTTATAGTTGATGGATGAAAAGGTTTGGTAGCTTTTCCATTACTGCATCAATGCAATTCATTAAATAAAATCTATTGACCACCATCATAAGGTATGTCAACTGTAAACATAATGTAAACTATAAACACATCCATCTACTGTTTGATCTTGGTTCATCAATGGTCAGGCATTACATTGACTTGTCATAGAGATGTTTCTCTTTCAGACACTTAGTTAAACTGTGTGGTAAAGTATTACAAATGTTTGGCCCAGTAGCTACTTGAGCTTGCCTTTCCAGAGTATAGTCGTACAATCGGCAGTCCCTAAATGACTGTCTCTCAGCAAGTATGCTCATAGTGCAATGAGTTGGAAAATTTTCCTTGAGAACCAGAAGTATATTGTAAGACCATCTTTTAAGATCCTGTGGTTTGTCAGGTATTTCTGAGTAAAATAGATTGCAAAAAATGTTCCTTTAATGCAATCTTGCTTCACGCCTTTGGGGTAAGTTATAACACACTGTAATTACTGTTAATGGATCATATATCATACCTTGAGTTTAATAACAGAAAGCAATTACAGAAATTCAAACTTTAAAATAATGGTTCAACTTCTTTCTTCACCGAAACTATTAATAACAGAGCATTTTGAGACCACAGCAAACCTAATTGTTGACCTAAGTAACTCCTTTAAGCAAGGCCTCTGTAATTTTTCTTTCTAGCTCCTGTTCCATTAAAGGACAGTGGAAACTTGAATATATTCTTATAGATCTCCAAGATACTATTTTTCATCCCATCTTTTACTACTCATACTTTCTGCTCCTAGTTGTATTGTATAGATTCTGTTTGTTGCTTCTTGCTATCATTATGATAATTGCTCTGTTCTTTATCCTGGGGATGTTCTTTAATCGACTTTATTTCATACTTGGCTCATTTATTTTTATCTTCAAGAACTTTGATCTTGACAAAGATGATGCCCCTTCCTGACCTATTAAATAGATGGGACTCCCTGCTATTTTTTATTTCTGTTATTACTTACCATATATTTTCATCTTTCTCTAGGTTAATGTCTTTTTTCTCTTCTATTAGTTCTTCACTTCTAACACAATCCCAGGCGCAGATGCAGAGCTCCAACTTGTCTGTATGTCCAACTTCCTGTAGTTCCTGTGGTACCAGAGATGCCAACATGAACAGTCAAGGGGACAATTCTTTTGTTTATTTATTGTTTTGTTTTTGGGCCACACCTGGCAGTGCTCAGGGGTTACTGCTGGCTCTGTGCTCAGAAATTGCTCCTGGCAAGCACGGGGGACCATATGAGGGGATGCAAGGATTCGAATTACCATTGGTCCTTTGGAAGAAAAGGGGATAATGTCCAGGCTTTACACGTGCAAGGGATGTTTTCTACTTCCCGAGGCATGTCTCTAGCCTGCTTAATTTAGCAGCATTCATTCATTGGTACAGTTGACTGTGCTATCAGATATGGTGCTTTCAACATGCCCCTACAGATTGGAGTTAATTGTTTTCGTGAAAGCTGCCTTCGCTTGGCAGAACAGAAAAATCAGAACTAAAGTGAATCTTGGGATGCTACTATTTATAAAATCAATGATCATTCATATTTTGATAACTTCTGGCTCTATTTCCTCTTTGGATCCTGCATTCACAGAGAATTAACATAAATAAAATGTGTATATACAAAGAGTTTATTTCCAGGTTATTAAAAGATCTTTTTAAAAGGGCACTTTTTTTCCTCCCTAAAAGTACTGGGGTCCAGATTTATCAGGCGATTTTTCCCGGACTGAGGACTTAGAAGCAAAGGGAACTAGCAATAACACTTCTTGTATCTAAACTCTCTAATCACAGTGAGAGCTGGGCTCCTCCTAGATTCCTGTGCAACTGAACAGGTAGCTTGAAAGAAATCTCACTTCTTTGAACGAAAGCGTCTTTCACTTGTGCAATGCTGCAATTCCTTCATAGTGCTATGAACCAGTTATAGAAATATATTATTGGCTAGAGATGAAACCTCAAATGCAAAATATAGTAGGAAAAAATTATAGTTTGACTAGGTTACTTCATCAGTAACAGCAGTTGCTCAATTAGAGGAGATTAAATTGTTTGTGTAAAACCCCTGGATTTGAGAATATTTGTGGGTTTTATGCTTGTCTCACCTCTTTAAAGGATGCTGCATATATACCAGTACTGTTCCTCTCTTTCAGAACTTTTTGGATAATTGTGGAAATGTTAATGAAGTAGTTTAGGAAGAATAGTAATCTTTTGGAACATGGACTTGAGATCATTTGATATTTACTATGTTGTTAATTCTCTTCTGCAGAAATCTCTGGAGGAAACTTCCAGATCATCTATCAGAAAATAAGAAACACTAAAACAACCAGTTGCTATTTTTTAATTGAAATTTTTATACTGTCAGTTCAGATGTATTTTTTATGAAAATTTCCCCAAGCTATTTTTTCTTCTGAACTATCTTCCATAATTTCATTTATGTTTTCTAAGGTTTGACAGAAGAGCAGCAAGCAGAAAGATAGACATTCTTATCTATCAAGGTGAGCAGTACTGGTTTTTTTTATGCCTTTGGCCAAAGCAGACTTTTCCAAATGTGCCATAGCTTTTTACTCATCTTCCATAGTTCCTATGCCTATAGGCTTTACACAAAAACTAGTGCCTAAAGGAAGAAAATGAATAAAAAATATCAATTTTACATTCTGAGGTTGCTGGACCCAATCACCTCTTCTACTGCCATCAGAACTGTGCCTTTTGTGATCAATCAGCGGGTGATCAGAATGTAAATTAATTGAAAACATGCCCTTTAAAGCTTGATGCAGGAGAAATTGACTAATATGTATATTGACTATATTGACTATTGATTATATTATTATATTATATTCTATCAATTACATTGATATAATTGACTATATATATTTAGTATATATATATATATATATATAATGGTAGTTAAAGGAGGTTAGTGAATGAATGTTCACTGATTTCTTCTGCCTCATGCCATCTGGGTGAACTTCCAAGAATTTAAAGTCCTCACTTATGCCAAAGACTGCAATGATTTTGTGATGAGTTTGAGGTTTGTAAATTTAGGGGGAACCTCCTGGGCCATGATGTGGGAAAGGACCTGACAGACAAGAGATCCTCCTTACCAGGTATCTGAGACAAAGGTGCATCAAGAGAATAGTTAAAGAGAAAGTGGGTGTAGAGACACAAAATCTCTCCATGTTGGGCTGAGCAAGCCAGATAGAGGGAAGACACAAGAATAGGGCAGATGGGTGCTGTTTCTTTGCTATTATTTCCTAAGTGGAGGCTGGTGGACTTGGGTTTGTGGCAGTTATGGGAGGGAGAGTCTGCTTGTGACTCCGGATAAGTGGATGAATTTTCTAACATCCTTCTAAGATTACCAAGTTTTCTGGGTTTTGCATTATTCACATTTTTTAGTGAGGAAGTTTATTTTCTGAAATATAAAAAAATAGACTATAGATTCTAAGATTGTGAACAAGAGAGCTGAATTTGAAATCAGACCTCTATAACTAACTTCAAAGTCCATTTTCTTGGAAATGCTGATCACTGAGATAATAGACTAAACAAAGCAGGGAAAAACTCAAGGTCATATTGCTTGCTTTACAAAATAACAATAAACATTTCCTTGGATGGTGATTTTTCACATTGTTGTGTTTTATAATATCAATATGAAATTGTTGATGTGTTTGGTGAGGGAGAGAAGCATCACATAGTTCCTGAGAAAGTTATGTAGCAGAAACTTTCATGTAACCTGATAAATTTTAAAATATTGCTATGCATGAAGGCAGATAACTCTTTCAGAATGATCTGGCTCTAGACCCTAACTCCACTTTGCATATGGCTATCAAATCACTTTTTTTTTATTTTTGGTTTGGCTTTGATAGTCACATATTTTCAAGGGTACAATCACTATATAAGTTCAAGATAAAGCATATTTTTTATTCTTTATTTTCCCTGTGGAATTTGAGTATTTCATGGATAGAGAAGGTCCCTGTGGCATTAAGATAGAACTTACGGCTCATTGATAATCTTCTGTTTAGAGCTGCTTCATTTCTGTGATTCCTCACAAAGGTGCAAGAACAAAATCATTTCATCTAGGGCAGTCATGCCTGGTTACTTACAGAAATGTGATGTTTATAATTTTATTCTGTTTTATTCATCCTTTGAGTTTCAGTGATAGCAATTTAATTTAAAAATAAGTGGGGGTTGGAGCTATAGTACAGGTGTAAGACACTATGAGTGAGTCTGATTTCTAAGGTCTTGGAATTTCTAGTCTACATATTGTATTATTCTATTTTTCTAAAGAATATTTTAGGGCCTTTAATACTCTTGCTCTTTATTTGTTGTGTATTTGTATTCTAGTGTAGTGATGTTGTTTTGGAGTCAGAGATAAATTTTCATATGAATTCTCATACTTTTCACCTGGGAATATGAACAATACCATTAATTTTTGTCAAGTTTACTTTCTTGATTTAAAAATATGTTTATTTTTTCAATTGAGATTATATCAGTTTATATGTTTTAGGAGTGCCTTTTCATGGCTCTTTATATTTCTTTCATTTAAAGGTTAGAAGCAGTGGCCTATATGTCTGACACATGTCATATCTGACACATGTCATATCAAAACAATAAATAAAATCCCAAATATCATTCTTAAGCTCTTATTAGTTTTATCATCTCCATGTTTTAATCATTAGAAGCCCAGATTCAATCTAAAAGATCTAGTTGGTTCATGATACATTTATTTCATTCCACAATTTTTTCTGAATCCAAGGTATAGATAGATCTATATGAGTTCAATTTGGTCAAGGATTTCAATTTTACTTATTTTGGTCACACTTAGCAGTGCTCAGGTTGTGTTCCTGGCTCTGCACTTAAGAATCACTTTATGCAGATTGGGGAACCATATGTGGTGCCAAGAATCCAACCCAGGTAGGTTTCATACAAGGCAAGTGCCCTTCTTGCTATATTATGTCTCTGGCCCAAAGTCTTCAGTTTTCACTGTTTGCTTCCGGTTAATTTTCTTTCTTATGACTTATTGGGATGGGCCTATCTGTAAATTTTTCCTGGTGAGTTTGTAGGTTTTGGCTGCCCTTTGTGTTTGTTTAATAATACTTAGGTTACTAGCTTAACAGTTTAACTCTGCTATTTTGAAGGGGTGTGTGTTTGTGGGTGTGTGTGATTGTTCTCAGAGAGGAGTAGGATAACCCTCAAGAAAGCCCTTTGTCATAAATGTAAATGATCACCTGGCCTGGCAAAGCAGCAGCCATTGTTTTGCAATCATTGACTTCGTGGAAGGAAGGAATAGATGTAGGGAAGAATGGAGAGTTTACCTATGAACCTTTACTTTGACATGATGTTTCATTTAAAGATATGACATATAGGCCATCTGACAAGAGCAAAAGTGTGATGTTTTATGGAGGCAAGGTATCAAGATATTTGCTAATGACCTTAAATATGAATTCAGCGTATGCTTAAAATAACCAATGCACAAGTTAATGTTGTCCCAGGATATGTGCTTAGGTAACTGAGATTATGAAGAACAAAACTTAGATTCCAAGGCTCTACTTGGAATCTACTCAGACTCTACTTAAAATTGCTCCTCTGAGACAAGGTGAAAATAGAGATCTATAAACATTTTATTTTATTTTTGTTTTGGAGTCACACCAGACAGTACTCAGGGTTGGCCATATGTGGTGCTGGGGATCAAACAATGCTAATTTATGCAGGTTAAATGCCCTTCCTTCTGTACTTTTGTTCTGGCTTCCAATATAAATATTTTAAAACTAAAACTTGTGTCATGCAACATATGAATAAATTTTCTCAGCTACTTACTGAGCTTGCGAAATAATTTTATTGACCTTTTATTGATATCTTCTAGCAACTATTTTTAAAGAGATGATGCAAGAACAACTACAAGAGAATAACATTTCTCAGAAAATTCATAGATAACATAGTATTTCCAAAACTCATTGAACTGAAATAACAGACATAAAAAGAACAAGCAGAAGTTTTTTGATTATAAAGGCACAAATAAATCCAATCCAACTTCAAAGCAATGCTATAAAGAACTTTCGAAATACCACCAAGATTTTATTAGGCCACTGTGATCTGCTTTTGGAAGTCTTTGAAGTTAAATATCCCTAAGAAACTTAAAAAAATGCATCTTAGAGTCTATAATAAAACTGCTTGAGGCCTGGAGCCATCTACTAGTGTGAATTTTGAATTGCTTAAAAAAGTATTTGCATTTTGTGAGTGTGTGTGTGTATGTTGCTCAAAAAAACGACTTGAGAAATCATTGCATGGGATCATGACCAGGTAGGGTGACCTTAGGCAAAGGCAAAACTATTAACTCCTTAAAGTCTAGAAGTTGCCTTTAACTTCCTCCCAGTGTGGGTAAATTCACACATATGGTTTCATGCCTGTTACAGTGATGGACATGCAGAATATTTTTAATAAATCACCATTATTATAGAGTTTTTTTAGTATAGGAGTTCAACATGTTGTATCTCTTTCACTCCCCTGTTCTCTATATTACTCCAGGCTTGGTTTTCAACTATATAATAATTAGCAATATGGAAATGCAAGTTTTGCTTATTTCCTGCAAGGTATCACCTAATTCCTTTGGTTTCCTTGATTTTTCTATCCTAATGAGGTTAATTTTATTTATCTATGAACATTTTACATAAGCGATCTTCTTAGCTCTAAGTCTGTGTTTTTCTAAAGTTTTAGTTGACATGTCTAGTGAACATGTATAGATCTTGGGTATGGCCTCTTTCCTACCTCCTGGTTCTACAAGCAGGTTCTACAAGCAGAAAGCAAACATCAGCTTGAGGAAGGCCTGATTCAGCTCCTTAAAACTTACATAAAATTCAAGATTCTTGGTTTTACATTTGGTAATAAAATAATTACTTTAATTCTATTTTCTCCCCATGGCTTAGTATTTATTTGATTTTTAAATTTTGAAATAATAAAATAATTTAATGCTATTAGCATTGCTCTAAATAGATTGAGCCCTTCCCATCTTTCTACCCCTCAACCCTATACCTCCCAAACAGTAATACATGTTTCAGCAGAGCTTTGACCCATGTCTCAGGAATATATTTTGTTCTAGCTAAAATTCTTCTCTTTGTAATCAAATAAAACTTTCCATCTGGAATTAGATGATAGACCCATCTCCTCCTGGTATCAGAATCAAGGCACTTCTTAGAAAATGAAAAGAAGCAGCTGTGAGATCATGAATGCCAAGATTAATTAAAAACCTTTTCGTTTTCCAGGGATCCATACACGTGATTGTAGATTTTATGCAAATCGAGAGGTTCCTGAATTACCTTCCTGAGTAATGTCAGATCAGGATTAGTTTCTACCTGGAGGTGTAAGTTCCAAACCGATGACTCTTTTTCTGCCAGTGAGGATGAAAGTATGACAGTTCTATTTGTTACATAAGTATTTGGTTTACAAGTATGATTTTCCTGTGGAATTCACAGCTACAGACTTGGGTTACTGGATGCATAGAATGTGTAGGAAATGGATGGTAACCACTTGTAATCTCGAGTTAAAGCACGGTAAGCAGAACTCCATATTATGAATTCCAGATACTCAGAATTGATTGCATGGCAGTTATGTAGAGTAATAGAGTATTGTTAGAATCCAGTTAGGAGCTTCCTCTGGGCAGTGCTGGGGGTACCAGATGCAGTCCCCAATTGCCCTAATTTTATGATACGAATTATCAGTTATAATAAATACCCAGAGTACTTTGGAAACTATTTGAACCATAAAGCAATTACACAGCTAATGTTTCCATATGGCTAACAAAAAAATAATCTCATTTTAGGAGCAAGTGTCAATGCTCTTTTGTGTGTTTTCATTTGTATCATTCAGAATTATTTGAATGTGTTTTCTTGGTAGATCACTTTAAATTTATTTGTTCATTTTTTTTTCTGTTTTGGGGCCACAATCTGCAGTGCTCAGTGTTTACTCTTGGCTCTTTGCTCTAAAATCACTCATTTCAGGGAACAGGAAATTTATATGGTGCCAGGATGAACCTGGGTTAACCACATCCTAGGTGAGCATCCTACCTATGCTGTATCTCTGGTCCTAAGTGTCCATTTTTGATGGTGTAAGCAAAGTAAAAGTGTTGTGAATGAGAGTTCACTTAATCAAGTACACTGTGATCATCTCTGGTGGGAGAACAAGGAAGTCTTTACCATACCAGCCGGTTAGACTACTGTGTCTAGCCAAGCCAGCACTTGAATCCTTAAACAAACATTAGGGGTCCAAGAGCCTGTTTTAATTTTATTTTGAAGGCATTATGAAAACTCATCATTCCTCTGCTTCATGCTCAAGCAATGTGGGGGCACATACATTTGGGGGCATCTTGTTAGTAAGGTTATAGGAAGTTTTCTACAATCAACATTTTCTAGCTTTAAACTGGGAATTTCATCTTAAGTACAGACAGAGTGGGCTCCTTTTAAAAATTTCCACCCACAAGCTAAATCACCTCTTTAGAGTACATGCTATAAATTGATGATAAAATCGGATATATATTTTAAATTTCCAACATACCAAATGAATCTGTTGATCTATCTGTCTGTCCGTTCATTCATCTGTCTATATGTCTATCTAAAGTTGACTTATAATGGCAGTCTTCTGAAACCTTCTGTCTGTTTGCAGGAGTAACTGTTCCTTCTGAAAGTTGTGCAGGATGTGTGTGTGTGTGTGTGTGTGTGTGTGTGTGTGTGTGTTTTGGATAGAAAGGGAAGGCTGCATGTACCAATAGAATATTAAATGTCAGTAGAACTTTATTCATTTTTCATTTGTCTTGCTTGCTTGTTTTGGGATCATACCAGAGATTGTCAGGCTTGACCCCTGGCTCTGCACTCAGGAATCACTCCTGGTAGTGTTTGGTAGACCAAAGGGGTGCCAAGGGATCTAACCTAGATTGACCTTATGCAAAGAAAGCTCTTTACTCACTATACCATCTCCCTGAACCTAGTACAATTTTCTTGGGGCCTGAGACTTAGTATATCAGGGAGGGCATTTAACTTGCATGTGGCCAATCATAGATTGACCCTTAACACACCATATGGTCCTCTTAGCCCCTACAAAGTGATCATTGACTGTAGATCCAGGTGTCAGCTCTGAATACCACTGAGCAAGAGGCAAAACAACAAAAACTGGGAGAAAAGTCATTTCAAATTTCGGCATGTTTTCTCTTACACAAAATTACTTTTGGTCGTCTCAGTTCGGATTTATAAATTAAGTGAGAAAATCTGGCTAACCTGCTTGCATCTAAATTTCAGTAGCAATAGCTTTTATTTTAGGGGATCACACAATGTATAAAATATAAACAGTAGGACTTAGATTTTTTTGTTCTTTATAACTGCTAGATATCAAACCTCCTGTATTTCAGGCAGAGTTCTGGGATACAATAAACCATGGGTCTTCTTCATAAACATCTGGAGACCATTAACCTACTATGGAGGGCAGGTAAGTAAACACATAGAGTATATTTTACTAGGAAATATTTAGGACTTAGTCACAGTATCCTAATATCCATCTTTGCAGTAATCTCTCAGCTGAGTAGGGTGGTATAATCTTTGAGGTGGAGCAGTCACTAATATTAATCCCTTCACTTAAGACCATAAAAATAGTAAGAGGATTGCACTACCATATATAGTCCTTGCTTATGTTTCCAGTAATGTCTATCTCTCTATGGGGACATAGGTTGTTCCATAGTTCACTTAAAATCAAAATGCACCTTACAGAAATACTCTGCTTTTCTCTCAAAGTCCTTAATGAAGATGTGCATTTAAAGCTTGATATTTATGTAAATTTAAAGCATTTGATAACATGGAATGGATGTAGAGGGCTCATTGTTGCAAGGTTTCTTGTAATTATAAGACAGTTCTGTGACAAGGGCTGTGACTGAGAAGAGTCACCTGACTTCCTCAACAGGCCACTAGCTCTTCATGAAGAAGTATGTGCAGAAAGGAGTGTCATTAGAAATTTCTCTTGCACCAGTAGAGGAAAAAAAAACACATTGAGCTATTTTATGTCTTATGGTAGAATAAAGAGAATTGCCCATAGTTTTCATGACTGCTTTGCACACTAGTTTGGGCAATAAACCCATATATTTTTGGAAGCAGTCAACTTGATTAAATTTTTTTAAGGAATTTTTAATCACCCAAGAGAAATTGCAATCATTAATTAATGAGAGAAATGATAGTAATGAAATTATCATAAAATTTAATAAGCATGAAAGCATTTCCAAAACACATTTTATATGTTAATTTTAAGTGTGATGATGGTTCCTATTAAAACATAAAACTTCTGCAATTTGAATAGAATCTTTTCTCAAGAGCTACTGCAGTTTTGTCTGCATAAGAGATTTTCCAGGAGAAAATATTTCATTGGAAGAGCTTTAGCACAGAAATTTCCAAACCATCAATCTCTTCTTTATATTCACATATTATTTGGTTACATTAATAAGTTATCTCAAATGCTAAGCTAAGATTATTGAGTTAATATTAAATAAATCACCACTGAAATGGTTTTCTCCCCCCAAAATGTTATGAGTTTTTATTGAAAGGAACAGATCAAATACCATTTTGCATTAGGTTTAAAATAAAATATTAGATTTCTCTTTTTCTTCTACACTAGTTAGAAGGGAATTTCAGAACTTAGCTAAATTTTAGGAGAATAATATGTAGATTAAAATACGATTTTCTTGTAGTTTTCATGAATAGTTATACTATTACAATGATATTTTTTCTATTCAGTCATTAGCTATCTTTTTCTTGTCTAAATATGAAATTTGTGTCTTATCATAAGGCCTGGGTGCAAACCTTTATCCTGGGCACATTTACTTAAAGAATTTTCTGGGTACCTCAAGGAGTTATAGAGTCAGCCTCCATCTTAGTCTCCGTCTCTTCGTGCATTATATGTCAGAGTAGGGAACTTTGTCCTTGCAAAATTCTATTATTGATGTGAGAAAACGAATTTTACTGAAATAAAAAATATTTCTTTTCTGTTGTTAGTCTTTTTACTTATGAGTAAATGTTAAATTTATGTTTATGGGGCCAAGAGAACATGGGGTAAAGTGCTTACCTTGCATAAGGTCGACCACAGTTTGATATTATATATGGTCCCAAGCCTGCTAGGAGTGATTTCTGAGTACAGAGTCAGGAGGCAGCCATGAATACCCTGAATGTGGCCCGAAAACAAACAAACAAAAAGCTTGTTTGAAGTCAGAGAGCTAGCACGGAGGTAGAACGTTTGCCTTGCATACAGAAGAACGGTGGTTTGAATCCAGATATCCCATATGATCTCCTGAGCCTGCCAGGAGCGATTTCTGAGCTTAGAGCCAGAAGTAAACCATAAGTGCTGCTGGGTGTGACCCCCCAAAAAATAAAGCTTGTTTATAAAAAAATAAGTGTGCCATATTTTGTTTTATTTGTTTTTGATTTTTGGGCCACACCTGGTGTCACTTAGAGCAGCAGGGGCTAAAACTTCTATTAGGACTCAAATATTACACCTTGAGGCACTTCTGAAAATGTGAAATCTCATAACATATTTTGAATGCCCTATTAATGGTTTTCCATCATATTAGATCCCTGTACAATTACTAGTGTTTGTCAGATTTTCACTCTGCCATTGAGATATATTTGAGAGTCTTTATCAGAAGATATTGAAATATAGATGATTTAGAATGAAGATCCATCTCAAATTCAGCATTCCTGATACATAGTCCTAAGAAGCTATGTAATTTTGAGTCCAGAGTGATAGCATAGTGGTAGAGCATTTGCCTTGCATGCAACTGATCCAGGACAGATGGTGGTTCGATCCTCCAGCATCCCATATGGTCCCCCAAGCCAGGAGCAATTTCTGTGCCTATATCCAGGGGTAACCCCTAAGTGTCACCGGGTGTGGCCCCACAAAAAGTTATATAATTTAACTATATACATATGTATACTTGATTTTCAGTCATTTTTCAATTTTTTTTTTTTTTGGTTTTTGGGCCACACCCAGTAACGCTCAGGGGTTACTCCTGGCTATGCGCTCAGAAGTCGCTCCTGGCTCGGGGGACCATATGGGACACCGGGGGATCGAACCGCGGTCCGTCCAAGGCTAGCGCAGGCAAGGCAGGCACCTTACCTCTTGCGCCACCGCCCGGCCCCTCATTTTTCAATTTTTAAGAAAACAAAATTGAACTCATTGATCTAGAAATCATTTTGTAAATATTTTATTCTGATTCTTCCATTACAAAATAACATATTTTTGATGTGAAGTTCTTTAAAATGTAATTTTTACCTTTAATTAATGTGCCTTTCCTATTCTGAATATCATGAAATGCTTTCAAAGTGTGCAAAATATTAGGGATATAAATAAATGAAGAAACTCATTGTTGCATTTCATTAGAGCCCAGGCAATGAATAGAAAATAAAATTTACATAAATTAGTGTATTGGATTTTAAGGTCAGTAATTTTATTAAAGCTGGTAATTTTTCTTCTTGAGGTAAATTTCCTTGATCAAGTAATTTACTTACTCTTAATAAGAACCTGGTAGAGATATTGAGAACTATAGAATTAATAAGGAGCACTTGCATATGTTTCTTTGAGTACGTGCGTCTATTTATAAAGTTGTGTGAGCTTAAAATGACTTTTATCTAGTCTAAGACATCTTTATGATTTTATAGTAGAAATTGTGGCAAGGTTAAACCTTCAACTACTGTAAGGGCCAGGCTGTGTACCCCAGAGGCAATCTATATAGCTGTATCTTCTTCCTGGACCTGAAGAGATGGACAGACTTTTGAGATGATTTCTCATCAAAATGCTCTTGGAGAGATGCAGTCTTCACTTTAGTATAGGGAAGATCATGCCATTCTCTCTTCCTCTCCTCTCAAGAACCTTTTGTTGGCAGAAATTAAGGAGAAGCCAGTTGGCAAGAAGGCCTGGAGTCCCATATTTGTGCTATCAAGCTTGTATCCATGGATAAATCCCACATGATAAGAATTCTTTTTAATATATTGTTTATTTTTCTTATTAAGATTGTGTTGAGAATTTAATCTATATTCCTCAGGGCCATAGAAATGTGATTTTTCTGTTTTTTTTTTTTTTTTTTTTATGTCTTTGTCTACTTTTGGTAGCAGACTAGTGTTGACCTCTTAGAAACGGGGTTATTCTTTCTTCAACTTTCTGGAAGAGCTTGAAAGGCTAGGGAATCAATATTCCTTGAGGTTTGGAAGAACTCATGAACCTGGGCTTTTATTTGAGAAAGGACTTTTAATTACTGTTTTGAATTCTATGCAAGTAATTGATCAGATCAGCTCTGCTTTTCTACTTCTTCCTTCAAAAAATGACAGGAGTCCAAAAATGTAGTCAGTTCATTTTATATTGTCCAGCTTGATGACATAAAGTTATTTATGATGCTTTATTTTGAGGGGAGGGTGTAGGGCCACATCTGTAGTGCTTAGGAGTTTTCCTTGTGCTGGAGAGTACCCATTTGGTGTCACTTATATATGTGCTGAGGATTCTATTTATCTTCATAAGGGAGATTGTCTCATATGTTTAAACGTATGCATCCACTGAAGGAATATATTATAAAGGCTGTATGTCTACCACCAAATTACATAATCAAACATGTCCCCAAGTATTTAGCCATTCAATATATAATTATTTCATAAGTTATTTTAGTAGCATCATTGTATCATTAAAAGGGGCAAAAGACAATTGATAATTTTGTTACTAGGGAACAGGATACTATTATACAAACATTTAATCCTAAAAAATGCAGACTATCACTGTAAACACACAATTCAAAGCCAAATTAGTGGTTATAAGGTAGGTGGGCAGAAGGGAGATAGGTGAATTAGATATAATTGTATGGTAAAGAATAGATTTGGGCTTTCAGTGGTGAACTTTATGTGAACTATACAGATGTTGATTTGCTATGATGAACATCTGAAGTGTATGTTTACAGCATAGTGTTTTAAGTCAGTATTTTTTTAAAGATACGCAGTAATTATCTGAAAACTAGTAAATATACACTATGAATATGGTACTATTTTCTAGTTGTGATTTATTTCTTCCACTGGAAGTACATAAATGTAGTTGTTTTCTCTTTCTTTCTTTCTTTCTTTCTTTCTTTCTTTCTTTCTTTCTTTCTTTCTTTCTTTCTTTCTTTCTTTCTTTCTTTCTTTCTTTCTTTCTTTCTTTCTTTCTTTCTTTCTTTCTTTCTTTCTTTCTTTCTTTCTTTCTTTCTTTCTTTCTTTCTTTCTTTCTTTCTTTCTTTCTTTCTTTCTTTCTTTCTTTCTTTCTTTCTTTCTTTCTTTCTTTCTTTCTTTCTTTCTTTCTTTCTTTCTTTCTTTCTTTCTTTCTTCCTTCCTTCCTCTCCTTCCTTCCTTCCTTCCTTCCTTCCTTCCTTCTTCCTTCCTTCCTTCTTCCTTTCTTCCTTTCTTCCTTTCTTCCTTTCTTCTTTCTTTCTTTCTTTCTTTCTTTCTTTCTTTCTTTCTTTCTTTCTTTCTTTCTTTCTTTCTTTCTTTCTTTCTTTCTTCTTCCTTCTTCTTCTTCCTTCCTTCCTTCCTTCCTTCCTTCCTTCCTTCCTTCCTTCCTTCCTTCCTTCCTTCCTTCCTTCTTCTTTCCTTCTTCTTTCTTTCCTTCTTCCTTCTTCTTCTTCTTTCTTTCTTTCTTCTTTCTTTCTTTCTTTCTTTCTTTCTTTCTTTCTTTCTTTCTTTCTTTCTTTCTTTCTTTCTTTCTTTCTTTCTTTCTTTCTTCTTTCTTTCTTTCTTTCTTTCTTTCTTTCTTTCTTTCTTTTGTTTTAGGGTCACACCCAGCAGTGCTCAGGGGTTACTCCTGGCTCTATGCTCAGAAATCGCTTCTGGCAGGCTCAGGGGACCATATAGGATGCTGGGATTCGAACCACCGTCCTTCTGCATGCAAGGCAAATTCCCTGTCTCCATGCTATCTCTCCAGCCCCAAATGTAGTTGCTTTCTAAAGCTATAACGAAGGTATCTTTCTGTGGCAGGGTTATCATTGCCATTTACCCTTGTTTTTAAACATTATCATTAGAAATATTGTGGGTCTTCAAGAGTGGTACATTATGAGAACATTACTATTTTATGTCTTTGAGCCTTGAAAATAAGTTGAAGGCTTTTGATTGAAGGTAGATAATGCCTCCTATTTGGTTGTATCTTCTACATAATAACTATCCAGTCTCCTAACTCACCCAGTGATCATGATCAATGAATGAGTTATAAAGATTCATATGAGACAGTAGGTCTTTATCCACATACATAGTTGATTTTCCAATTTTTAATAAAGAGAAGTGGTGGTAGTCACTATGATTTTAGTATTTCCATCATCCATGGTGGAAAAATAGAAACACAAAAATACTTATTTAGGTCTCATATACTTCAAAAATCAATCAAAGTTGATCATATCAATCAGTTGTATTCCTTTATGTTTTGTGCTAAAAATATATCCTCTGAGGAGGAAGAATCACTCCATTTCCCAAGTTTATAGTAGAAATGAGAGAGTATTGAAGTACATCAGATTATCTCTGACCAGCATCAAGTGTACATGAGGAATATTGAACTCATTTTGAAATAAAGATTTTAATAAAAAAGAGAAAAAATAGATTTCAGCCTAGACTAGTGAACTTATATCAAATGATCAGTTTGACTTCAGTATAGAATATCTCGGACATTTTTAATACTTAATGTTTAGGGGGAAATGAGGGCATGTTTTAGAGATGAAAGAATTTATAGTCTATGAGTCTGTGACTGATACTCAGTGGTAATGAAGACAATAGTGTGGCCAACTGGACATCAATCTCAATTATTCTGCCTGTAGATGTCACACTCTGGGATGTTTTCAGGTTTAAATTCCTAACTTATTTCAGCTTTCAACCATAAGTGATGCAATATTCAGGAATTCTCTACTGCATTATTTACTTTAATTGGTGATAACTAATCCTTCCCCCAATGCTATCTTTTTCTGTGTTTTCTTTAGAAATACTTTATAGGATTCCACTCTTGACCTGGTGCCACATTTTTGATGGGATTTGATGAAAGCTTCATCCCAGACCGAATAGTCATAGTTCTATTTCTAAATTTAGCACATGTGTTGTAATAAAAAATAAAGCACTTAATTTTAGAAGCATGAACAGCATAAACTAATATAGCTAAAAAAGATATACAGTCTACTCAATTAAACAAACTTTGTAAAAGACCAGCCACTAACGGTGGAGAGGTTTATGATAGAATTGTTTTGGGAGCCTATTTATTTTTCACAATGATGTTCATAGGACTTTTAGAAGTCAGAAACCAGTTGTGAATTAGTTAGAAAAGTAAAGCACATGTAGTGGACAAGTGTTGAGCAGACAATGGGACTTACTTAAAGTTTACAGAATAGAGTTTGGGGACAACATATGGGATAAAAAGAATCTCAAGGGCCTTTTTTGTGGTATGGAGCATATCCAGCAGTGCTCAAGGATTACTCGTATTTCATTGCTCAAGGATCATTCTGAAAGGCACTCTTAGAGTAACAGTCGTGCTGGGATCAAATCTGGATCAGTCACAGGTAAAATAAATGCTTTAACTTCAGTCCTATATCCCTACCACAGAGGCCCAAAAACTCTATTAATAAAGACATCTTTTGGGACTGTAGTAATAACAGTGGGTATGTCTATTACTCATGGCCAACTCTGGTTCAAACCCCCACCTCCCAAGCCCCACAGAAGTGATTCCTGAGACTAGAGCCACAAGTGACTCCATAGCCCTGCCAGATGTATGGCCCAAAACCAAATAAACAAAAACAAAACTATAAAAAATATCTCTCTGCCTTTTCTAAAAACTTGATTCCAGATAAACATGTCAATACTCCTTCATTCCATTTATCTCCTCCCCTGTGCTTTGAATCTCTTCCACCATCCCATGAAACTACTTTTTATAGGTTCTGATGACCTATGTATTATCTGTTCCAGCAGCCAACAATTCCTCTTAAGCAGCTTATTGCCAGACCTTGAAAAAGGTAACCAAACATCTTTTCCTTTTCCTTATTGTCTCACTCATTGGAGTTCTTCCCCAGTTTGCAGCTTCCTGCTCCATGATTGTGCCAATGACTTACATCTACTCTACTTCTAGTTATGTGTATGGGTTCTTTCCACACTTTCTTGTCTTAGGATTATCATCTCCATTCTGCCATTGGTTCCAGACAAAATACTTAGTTTTCTTTCTTTTTTTTTTTTAGGGCTTTATTTTTTATATTAAAATTTTTTTCTTTTCCTCTTTTATTTTTTAATATAATTTTTATTTTGATCATAGTGGCTTACATATTGTTGACAATAATATTTTAGGTACATTTTTACATAAAATCAGGGGGGATTCCCATCACCAAATTGTCCTCCCTAACACCTCCGTTTTTGTCCTACCTCCCATATCCTCTTCTCTCACCCCTAGGGTTGCTAGAATATGTGGTCTCCTCTGTATCTAGCCTACTACTTAGTAGTCTTGCACCTGTTTGGTCCTGGTGCCTCCCTTATTTCCCCCCTCTAACTGGGGGGGCAGGACTAGCTAGTTCAAGTTACATGGTTTTGTTTGAAGGAGAGAAAAGTAATAACCTGGGGTAAAAGTCTAATACACCGAAAATAAGCGGAATTCTTCCAGAGGCTCTCATCATCGGTTTGAGAAACGAAGGAGAGAAAAAAGGTGAAACATTCCACCAGTACAAATAGAAGTGTCAAATATCCAGGTGAGGGACTCCAACAATAACAATAAGCACCCAAACAAAACAAAACAAGAACAGAAACAAAAAAAAAAAAAAGCACAAAAACAGATACAAAAAAAAACACAAAACAAAAAAAAACGAAACAAAAAAAAACGCCATGGTCTTGATATAAGAAACATGGCATAGCATATAAAGAAAGAACATAAGGGAAGAGAAAGAATAAGTATAACTGGGGACAACTTCAATAATCACACCCAAACAGAGAAATTGACCAAAAATAGATAGGTAAATAAAAATAATAATAATAAATGAAAATAAAATAATATATAAAAGAATAAACAATGTTTTGTGCTTTTTGTTTTTTCCCTCCTGCCCTGCACAGTATATATTGGGGTCATTCGAAAAGGAATTGACTTGGGCCTAAGAGATATGGGGTTTCTCCGCCCTTGGAGTGTATTGTCATGGGATCAACTATAGACTCTGTTCAGGATCATTTACTCTCCCGGGTGATGCTTTTGTGGTGTTTGGAAGACCTCTGCTCTGTCCTGGGGGTGATACAGATCAGGCCTCTGTGTCTAGGGATCTCAGTATCTGCACAGATCCAGGGTGGGAGTTATGATGAAGTCAGTCTTTGTGGTTCTAGAAGTTCTGTTCCATCAGTGTCATTTTAATCCATACTTCTGAGGTTGGTGATCTTGGGTCTTTGCACTGAACCTAGGATGGCACCTAGGTTAGTGGTCTTTCTTTGTGCTTCCAGATGCCCCATTCCGTTACAATGGTCTCTGCCAGACCTTTGGAACTGGGGATCATGTTTATTGTGCAGGTCGTAGTTCAAACCCTAGGCTAGGGCTTTTTATTGGTCCCAGGCTGTATACAGTCTGGTCATGGTCTATCACCAGTCATCTGTAACTCGCAATCTTGGCTTTGGACCTACCAAAGGGTGACAAGTCTTCTGATTTTGTCCTCGTCGTTAGCTGGTAAGGGTAGGATAACCTGCACTAGGTCAAGTTGTTCCCATTTTCCTTCATTGTCAGGATGTCATATTAGAGCTGGCACTTGTTGGTGACCTCACAGTATTAAGGCTGTCCCGGATGGGATTTGTTTCCTGTAGCAGTTGTGAAGAACTGTGTCGTTTCTATGTCTGGGATCCAGGGTTCAAGGCTGGACGGATGGTATCTAATCACCTGAGGTCTAAGTTGATTCCACATGACATATTTTCAAGGTAGGAGACATCCCTGTATTGTAAACAACTATGAGTTCCTATCTCTAGTAAATAAGAGCTCTTTTTTTATATGTAAGATTTCCCCTTTTTTAGTGTGCCTTTGCAGGGGGAAATGGTGCTACATTATATTGTCGGTGCATTTGGGGGTGGTCAAAGGGGAAAACAGAAACAGGTTACATACCCAAAAAAGATAAAAAAATAAAAAATAGAAAAAAAATTGGGAATAAAAATGTATGTGCTTACATATGTATATGTAGGCCAGACTTTTTTTTTTTTTAATGAGGTAGCAAAGTATTTAAAGGACCAAAGTGATGCAAAAGACTATTTTACATTTGGGGAAAAGCAGGTAAAGAGGTGGTGTGATACAGGTCTTATGCTTATGTTGGAAGTACAGGTTTTCCCATTGTCTTTTGGGTTTTTCTTGTGGTGTGTGGGTTCCCAGGCGTCTTTCCATCCCATCCCCTGATCTTCTTCAGATTGGCAAAAGATTTGCGGCAGGGAGGTCCTGCCTTTTCTTGAGTTTTCTTGAGTTAGCTTAATTCCTACTCCAAACTCAAGTCACCAAAGAAAAATATTAAAACTATCTTGCAAATATATTGAGTATTTTCCCATATATTTCCACTTCTATCTGTTTCTGCTATCTCTCACCAAGTTTCCTTCATCTCTCAACCTGAATGTTCCTATCACTTCACAAAATTAATATCTTCCATGTTTCCCTTGCACTTATAATGGCCATACTTCTAGTGGAAAAGATCTTAAAACAAATGTAAGTTTAATCAGGTCACTCCTCAGTTAAAAAGTCCTGTCTTACATTACTGCAAATCAAAAACTAACCTTACCATACCTGTTCCTTTCTTTCTTTCTTTCTTTCTTTCTTTCTTTCTTTCTTTCTTTCTTTCTTTCTTTCTTTCTTTCTTTCTTTCTTTCTTTCTTTCTTCTTTCTTTCTTTCTTTCTTTCTTTCTTTCTTTCTTTCTTTCTTTCTTTCTTTCTTTCTTTCTTTCTTTCTTTCTTTCTTTCTTTCTTTCTCTCTCTCTCTCTCTCTTTCTTTCTTTCTTTCTTTCTTTCTTTCTTTCTTTCTTTCTTTCTCTTTCTTTCTTTCTTTCTTTCTTTCTTTCTTTCTTTCTTTCTTTCTTTCTTTCTTTCTCTCTCTCTCTTTTTCTTTCTTTCTTTCTTCTTTCTTTCTTCTTTCTTTCTTTCTTTCTTCTTCTTCTTTCTTTCTTTCTTTCTTCTTTCTTTTTCTTTCTCTTTTCTTCCTTCCTTTCTTTCTTTCCTTCTTTCTTTCCTTCTTTCTTTCTCTCCTTCCTTCCTTTCTTTCTTTCTTCCTTCCTTCCTTCCTTCCTTCCTTCCTTTCTTTCTTTCTTTCCTTCTTTCTTTCTCTCCTTCCTTCCTTTCTTCCTTCCTTCCTTTCTTCCTTTCTTCCTTTTTCTTTCTTTCTTTCTTTCTCTTTCTTTCCTTCTTTCTTTCTCTCCTTCCTTCCTTTCTTCCTTCGTTCCTTTCTTCCTTTCTTTCTTTCTTTCTTTCTTTCTTTCTTTCTCTTTCTTTCCTTCTTTCTTTCTTCTTTTCTGTCTTCTTCTTTCTTTCTTTCTTTCTTTTTTCTTTCTTTCTTTCTTTCTTTCTTTCTTCTTTTTTTTCTTTCTTTCTTTCTTTCTTTCTTTCTTTCTTTCTTTCTTTTCTTTCTTTCTTTCTTTCTTTCTTTCTTTCTTTCTTTCTTTCTTCTTTCTTTCTTTCTTTCTTTCTTCTTTCTTTCTTCTTTCTTCTTCTTCTTTCTTCTTTCTTTTCTTTCTTTTTACCTCCCTTTATTCCTTCCTTCTTCCTCCCTCCTCCCTTCCTTCCTTCTTCTTTCCTTCCTAATTCCTTCCTAACTTTCTTCCTTCCTAACTTCCTTCTTTCTTCTTCCTTCCTAACTTCCTTCCTTTCTAACTTCCATCCTTCCTTCCTTCCTAACTTCCTTCCTTCCTTCCTTTCTTTCTAACTTCCTTCATTCCTTCCTAATTTCCTTCCTTCCTAATTTCCTTCCTTCCTAACTTCCATCCTTCCTTCCTTCCTAACTTCCTTCCTTCCTTCCTTCCTTCCTTCCTTCCTTCCTTCCTTCCTTCCTTCCTTCCTTCCTTCCTTCCTTCCTTCCTTCCTTCCTTCCTTCTTTCTTCTTTTTATCTTTTATTTATTTTGACTTTGGGGCCACATGGGGTGATACTCAAGTGTTACTCCTGGCTCTGCTCTCAGAAATCGTTCCTGGCTTGGGGGACCATATGGGACGCCAAAGGATTGAACCGCAGTCTGTCCTTGCAGCCACATGCAAGGCAAACACCTACTGCTGTGCCACTGCTCCGGCCCCCACACCTGTCCTTTCTTAAGAGTTTTGTTCTCTTGGGGATTGAGGATGAGGGGTTTTGGTGTCCTTGGGAGAGGAAGGTGGGTACACTGGTATGAATGTGGTGTTAGTATTACGTGCATGAGAAAACCGTATTGTAAAGCAGAGTTTGTTTGTTTTAAGAGCTCTGGTCTCTTGTTAGCATCTGTGTCTGCTGGTGTTTTTCCCTTCCATTCACTGCGCTCCAGGAGTACTACTACTCATTAACTTCTACTCTTCACAAACATGTCAGCCCAATTCACACAATGGAGGCAGTGCACGAATGCCAGCTCTCCTCATCACCTTAACCTGCTTGTAATATGTGCATGATTGTCTGCTTTCCTTCCCTCATTTGTTTTTTGCTTTGATGCCATTTTATCAGTTGAGCTTTCCATAATGAAGACATTCAAAAGTAACATGTACATGTGAGGACTGATTTCTTTGTTCTCTTACTTTAGTCATTCCTGTGAGAGATCCCCTCCCTGACATCAGAGATAATCATAGCTCTGGGCCATACAGGCTTTTCCTTTGCCACTGCTCTGTATTATCAGTAACAAGTGGCAACTACAACAGTGGATACTCATTAAAACTGGAAGGATTTTTATTCAATAAACAATGCTAGGCATTTAGATTAATACATACAGTGGTATCAACATAAACAACTATTTCCTTATAAAGAACCTTTTGAATTTAATTCTGAAAGGAGCTGGGAAGGCAGAGCTATGCTCACGCAATCAAAAAGGAAGACATTTCCTTGAATGTCATATTTGATCTGTAACATATTTTTAAGCTTTTGATCTCAACGATAAAGATTTCTGTACATTACTTTGAAAACATCTTTAATCTCGGGCTCTGAGCACTTATTGAACCAAGACAGTGCATCCATGTGACAGGAACAAGTGTCTTATCAGGACATGACATGGTTCAGCGAATGGCCTACAAATAAATATATTTAATGTTGCTGGTGATGGGTTTTTGCTTTTTGATTTTATTTCAGAGACCGTGGAACAAATTACAAAAAAATTGAAACTAACTAAAGTTAAGAGTTTTAAAAATGAGGAAACTTTGGCTTTTAAAATGGATAGCATTTTAGAAAGGAAATTCTCAATGGCATTGTAAGTTGTACATACAGAGACCACACAATGAAAGTTTGATTCTCTGCAATATTTTTCATGCCTAGTAGTTTAGTTAGGAATTCAACTATTATAATTCACCAAGAATTCCTGAAGACTGGTTAGAATCTGGGACATGCTTAATGATAAGGTACTTCAAAAGTGATATAAACAGCATATTTCTTGACTTTATGAAATGTATTCATTGAATGCTACATTTGTTAAAAGTTAAAAGGATTTATTTACTAGTAAGATGGCTGCTTCCATCAGCTCTTTCTTGCTCTAATAAGAAGTAATAAGAACAATAATAACCTGCTAAAAATCTAAGGTTTTCCTAGGCATATAAGATCAACAAAACAATGTGACCAGAGAAATATTCTTGAAGAACATGCCATGTAGGTATTTTGTAGATAACATAAGCAAGGTGGAAATTGTGTGAATTAAAAGCAAAACAAAACAATAAAAGACAAGTAAAATCCCAAATGTATATATGTTTTGTGAGCATTAAGAATTAAATAAGGTAATGTTAAAAACTATAAGAGGAAGTTCTTGTCAGTAACACCAATCTTACTCAATTTTATCAATATTGTGTGCATGTATTCATTTGGAGCATATTATATGGTCACATCATTACCATTATTCCAATTGAATTTGTTATGGAAGACTATAAAGATATGTATTGATTTTGTGTGACCACTAAATTAGTTTTAATAACTAACATCACCAAAGCTGACTTAGTAGACAGAGGAACATGAATGCACCTGAAGATTTTATTTAAATATTATTAGAAAAATAAATGCACTTCACTTAATTTTTAATACTATATACTGACTGCACTCAGGGTACTGCAGGTTATTGCAGGTCATTTTCAAAAGTAAAACAAAAAAGATTTTATAAGGAAATGTCCAGCTTTATATTCTATTACTTTAAATATATACTCATTGAATATTTATTGAATACAACATAGTCTAAGAGCAAGTCCTATGAAGTATTATATTTAAAAATAATGTCGCAAATATTTATTGGGTAAACGAAGAAATTAATTGTAAGCTTAATCAGTGAGAAGTAAAATTAATGATTAATAGCAACACCATGGCATAGTTTATCCTTTAGACTAGAAAAAGTTCAAATCTAGAAAAATGCTGTAAATTTTTTGGTAAAACATTATTGAAAGTAAATTCTTTGTATCATAAGCTGACTCCACATGCTAGTCTATTACTTTATTTCCTTTAATTGATTTTTTTTAAAACCTGATTTCAATTAAGTGCTTATCTTGTAGGAACAATTCAAAATGACTTAAAATTATCCTTCAAAAATATATTTATGTGTATTTGAGTATGTATGTTCAAGAAATAAAGTGTCAGTAATTATCATAGTTACTTTTTTGAGTCTTTGACAAAATTAAAATAATCACTGGCACTAATAAAATTTCCTGGTCTCAACTCTTGATTTATTGTTCTGTCTCCCATTTCCTGCAGATCCTCCTTTTCCTTCTTTCCTACTGTATCTTTGATCCAGTGTCATTTTTTTTTAATGCACCATCTTCCTTTGTTAGATATTTTAGGGAGCTTATATAACTTGTCTGTGCTGAGTTCTGATAGGTCATATTCTTTACCTTTCTAACACTAATTGACAGAATTCCCAATTATTATAGCAAACTCTTTGTTAAAGTAAATGACATAATAAGCCATACTGTTTATTTTTTACCTACTAACCTTAAGTGTAAACATGTTGGGTTTCAATAGGATAAAAGACCAAACCATCAGTTGCCATCTATTATCCTATTATTCTTTTTTTTTTTTTTTTTTTTTTTTTTTGTGGTTTTTGGGTCACACCCGGCAGTGCTCAGAGGTTATTCCTGGCTCCAGGCTCAGAAATTGCTCCTGGCAGGCACGGGGGACCATATGGGGCGCCGGGATTCAAACCGATGACCTCCTGCATGAAAGGCAAATTATTATTCTTTGTCTTACTGTGAATGATATTTATAAATTTTAGATGCCTTCAACATAATAGAGTGACAAAGGTCATGTCTCCATATGAGCACCAATGCATTTTCCCACTTCATTCTCTAATAAAAATTAGATTATTTTTTTGCATTTTGCCCATAGTGATTTCCTGCTTAAAGTGACTTCCTATTAAAATTCTCTTTATACGATGGACAGTAATGCTATTGACTATTTATATACTTTAGAATCCTGGAACATTAAAAATATTAATGACAGTGAATGCAAAATGAAGATCTTCATTGATCTTAAATCAAAAAGCAACTACATTTGCTTGGAAGGTTAAGTAACTTTCATAAATGTGGAAATAAACAACCCAACAGTCAGAAAGTTCTCTGAAGCACATTCCCCTCGACAAACCAGTTCCATGGTCCAGAAACTCTGAAGTTTCTGTCATCATTTCAGTATTTCCAGCTGTCCTGAATTCATCTCAATGCTAGTGATGTTTGGGGGAATTTATGCAAAGATGATAGTGTGAGGGTCGGGCCTCTGGTGTTTAAATGGGCTGCTAATGGTGATAGTAGGCATCAATCTTGTAACATGATTATGATTTATCTAGCTGCTCATGTTTCTTTTAGAAAGAGAAAAATAATTAAATACAATAATTATGAGAATACAATTTAATCCAATTAAAATAATTTCATGAAATTTTTGAGGTTATATACTATGATAATGCCAAAGCTAATGTCATAAAACAATATGTTATATAGGTCAAGATAATAATTTGTTCTAGTCTGCTTAATTTCAGATATGCTTGTGTTATATAAAACAGACAAATGCATATTATATATGTCTAAAGTATATGCATAAATGAGATAGATTTATAAATAATACAAGAAAATATACATACATTCATTTGTAATATCTGTATATTTATTCAATGTAAGACTCTACTACAATTTATTAGTCGGAAACATGAACCTAGATATAATT
The DNA here is from genome assembly GCF_024139225.1 of Suncus etruscus. Lineage (NCBI taxonomy): Eukaryota > Metazoa > Chordata > Mammalia > Eulipotyphla > Soricidae > Suncus > Suncus etruscus. Next base: position 5,751,142 of record NC_064855.1, on the reverse strand, counting down.
TGAAGCACCAGTGATCCTGTGGAAATGATAGTTGTAGAAGATAAAGGTGGGGAGAGGATCAGACATGGAGCCCCTTAGACCTGGAAAATGACCAGACTCTGTGATGCAAGGTGGGCAGAGGTTGATAGGAAAAGTTACAACAGGTCAAACAGTTCTGAGAAAGTCTCAGCAGTTCAACAGGGGGACCTGAGTCAAAGAAGACCAAAGTCCTAGTCCCATGTCTGTGCTCAGCCATTCCTTTTGTGTTCTGGGAGCAACTGACTGAGTGGAGAGAACTTGGCTTTAGAGAACTTGGCTTTGGGCTGGTGCATGGTGCATTCTGCTGGTGCTTCTCAAGACTTTCCTGCAAGGTCACCTTTATTAAAGTTCTCCTTTGAAGTGGGTAGAAATTATACCCACCCTGTTGCTATACCCGACGATGCATCTTTATGAGAATTTTCCAAAGTAGTGCATTTAGTGCTGCTCTATAGTTATTTAATTCTCTACTATGTCACTGTCTCTGCAATTTCCACAGTTGGGTTCTGAATGTCTTTCTTTTATATTTTATATTTGCAGTAACTGTGAAGTATAAATGAATGGGTAAAAATATTAAGGCTTTATAACAGTAGGTTATCCCAGTAAGCCTTGTTTCCTTTTAGATCACAAAGGAGTAGGAGGGAATATCCTGGGGGAGTTGAATTAAATTTTATATGTCTGGGGTGTCACTTATCATTAAAATGATTAAAGTATCTATGAGCACCAAGACTCAAACCAATGAGCCTTGAAGTAGTCAAGAAAGTTGGGAGATGCACTGTGTGAATTTAATTGTTTTCCTGATTTAAAAAATTGCATGTTGTGGAAAAATATATTAGATTGCTATGGTTCTATTCCTATGGCCAGTGGGCATATTGCTGCTTACGTGTGGAGATGAGCTGTCATCATCAAATTATGTGACTGATTAGCTTTAGAGATAATTAATATTTTAGGGCCACTAGTTTATTTTTGAAGAATAAATTCTTCCAGTGGCTATATAAACAAAATCAACTTAATTTGAGCCAAAGCCCTTTGAAAACAACATAGTATTCAAGTCTGAAGGATCAATTTTTGGCTGTTTTTCTGATGGTTTTACAATATCTTTATCCCTTAAATATCTGTTGATAGAAACAGTTGCTGCTAGTGTTGGAGTGTTGCGGTCCTTCATCAAAGTCATATGTAGAAACCCAAACACTCAATCTAAATAGCGATAGGAGTCTTCTGAGACATTGGATCATGGAAGCCGAGTTTTCCTGAACAGAAGAGTGGTAAGTGTGCTTAGAAAGGGTCTTTCAAGCTGATGCTCACCCTGTTTGCCCTGGAAGCACACAAAAAGCAGTCAAAACACACCGGGCCATGCAACAACAAAACAAACAGACCTGATAGGTTTGCATCTCTGTAGGCACGGGGTGTGTTTGCACTTTGATCTTGGATATCTCAGTTTCTAGAGCAGTGGAAACAAATGCTTAGAGTGTTTTAGTACCAATTTTAAGATATATTTTTAAAATGTGTTTTAATTCTAAGATATATATATAATATGTTTTATATATAATGCGTTTTGTTTTATTATAGCTGAGCACACAAGAAAAGTTGATATATATATATATATATATATATATATATATATATATATATAATTTTTTTTTTGGTTTTTGGGCCACACCCGTTTGACGCTCAGGGGTTACTCCTGGCTATGAGCTCAGAAATTGCCCCTGGCTTGGGGGGACCATATGGGACACAAGGGGATCGAACCGAGGTCCGTCCTACGCTAGCGCTTGCAAGGCAGACAACTTACCTCTAGCGCCACCTTCCCGGCCCGATAAATATATTTTAATATAAATGTATTCTCTCAGATTAGGGCACAAACGTCTATGTATAATGATCAGTTTATATGTGTGAAATAAAGTTATTTCAAATATAGAGCATATTCATAAGAGCAAATGACATATATATACCTGAAATATTAGGATTGAAGTTACTTAAAAGTTTTCTTTGATTAAATACTCAGGAGTTAAGACATTTGCTTTGCACATATTGTTTTGGGTTTGATTTCTGCATATGTTCTTAAGGTCAACACAAGAGGTGATCGATCCCTGAGCACAGAGCCAGGAGTACTGCAGAGTGAGCCTCCCAAAAGAATAATCTTCTTTCAGGGTCTAAGCCATAATACAGCTGATAGGGTGCTTGCCTTGCATACAGTTGACACAGGTTCAACCCCCAAGATCCCATATGATCCCTGGGCACCACCAGGAGTAATTCATGAGAGCAAAGTCAGGAGTAACACCTAAGCATCACCAGGTGTGACCCAAAACAACAACAAAAAAACCACACGCGTATAAAAAAGAAAAATTTCCTTTCTAAAATTCCAAGAGATACATAATTAGAATTACAATAAAATAGCAATATTATTTTGTATTTATAATTGTATCTCTTTGTGGCATTTGTCTTGATGTTTGGCCTCTTTAAGGGGGACAATACTTAGCATAGAGCAATATTTTTTCAGGTCAAATGGTCTGTGATGACTTGTAAAGAATCTTGCAAAGACCTGTTTCTTTTATTACTTTTATAAATTTTGAAAGTGTAACTAATATTGTGTACAACTGCATTAATATATTTTCAGAAATATGTTGCATATAAAGTTTAGCATAAAGGCAATAGAATAAAATAAAATTATGTGGTAACATAATTCCTCTTTTTATTTTTATTTCATAATGTTAATTACTCTCCTGTCCTATTCTTTTGGTGATCTAATAATAATGAAAAGCTAGATAAGATTTAATTAAAATTTATCAGATAATTTTGAATATCTACTTTGATGAATAGTGACACAATGAAGTACACTTACTTTGAAAGTATAAGTGCCTATTATGTAGCAGTAATTTAGAATCTTTAGATTCTAAAGAACCTCACAATAACCTTGAGAGCTACATGCTACCATTTTGTTTTTATCAATACAAATATTAAAGTATGCAAGTTAAGTAGCAATTTTTGTGCAATATCTGAAGCAGAATTGAAACCTAACAATAAAATTTAGGTTCTTAACTGTTAGGTTGTAGTTTTTGAGATAGAAAAGCAGATTGGATATAGAAATAGACACTTTATAACTATCTCTGAAATCCATAGTTGGAAATATATCTGGATGCATCCATCATGCAATATACACATATATTTCTAACTATTATCTTAGATATAGATATCTATATAATACTGTACCCATCTCTATATATTTATATACACATACATAGTTGAAGAGGTGATAAATACATCCTTTTAAACTATAGAATATATAACCATCAACTGTAAAGAAAAATTATAGGCCATTAAAGCTTTGTATTCCCATGTCCCCATTTTTTATTCTGCATAGCTTCTACCATCTTAATCAAAAACCTTGACTATACAAGGAATCAAGCCTCATTTTATTTATGGCCATCTCATGTGAATGCTTCACCTTCCTATTATTTGGCATGTGGACTTGAACTTGTCTTCTGGTTTGCTAGTAATTCCAATCTTCATAAGTCACGTTGTACTTGTCAACCTACACTCCCCTGTCTGTGAGGTCTCTTTATCTCAAAGGAACAAATTTTCACATGAATAAAAATTGATGTTATTACTATGTTTTTGTTCATTTGTTTTATGGCTATACTCAGCATTGCTCAGGGATTAATGCTTGACAGTACTTAATACACCATTTGTGGTGCAGAGAATCAAACAAGTATTGGTTTCAGAAAAGGCAACTACTATCTAGCAAAACTGCTGCTTATAAAGAGAAAAGTGTCATCAAAAAGAATGTAGTGTTTCTTACTTTATTATATTAACTGGCACAAAAATATATTCCTTGACTTACTGTATCACTTTTTATTAAAATATGTTTTTGTCACTATCATAAGTTTTGCATTTTTTTTACTTTTGGGGTTCTTTTTTTCTTAGTATGTTTGCTCTTTGTTGGTTTGCTTTCTAGAGTTTGTGTCCCTGGTTATAGACTCTGACAAGATCTGCAGGAAGGTCAATATTTCAAGAACAGGGGGAGCTGGTTGAAGTATTTGAACTACATCAAATAATAATTAAGCTCTCTCTCTACTTGATATTGGCTAGAATTAATCACTGCAGAGATTTTTCTGCCAAAGATTTCTTCTGGCTCTTTCCTAAAAGCCTATGGGGGAAATTTTAGCTAACTATGGAGCCCCTGGTTGAGTGTGGATGTTGAGTTTTGCTCAACCACAATTTGTTTTATCCTTAGCAAATTACTTCTACTATCTGTGCCTTAGTTTTCCTCATCATACAGTTGGTAGGTGATGAGAGGGTTTGCATTATCTTGATCCTGAGGCCTCGGCTTGATTTTACAAGCTTATATTATCATAGTGCCATTTCACTAACCCAAGGAAGGAGGGAGTGCCTGGAGTCAAGTCTGAGGGTAACCAACAATCATGGTAAGACAGCACCCCTCTTTATGCTAACTTTCCCCATCTCTATGAGGCAGTGTCTCCAATGCCTCAAGTAGAATCCTAGGAAGAGTTACTCTTAGGGGTCATGTTTCAGGTGGTATGGGAACAGCACCAATAAGGTTTCCAACAACTAAGTTTCTAAGAAGGGTAACAAAAGAGTCTGGGCAACAGAGGTCAAAGGGATATTTGTAAGCTCCAGCAAGACAGCACACATATGCTTTTCTTTTTCTTTTTCTTTCTTTTTTTTTTGCTTTTGGAACAATAATTTTTATTTATGTTTATTAAAAAAACTTGATGTTATAATTACACCCAAATTGCTAATTTGTGAAGAAATAAAATCTTTACTAATGAAAGGTTTCAGAGTTTCTTGAAACATAATCTTTGGAGTGTCTATTTAAAACAAAATAGATACATCACAAAAAATGGTCTAGACCACTGTATTTTAGTAGTTCTGTTATTGAAAATAGAAAAACACACATATATATAATTAATTTTTACACTCAACTTCATAAATTTTTGTCATAGAAAGGACTAGAACCTTATTTATATTTACACAATATAGTAATTATATCTATATTATTTAAAAAGCCATTCAATTTACATTTGTATTTACTGAGATTCAGTTGCCAGCATTCCCTCATGTATCTTCATATTTAATGTATTTATCTTCCTTTTGCCTTTACGATGGAAGCTTTGTGTGCAAGCATAGGAAATTTAATGCCTTTCCATTGTTTGGCGACTTTATTTTCAAAGTTTCTGTGTTCCAGAAACCATGTGACATCAGTCTAAAATAACTGCTATGAATTTGTTCTATGAGTTTCTTTTGAAACCTCTGAACACTCAGCTAACAGAATGAAATCTGCACCCAATCTAGTTTCTCAAAACTCTTGCTATATCTATCTCCCTTTTATCTTTAGACAAAGCTAACAATGATGTCTTGACTATATTAAACCAAATATATTTTTTAAAATGTTGTAAGACCTTTCCCCCCTAATTATTTCCCATCTTTATTTCCTCCCTTTTGTTGTTGCTATTTGTTGTTGTTATTGTTTGTTGGGTTGGCAGGTAATGAACACAGGGCCTCTAACATGAGAGATCTCTGCTGACTGCTCAATCAGTTATTTTTATTTTCTGATCATGTTATAGACGAACTTGCAGGGGCACCCAAGGGGACATTTTAAGTTGGAAATGCAAGTTTGCATAGAGGATGAACCAGCTGTGCCTGGAGCCCGAGTGCCTGTCCACTTTTAATCAAAAGCTTTTGAAGAATGACTTTTCTTTCTCCAAATGACTGGCTGGAGAATTGAGATAGGTATGTTATGTTAGAAGACTGAATACTTTAAATGAGGTTGAAATGGTAGGTCAAAGAGGGAAGACATAAGACATCTTTATGCTCTGCTAAGTCCCCATCTCACACCCAGTGGCCTCTTTTAGGGAGTTTATTGGAAAAGAAAGTTTATGGCACGAATGGTCTGTACTTTAGAATTCTGGCAACAAAATTAAGTAAACATTACTTATGGGCATATTCCTACATGTCTATTGTTGTTTATTCTCAGTTCCAGTTAGATAATAAAAGAGATTATATAACATAATCACGGAACTAAGATGCTGATTAACTCAGTGACTGTGTGAAGAGCTAAAAAGAATGGAAGGCCTGGCATGTGTAGAGTGATAAGCTGCTGTATGAATTTTTTACTATATAATACCCTAAGGCAGGTTTGCTGAGTCTTTGGAAGTATTAGAAAATTAATTAAGAAGGATTATATCTTTAATAGCCAGGTTTTGCCAAATACAAAATCAATCTTGGAAAATATCACAGATTAATGTTAATCAACATTCAAATAAGATTATAAACATACAATATGAGATTAATATTTCTCTCTTTGCTATACTCCACGTCCCTCACCATACAGGACTAAGTGCCCAATACTGTCCTGAAACTAGAACCCATCCTTCCTTATTCACAAAAACTTCTCTTTTTTTGAGCAATTTACCATTTCAGATTTACAGCTGAGAAATATTATCTTAGCCCTCATGGGAATAAAGTCCCAAAATATTCTTTAGCTGTCAGGTCGTTAGCGATACCAAATTGTTTTAGACCCTTGGTTAGACAAGAATTGACTTTCCTTATTATGTCAGCTAGCTGTAGCTCAGAAGGAAAAATAGTTCCTCCTCTCAAGAAAACCAAAAATCTTCATCTCACCCTTCAAGGCTTTGATTTTGAGAAGCAGTTCGGGTGGTAGCAAATGAGAGGGGTACAGTACCCCTGTCTCTGTGTTTGGCAAAGGCTTCCCTGTATTTGTAAATGTCAACTAACCTTCTAATCACACAAAATACGTCATTTAGCGTGAGGTTGACTCATGCTGCCAAAATGTCTCTGAGTTTGGGCAAATATTTAGAGGCATATTTTTGTACCACGATAGTATTATGTATCATTGATGCTATATTTTACAATCATTTAAATACCATATATATGTTTTCATATTACCATAGTATCATGCATTAATTTCATATGCTAGTATAACTATATTAGTATTATTAGTGACATGCTTTAATATGACTATAGCATCATGTATACCTGTAGTTTGATAGCCTTCGCTATCCTCCTCACCCGCCCTACCCAACTCTGTTAGTCATTATCTTTTCACTTGCCTTCTTTTATTGGCCTTTTTTCTCATCACAGTTACAGAATTGAAAACAGGTATCATGTAGCCTTGACAGTGTCTTCTTTCACTGTGCAATATGCATTTAACCATTCTCCATGTGTTTTCGACGGCTGCCTAAGAGTTTCTGATAGCTCTTTATAAATATCTTTTTTGCAATGAATTGTGTGCCACTATTTTTATGTAGAACAGTTTAGTCACATTTTATCTCCTCAAGGGCATCTTGATTGCTTCAAATTTGCTAATTATGAATACATCTTCTATAAATATCTCTTGGCAGTTATTTTACATAGACATTCCTTGTCTGTGGGCAAACCCCACAGTTCGTGACTGTTGGACTGGTGGTAAGATCAAGCTTAGTTTTGTAGAAAACCACCAACTGGTCTCCTAATGCTTATCTTCCCTTTTGTGTTCCCACCAGCAAATGAGAGTTCCTGTTGCTCCATATCCTCATGAGCTTTTTGTGTATCAGTATTCTATTAGGTATATGGTGGTATTTCTGTTGTTTAAATAGGATATTGAATATGTTTTATTATTTATATTTTCCATCTGCCTGTATGCTTAAGGATATGTCAAGACTTTGGGATATTTCTGGTTTGCATACTATTGGCTTAAAGATTTATTTTTATATTATGAATAATGATCTTTAATTAAATGAACTTTTTATAGACATTTTACATATATTTGATTTTATCATTAAAATATCAATATGTGGGCCAGAGTGATAGCATGGAGGTAAGGCGTTTGCTTTTCAGGCAGAAGTACAGTGGTTCGAATCCCGGCATCCCATATGGTCCCCTGAGTCTGCCAGGGAGCGATTTCTGAGCAGACAGCCAGGAGTAACCCCTGAGCATTGCCGGATGTGACCCAAAAACAAAACCAAAAATATCAATATGTTGATACATAAGTGGAGATAGTGGTCATGTACATATTGTTTAGGGTGATCATATAATGATAAAATATTAACCAAATATCCCTTTGTGATTGCTGTTATAGGGGTCATACCTGGGACCTGGGCCTCTCTCAGCCGCATTTGGTTTGGCTTGACCAGTAGGGCTCCAATTGGTGGTTCTTAGGGGGTTTCATCAGGGTCCCACTTGGGGAGTCATTTTATGCTGGGGATCATATTCATGGCCTCACATAAGACAGATAATGCTCTTTCTTTTCCTTATGCCTTTTAAACATGCTTATTTATCTTTAGTTATAGTATGATGTAACTATTTTATCGGTCATTTAAAGAAATGTTTTCGTCCTACAAAAGTTAGCTGGTTTTTCTAAGGAGAGCTATAATTAACTTTAGATTCTTCTCGAAGTTATTGCTATGGTTATCAGTGGTAGAAAATACATTTGGATTTACATGACCAAGACAATTTATAAGACAGTAGACTTATAGGAGATTACTGGCATTGCTTTAGTGGCAAAGCTTAAGCATATTGAGATTGAATTCTCTGCAGGTGTGTTTTGTTTTGTTTTGTTTTGTTTTTCCTCATGCTGACAAATTGCAGTAGAACTACAGCCCTTATGTCTGTATTTCTGTATGTCTGTATTGCTGGCAGCTGGAGCAAGAAATAAAAGAGTGAAGAGTGGTTCTAATATGAGGAAACCAAAAGCCTTTATGTGAACTCTAGCATATTTTGGAGAGATACCAGGGGTCATGATTGAATCTCCTTCACTCTTCTCCATAGTTTAGGGAGATTTTTTTCTGCTAAGTATCTATGACAAAGAACAACAATAAAACTATAGATTGGAAATGGGGATGAGAGAGCCAAACTGTTAATCAGCCTCAGCAATCAATTAAGATCTTGATTTTGAGTTTAAGAATTCAGATGTCTTTATTTTAAAAAAAATGCTGTTTTCTAAAAAACATATAATCTTTGAGTGCTAGAAGTAAAATAACCAAGCAAGGCAAAGGTGTTATACAAAAGGATTCTAGGTTTTCTTTTACATAAGTCACTATCTTATCTATATGAGTAAAAGCATGTTTTATCCTAGGGATATACCCTAGGAACACAAAAATACAATTAAAAAATCTCTTCCTCATACCTATATTCATTACAATAGCCAGACTTTGGAAACAACCAATATGCCTTTTAACAGATGAATGGCTAAATAAATTGTGGTTCATATACACAATGGAATATTACGCAGCTGTCAGGAGAGATAAAATCATAAAATTTTCCTACATGTGGATGTACATGAATCTATTATGCTGAGTGAAATAAGTTCAGCAGGAGAGAGACACAGAATAGTCTCACTCGTCTATGGGTTTTAAGAAAAATTAAAGACTGTATTGTAATAAGGCCCAGAGATAATGGAGTTAACAGCCAAAAGGGCCAGAAGGGCCAGAAGGGCCAGAAGGACCAGCTCACAATTTGAAGCTCACCACAAAGAGTGGTGAATGCTGTTAGGAAAATAACTACATTAACAACTAGCATGACAATGTTAAAGAATAAGAGAAGTAGAATGCCTGTCTTGAATATGGGCAGGGGTGGGGAAGGAGGGGATCATTGTTGGTGGGAATGTTGCACTAGTGAAGGGGGGTATTCTGTTTATGACTGAAACTCAACTACAATCATACTTATAATCATGGTGCTTAAATTAAGATATTTTTTTAAAAAGCATGTTTTAACTGTACTTTTGAGTAGAAGAATGAACTTAATGTACCAGGAAAATTATTTCTACTAATTATCAAGGGAAGATACTGTGGGTAGTTTGTTGGTAGTTAATGAGATAAATTGTTTCCTCTTCTTCTCTATGCCCAGATCAATTCCCTTAGCCAGTTTTTAGTACTGATTGTACCCATGGAAACAAGTTCAGGGTCAAGGAGAGAAATGCATGTCCTCAGTCTGGACCAGTTAACTTTCCAAACATAGCCATCCGCCATCTCCTCCCCAAGTTGTGTCAGCATACCTAGCAGGCCTAGGAAATGGTGATTCAAAGTGACAGATGGTTGTCCAGAGGTAAGAACTTCAGCTAGCAGCTGTCTCCTAAGTGAGCAAGACACTGGCATTCATTGTGTTGAGACTTTAATGTGGCTGCATGTTTCCACTTAGAGTATTTTAGGCACTGGAGAAGGGAAGCTGTGTGGACAAAGAACTGAGGTCCAAGAACTCATGTACCTTCTAAATGAGCTTCTTCCCAGCCCTGTGCAGAGTGTTATTCAGATGGTTTGTGCTCACCTGTGAGAGTCTTTTATCTGGCTTTGCAGTGGTAAGCATACCCTTACATAGAAAAGTGGATCTGTGAGTTGGCCAAGAATGAATTAATAGATTCCAGAAGTCACCATTGCAAGACAAGTGGTCATCTTTATTCCCTTCAAGGTATCCTCTCAGTCACAATGCTTAGGGGTTAATCAGAAATATATTGTGAATTTTCAAAAAAGATTTAATAGTTGATAAATATCCTTAAATACTTTAATATTTTCTTTAGTTTCTTTCTTTTTTATTTAGTTTCTGGTCACACGACCCGGCAGCGCTCAGGGGTTACTCCTGCTCTACTCTTAGAAATCGCTCCTGGCAGGCTCGGGGGGACCATATGGGATGCCAAGATTCGAACCACTGTCCTTCTGCATGCAAGGCAAATGCCTACCTCCCATGCTATCTCTTGGTCCCCACTTCTATATTTTCTTAAAACACTCTTTTCTGGAAGACCTTTCCATCTCTCCACAGAAGTACTTTCTTGTCTTTTGAATTAGACTCATGCAGATAATATTATGTATTAGAAGGAGGGCTATGAATATATATTTGTATATATACATATGCATATATATTATATAAATATATATATATAATATATATATATAAAGTCTTGTTTATTTTTTCCTTTGGCATCCCTGAAAGCTTGTCCTCTAGAGGGCAGGATGGGACTGACCAGCAGGGCTTGTTGCTCCAGGAAAGATCCGTTCTTTTATTGCTATTCAGTTTTCTGTTCTTGGTCATGGACTTACCAGATAGAATAGCCTGGACATAGCAGTGATCAGAGTGTCTGCAGGCCTGCCCCACCTCTGAAGCAATAACCTCATGACTGCTACCCATTTTATCTTATTGACATTGGAGTGGTTAGTACTAAGAGGAAGCAGCAATCCCCAAATATCAGTGGTTATATCTTCAGAGAAGACATTTTGAAATAAAGTGTTTCTGAAATTGATATGGAAATTTGAGGTACAGAGTGTAGAAGCAGTAGTAGTAGAAGTAGTAGTGGTAGTATTTAGTAAGGCAGATTCTGTGAGAAGGATGAAACTAGAGAATGAGAGACTTGCATGTCAGCAAGGCACTCTTTGATTTCCCTCTCTTTGGGACATATTATCTTTAGAGGGTTCATTACAGAGCACGAATGTTTTTGAAAATGTCCTGTGCATGTGCACACACATACCAAGTTTTCTAAAGAACTATACATGATTATTTTTTATAAAAGAGAGTGCAGATGAAAATCATGCAAGCGAGGCAAAATGCAAAGTGGAAAACAGACTTTTGGGTCAACGTTAAATCACCAATGTTCATTGGGCACTTCTCACTTGCCTCTGCCCTTATTTCACTCCCAAAGCATGTGGTTGGGCTGAGAAGGGAGAAGAAATTTGCAGGAGTTGCTGGAGGTCAGTTAACAAGGGTTTGAACTGATTGACCAGACCCAGATGCCTTAGGGAAGGGGCACCTGAGCATGACCCCAGAATAAAAATGAGAGCAGTCTTGCCCCACCTGTATTCCTGCATTCATGGTCCTTTAGAAGTCATGGCCTCAGGAAAGGTCAGAGCAGAGGACGCTTCCTTGTTAGGGATTTGTGGGCATGATTTATCCAGACTGTATTTATGTCTGAGATGAAGAATAAGTGAATAAATTATCCAGCTCTCTCACACATTCCCTGGCTTGAGAAATGGATGGAATTATTTTTTTCATCTTAGCCCAATGAAGTTTATTTATTTTTTGTGATTCATTCACTTTGCAGATAATGCAAATTCACTGAAGTATATTTATTTTCTGCTTGCTATCCAAAAAAAAAAATCAATTGTATGTTTATAAATGTCTAAACTGTCCAGTTTTTGAATCTGATAATTTCCTTTTGTTGGACTTTGACTTTTAATTTCCACATAGCATATCTGCATTCCTTGATGGCACCCCATGCTGATGGACTCACCTGCTTGGACATATCAGCACTTTTATTTTTCAAGCATTTTCCTTGAACAGCTATGGCTTTGGACAGGTGCATGTTTGTGTTTACTCTTTATTTTTTTTTCTGCAGCTGCTTTTTTATCTCTTGCAGAGGGAAGCACAGAGATGGTGATAGAAATGTAGTTTCTGATGGAGTGGAAATGGTCATCATCTCAGAGTCTGCAGAGGAGTTTGAAAGACTGCTCTAGAAGGTGCTGATAATGACTGGCAATACATAGACACAGGGGTCCTGCTGGGAAGAGCTAGCAGTACTTTGCACTTGTCTTGTGAAATCCTCACACCTATTCCATGTTAATAGGTAATTCCATCCTCTACATCTATTGGGAAGTGGAGGCACAGAGAACCCAGGTGCATTTGCTAAAACAAGTTATGATTAAGGCTCAGAGATTCAGAACTAGGCAAGCCTGAAACCCCAAACCAGAATCTTCTTCTCTGTCTACCTACCCTTTCCTGTTCAAAAAAGACCTGGTGTTTTCAGACTCTCCCCAACCTCAGTTAAAACAATATTCTTTCTTCCTTCTCTTCCTTCCTTCCTTCCTTCCTTCCTTCCTTCCTTCCTTCCTTCCTTCCTTCCTTCCTTCCTTCCTTCCTTCCTTCCTTCCTTCCTTCCTTCCTTCCTTCCTTCCTTCCTTCCTTCCTTCCTTCCTTCCTTCCTTCCTTCCTTCCTTCCTTCCTTCCTTCCTTCCTTCCTTCCTTCCTTCCTTCCTTCCTTCCCTCCTTACTTTTTCCTTCCCTTAATTCCTCCTCCTTCCCTGACTTCCTCTTTGTCTTCTTACTTTCCTTTAAAAATTAAGTACAGAGATATAGTATAGCAATTTTCTCACTTGCCTTTCATGTAGTTAACCAATGGAAGATCCTTAGAACTGAATGTGGTCCCTTGAGCACTGTCAGGAGTGATCTCTGGCACGGAGCTTGGAGTAAACATGAGCACAGCCAACAGTGGCCCAACATCCCCAGACTTCCTCTCACACACACCAAAATCTCTCTCATTTCTTTTCTTTAGGTTAAAGGGGACAGAAACGTATCCTACTAACAATGATCCCTTCTTTTAGTATGTGCTAACCTTGATCATACAAAAGACAGAAGAATAAGGACAGGGTTTGCATCCATTGTAAATTAAAAAGATTGATCTAGTTGAAGTGTTTCTGGATTGCATAAAATGAGCTAATCACCGTTATTTTAATGAATCCAGAAATTTTTATTATTTCATTGTTTGTGCCTAAGGACTTTTAGGAACCACAGGATGAATATTGAAAAACACGTGTAGAACATGCTTCAAGTTAGAGAAATTTGATGAGTCATTTCTTCCTTCTATTATATGCTTTTCTTCCTCTGGTGATTCTCCTGCAACTGTGTTCCCTGCTGTGGATGACAAAAACCAAAATCTACCAAAAAAAAAGCCTTCGATGGTTGTTGCAATGTAGATACCCAGGATGACACATCATTCCCTATGGAAAAAATGCAACCAGAATCAATATTGCACTATTGTGGCACAGGCAGGCCTTTCATCAACCTAAGGCTGGTTTACTAAAAATGTAAGGGCCTGGTTAGAACCAGTAGCACTAGGGCGGACCTCAGGGGCACATCTGGTGCTGCAGATTGAACTTCTAGCCTCGTGCTTGTCAGAATTCATCCCCTTGAGCTCTGTCTCAGCATGTGGACTTGGTGTATGGTGAACGATGGAGACATATGTTCCCAGGAGAGAGAAGAGGCCTGTTCTAAAAGGAGATCTTTCCCATTTGAGTTTATTTCTTAGGAGCAGGGGTGGATTTTCAGATGTCCTGAGTTACAGTTCTATCAGATGTTCATGACAAGCCCAGCCCCTGTCAAAAAGGCCGGAGAAATCAGAGAGTGCTAGAAATGTCAGATCCCTCTGTCAGGAGCTGAAGGTCTTCTTCTGCACAGAAGTACACTGTCTTATGGAGCACAAAAGACAATGAAACAAATGCATGTTTTAAAAATAAGGAAAGCAAAAAGTGGTGGGTAGAGATGAAGATTGGATAGGCAATCCTAAAATACTTTTGACACTGCAACTGAAACTTTTTCTGGTTGGCCGACATTTGTAGTTTCCAATTCAGATACCCATTAGAAACAAATTGGATATGCAAGTGCTGTAAATAAAATGTTTTGTTATTCAAAAACGAGGCATAATTTTTCAAAGGTTCGAAAATCCATGGCCAGTCAAGAGTCAATAATGCTTTTGCTGATGCATTGTAGTATTTTGAAATCAATCATTATATTTTATTTGTGTTTTTTTTTTTTTTTTGGTCAGAATGTATCTTGAAACTGAACCGAATAAAAACCAACAAAATCCAGGCCATAATGTTCTGTTTTAACCTGTTGTGTGATTTGCATTGCATTTTCTTTCTTTCTTAGGGAACAAGTATTCCAGCATATCAGTTCTGATCTTGTTTTTGGAAAGATTTTAATCTTCTCTATAGCTTTGTTATCTAATCAGTCTTTGTCACATTATAATATAAAAGAAACCTTTCATCAGTAACACATTTCATCAGGAAGTTGAATAATTTGAGAAATAAAAAGTCTTTCCTGCACAATCAAATTAGGATTCTTTAATCTTACAGATGATAAAACTGGGAAATGAGAATCCCTCAAGCACTTACAAACAGACAGGTCTTCAAATGTGTCACCATTGTCACACCGACACTGTATGAGTAGCTGTTTTTTGCAGATGGATGGTGAGGACAGACAGACTATGAACAGGAAGCAAAAAGCAGATCATTCCCAAGCACACAAGATAAAGACAACAGAAGTAAAGTGACAGTAGTGTCAGATGATCTCTTAGACCTCCAAGATTAAAAAAAAAAATATTGCAGACCCTATGAAGAGAATGAAAGAGAACATTCTTGGTGGAGGAAATAGCAAGATCAAAGATGGGGGGGTAGGTTGTTCTATAGAAAGAAATAACAGAAATCAAGGGAAGAATTGTCCACTCTAACATCTGGAATGCAGGCAGGAGAAGGTCACATAATGTCTTTGAAAACATTCACTGATATTAGTCCTTTGCTAAATTCCTTCTGTAGGAGACTTTCTCTTCTGCCTTATAATAAACTTTTCTGTTTCTAAAGAAATAAGTAAATAAACATAAAACATGTATTATAGATGACAGATGCAGTACTGTAATTTGCACTTTTGCAAGGTTACTCTGGGTTTATATGATGTTGACAGTGGATTAAGAAATGCAGTGATGGAAATGAGATCCGTTAGGCTATCAGTATATTAAATAGTCTGGGTGAGATGCTGTGGTGACTTATCCTGGTGGATAGCTATGCAACTTGCAAAGAAAATGTTTGCATTAAAGATCATTGTTAAAGATAGTGCCTACGTTTTGTATGAATAAATTTGATCAATCATCTGAATGATAAGAAGGTAAATAAAGAGTGGATTCTAATTTTCTGGATTTACTGAGCTGGTAATTTCAGAGTAGGGATCAGATGCATGAAAATCTTCATAATCCCGTGACAGAACCAAGAGGAGAAAAAGTAACTGTTTGGGCCTATAAGCTTTTTTACTGACACAGCAGAGGTAGTTCAACCAAAATCATGAGCCATATCACATGAGAAATGGGCAGAGAGAAGGGAATGACTGGAGATTGAGGAGAAATAGATGAGAAACAGTAGGAAAATGTGGTCCTGTGAAGTTGAGAAAAGATATAACTTTTATATTCTACTTTACTAATGCAAATTATATGTTAGTACAACTAGGAATTTTACAAAACATGGAATTAGGACCAGATTGGTAATACAGATAGTAGGTAATTTTCCTTGCTCACTGTTGACCCAAATCAATTCCTGAAACCCTAGATCATACCCAGAGCCTACGAAGAGTGATGCCTAGTCAGAGACAGGAGCAAATCCTGAGCATTACTAGATTTGGCCCCCAAACCAAAATAAATATGTGATATTTTGGTAATTTATTAGGGAAGTGATTGATATACTTAGCTCCATAAGATTTGTTGTATATTTTCAGAAGAATAGAGGCCTTGTCTGAATTTTAAAATTAATGACAGATTTTGAATAATTTATAGCCATATCTTGGACTGATTTTACTAATGATCATATTTTAATTTTAATTATGTATGTACATGACTTATATACTTCATGGCAAGCATTTACTATATATCCGTTGTTAGGATATTAACAGTGATCCAATAAAATCATATATTTTATTTATGTCACAAGGTAAGGTTCTTGATAAATAGACCTGTAGCTTACTTAGTAAATTTGACTTTCTGCTTAGTAGTAACACCTATTTTTCTAAATATAAATAATGTGCTAGTTGAATGTAGCAAAGTTCCATACTACTCATCGATAATTCAAAACCTGAGTTTAAGGAGTAGCCAGTATTATTTTTATCTGTCAGTAAGGAAACACTACTAGAATAGAGGAGGTTTCTATCTGATGTGTCTGACCTCAGCAGTTTTGTTATTTCTTGTTACCCTAAAGTTACACTATGTATGATATGAGAAACTTGATATTAAAAGAGAAGACCAGAGATCTAGGGCAGGGTTTAAGATTCTTGGCTTATATGCAGTTGTTTCATCCATGGTACCATATAAGGTTCCCCACACTGCCAGTAGTGATTCCAGAACTGAGTATAAAGCAGGTATGGCCCCAAAGCACACAAGCAAACAAATAAGCAAGGGGAGAATATTTGAAAACCAAAGATAGGGTAAGAATAAAAAAGATAGAAAAATTCATCTTGCACATTGATGCACTCATAATCAGCATCATCCTCTCGGTCATCGTCTCTATTTCCCACTCAAAATCACCATTATGCCTTTTGCTCAATACACAAATTCTCCTAAGTCATGAACATGTTCTTTCCATTTGCAGTGAGGCTCAGAGATTCCTTCCAGCATAACACAGTGAGGTGTGGTTTGACACTAGGAGTTCCTCTCTTGGTGCATCTTTAATTTCATGTTTCATCATCTGATGCTGCTCAGCAATGGTTCCCAAATACTTAGGATGCAATATCCCCCTTCCACAAGAATACCTGTGACTCTTCCAAAAAGGTCATAGAAACTCTCCTGCAGGGATTCTCACTCTTCTGAAACCTTCTGAGAAATGTGTATCTTCCAAGTTGCCAGACATTTTCCAAGTAATATTTTTTCTTTCCTCTTCATCATGTATAACTTTGGTAACCATCTGTTAAGAATAATTCTGTCTCAGGTTTTGTCTTGTTCATTTGAAGGTCTAAAACAAGACATCATCAATTGGGCGTCTTCATAAAAATAGATTTATAAAGATCATTTTGTCTTGAGAGAGAGTTCAGGCTTTTAGGCACTTTTTATGAAAATAGATGACCTTAGTTCAATCCCAGGCACTGACTATGGTCACCTAATCACTAACAGTAGAAATTACTGAATATAGAGTCATGTTTTATCCTTGAGCACTGCCAGGTGCAGCCCAGAATAGAAGAAAATCATTTTGGAGGCTGAGAAGTAAGTCTAAGACCCAGGCACCATCTGCTAACTTTTCTGGCAAGAGCCTACTTCTTCATTCTCAGATGTGGATCTCCAATTAGGATCCTCATTTCACAGAAGGACGAGCGAGGTCTACCCGTCTCCATCTGAGGGCACTAATCCCATTCATAAGGACGTAAGGACTGCTGCCCTTCACCTAGCTATTCCCAAAGGCTCTTATCTTTAGAGGATCACATCACTGTGATTTTTATAAATGTGAAAAATGTCTACAGATATACTCAATTCTGAATGCAAATAAACTGTATTATAATAAAATATTTTAATGTAAAATGTTCTGATTTTTTAAATTGTTCTTTATATCTTGGCCTCTTGCTTTGCTCATTCTTAAAAATAATATCTTCATTTAAGCACAAGTAATCAAAGATGTTTGATTGCAAACATGTGTGTAGTTGGGTTTGAGTTGTAAAAAAGAATGCCTTCCTTCACCAGTGCAACCTTCACACCATCAAAGCCCCTCTTATATCTCTCCTACCCCAGACATTATATTTCTCTCACTCACTATCATTGTCATGTTAGTTGTTAGTATAGTTATTTCTCTAACTGCACTCACCCCTCTTTGTAGTAAGCTTCATATCGTGGGCGGTCCTTCTAGCCCTCATCTCTATCGTCTCTGAGTAGTATTACAATAATGTCTTTTATTTTTCTTAAATCCCACAGATGAATAAGACTATTCTGTATCTATATCTCTCCCTCTGACTTATTTCACTTCGCATAATAGTTTCCATGTACACCCATGCATAGGAAAATTTCATGACTTCATTTTTCCTGACAGCTGCATAGTATTCCATCACATATGTCTACCAGAGATTTTGTTTAAGGCTTTAAGGGAATCCGCTTCAAATCACACACTATATGGGTAGTGAGAGCGGAAAGAAATGGCTAAACATATGCTTGTAAATGCCTTCTCTTTCCTCAAGAGAAATATCATTTATATTTGCAATTCAAGAGCAGAAGTTCTTTTGTACCATAAGCCCTTCCAGTCAGGAACCATATGGGAGGGAAAGCACTTCCCAGGGGAGACTTTTATAGCATTCAAGAATTCAGTGGCATCTTCATTTGGTAGAACTTTGCTTTTGTCTATTTTCTGATTAAACTCTAGAGAAAAAACTTTAATTCTAAGAATCTAGTAAGCCATTAATAAAGTTTGTAAGCAGTTTTGTGGAAGTGAGCTCTAAAGTATTGGCAAGTAGGTCAATTCCCCTTCCCCAAACTCCTTCAGAAGCTATTAAAACATTCCAACATTATAAACTGAAAAAAAAAAAAAAGAGAGAGAGAGATAGAATCACACCAGGGATTGATTGAGTTTCAGCCCACAAATTCTGAAGGTTTGCATAATGGGCTTTTCTATCAACTATTCAAATTTCAGAACAGCAAAATTAGCAGCAGAGAGGCTGCATGGTCCCTCTGTGGTACTTTATCAGTATATTTGATTCAGAGGGAAGCACAGCCACATCTATTTTATGGGTACAGAAGAATTTAATTCAAGACTTTAAGAAAATGTGTATATTACCAAGGTTTTAAGTTCCATATGTAAACTGGTTTTCCATTTAGAAAAAAAATATGTAGCTGTATTTTCAAACCTGTTTTTCTTCCCTGTGGCTTTTGAGGGGGGCATATATGTTTACTCTTTAGAATGTAATCAATAAAGGAAATGAATCAAATGGTGATAGCACATGCTTGCATGCCAGAGATCCAGTTTAATTATGGGCACAAAATGATCTCTGAGCACTGCAAAAAAAAAAAAAAAAAAAAAACCTTAATAAAAGAAAATAAAATAGAGAGCCACACACCAACGGTTTTCAAACTCTTCACTCCTGTAAACCAGAAGTTGAAAGCCATTGGTATAATCCATTAAAAGTATACAGTAGTTTCTAGTATCAGACCAATATTTTTCATAGACATATTTAAAAGCCATAAATGTATAACAATCTGTAACAAAGAAATTTTATTTTGAGAAAGATGTTCATATTGTGGACAGTTAGATAAAGATATTACCCACAGCATTGTGGACATAGTGGCAGGTGGGAACAAGGTAGAGAACTGCTGAAGTACTTTTGTTCTACCCTTTGCTCACTGTGCTTCTGGCCAGAAACTTGAGTTTTCATTTCCCTGAGCTAGTCAAGCTCCTCTTCAACCTCAATGTTTCTCTCACATCATTTGCTTTCATACATTACCTTTAAGAAGACTGCTCCGTGTTTTTCTCTTTCATGCATTTGTAAGATACGTGGTGTAGGGCTCCAGAGTAGAAGGACGAGATCACACAACTGAAATAAAGTTTAATACTTTAATCTGCCTGCCAACAAGACCCCATACTGGCCAGTCAGGGCCATCCCCCGAAGGAGATGAGCCCCGCCCAAGGTCATAAGGAAAATTATATAGGGAAGGGTCATAGTGAGGTTCCAGCTTTCTGATGACTCTTAAAATAATTGGGTCTTGTCTAGGGGTACATTCCTACTACTCCTTTGTCTTTTCTTTCCTGATAGGCTACCTGGTATGGCCAGATAGATTGGGACAGGGTTAATGGAAATAGGCTTGTGAAGCTCCAGCTTGTGGCTCACACTATGTGTTCCTTACAAAATGGTGTTTCTCCCTGCTCAGAACCTAAGAAGAAACCTGCTATGTGGCTTTTACAAAATGGAGTCCCTCCTTGTTCAGAATTCAGGTCCCAATAGTGGTAGATTTGATGGTTCATATATGCTGTCTCCATCAGGAGGATCCTGTCTCCTTGAACATCTATCTTCAGACGTAGATTTTTACAAGTAGTAACTTGTGATTCAATAAATGCTTTCTTATGCCATTTAGTTCTCTTGCTCTTATGAAATATCTAGACTCTTTGCTCTAAGATCAGTCTATAGTTTACTGTCTTCCAGGAGTTATGTTTAGTTCTGATATTTCTTGGATTTTTTAATCATGTGACTGTTCTCAAAAGAAATACTTAGTGGACAGATTGAACTGGTACCTCTAAATTTGTTATATTTTTTTAACTTCAATAATAAAAAAATACACAATCTATCGTCTGGGCATAAATGTTTGAAAAAAGAAAAAAATGAGCAATACATATGTACATTTTGAGGTCAATATCTTAGGCATATACAAGTAGGAGGAACTAGATTTTATTTCAATGTATATTTGAAATTAATAATTAATTTAGTAAAGTAAAATTATCACTTGAAAGGAGAAAAGAAATGTCCTCCAAATAATCAAAAAGTGATATTCACATGACAATGCTAAGGAAAATATTGTTTTAAGGTACTTTTTTTGGTGGAGGGAGTATTTGGGCCATACCTGGCAAAACTCAGAATTTACTTCTTTATTTTTGGGATCACTTTTGGTAGTACTGGGACACACACACACCTGTGTGTGTGTGTGTGTGTGTGTATGATCAAAGGAGTCAGCCACATGCAAACTATGTACCTTAACTGCTGTACTATTATTCTGGCCCTTAATTTAAGGACCTTTGGAGGAAAACATTTTATTCTTAACAAAGCTTTGAAATCTATGTGTCTTCTATAGTGTTGAATCTAGTGACTTTCTCATAGTAAACTTTGAAATTTAAACTCTTATTTAAAATTAGCCTGAAGAATTGAAAAGAATGTTAGGTGTTAAAATTAAGATTCGTTTACTTGCATTTTCTGCTTATAAACTAGTGATATGCATTTGTGTTTTACTTATTTGTTTTGTGATTTTTTTAAAGCAAGTCACCAAGTGAGTTTGCTGGAGTTTCCAAAATTCCTTTTTAGTCTGCATCATGTAAAGCAAGAATGACAAACTTATTCTCCCACATTATTCATACGTTATTCTCCCACATAGTGTTAATGTCCATAAAGAAGGCGTGATTCACATTAATGAACATAAGTTTCAAAGACTTGAGGATTTAAAAACATTGTTTTAAACATATTAACAATTCATTAAACTTCATTGTCAAAATATCAGAATCTTGAAAAAAAGAATGATAAAAAAGAACGTGTGAAGAATATTTTCAATAATATCCTTATGAAAAATGTCAGGTTTTGCTCTAAATATATCAACACCAAACTTCCACTAGTCTGTGAATTCGTGAGTATTTTCATAGTTGTAATTTTGATCAATTGGAAAACTTGCAGTAGCAGAAGGATGTGGGGAGCAGAAAAAGCATTTTACTTGAAGGAAACAAAGGCAAATCTCTATATAGATTATCTCTACATATAGATTATAGATTATCTATTATAGATTCCTGCTTTCCTAATTTCTTGAGATTTAGGAGATTTGCTATATTAATATGGTATGACTTTTTCTGGTTGTGTGTTTATGTGGGGGCACATCAGTAATGCTCAGGAGTTAATCCTAATGGAATTGGGGGACATATGGGGGCCAGATTTGGACTGGTCATGTACAATGACTACACAGTATACTATCACTATGGCCCCCATATGATGCATCTTTTTTGTGATTTTCCCAAATGTTTTATTGGCTTCAGTTCTTACATAATAAAGATACATGCATCAACATACTGGCAATTACCAATATGGTTTTTTTTAAATTTTTTAAACAACTTTATTATATACATGATTGTGTTTGGGTTTCAGTCATGTAAAGAAGACCACCCATCACCAGTGCAACATTCCTATCACCAATGTCCCAAATCTCCCTCCTCCCCACCCAACCCCCGCCTTTCTATTTCCCTCATACATTCTCATTATTAGAATAGTTTGAAATGTAGTTATTTCTCTAAATAAACTCATCCTTCTCCGTGGTGAGCTTCATGAGGTGAGCTGTAAATTCCAGCTCTTTTCTCTTTTGTGGCTGAAAGTTATTGTTGCAAGAATGTCTTTCATTTTTCTTAAAACCCATAGATGAGTGAGACCATTCTGCATCTTTCTCTCTCACTCTGATTTATTTCACTCAGCATAATAGATTCCGTGTATATCCATGTATAGGAAAATTTCATGACTTCATCTCTCCTGACAGCTGCATAATATTCCATTGTGTATATGTACCACAGTTTCTTTAGCCATTCATCTGTTGAAGGGTATCTTGGCTGTTTCCAGAGTCTTGCTATGGTATAGTGCTGCAATGAATATAGGTGTAAGGAAGGAATTTTTGTATTGTATTTTTGTGTTCCTAGAGTATATTCCTAGGAGTGGTATAGCTGGGTCATCTGGGAGCTCGATTTCCAGTTTTTGGAGGAATCTCCATATTGCTTCCCATAAAGGTTGAACTAGACGGCATTCCCACCAGCAGTGGATAAGAGTTCCTTTCTCTCCACATCCCCGCCAACACTGCTTGTTCTCATTCTTTGTGATGTGTGCCATTCTCTGTGGTGTGAGGTGGTATCTCATCGTTGTTTTGATTTGCATCTCCCTGATGATTAGTGATGTGGAGCATTTTTTCATGTGTCTTTTGGCCATTTGTATTTCTTCTTTGTCAAAGTGTCTGTCCATTTCTTCTCACTTTTGATGGGATTAGATGACTTCTAAAGCTACCTTCTTAATCAAAACTTTAAGTGTATGCTTGATGTCTAGAAAGATTATTTCACAAAGTTCATATAGAAGACATATTTTCAAAGACTATCTCATATTGAAAATGTGAATCTAGAAATACTTAGGTATAGCCCATGCTATACATATAAAATTAGGGGAAAAGATCCTCTTTGCTTTTTTTTTTAAGGTGGAACATCTTTGTTTCTCCCATTCTTTGCAGTGTGATGTTAGGTTTATCTTTATCATACGTAGACTTTATTTTATTTAAGTCCCCTTTATATTAATTTTTATTTTCCCCACCTATTACATTATATCATGCCTCAATCTTTACTGTGTTACCTGGGGATAAATAACCTCATTCTTGGGAAACTTTGGAGGGTATTGAACTTAATAGAGGCAAAGCGTTTATCACAGAATAGATACTAATATTTTTTTATTATCTTAGCCTTCAACCACCTACTCTTATGCAAGATATGATCAATGATCCATATCTTGGAACTTATCAGAAACACAGACTCTTGTGGTCATCTCCCAAATCTGTTTTTTTTTTTTTTTGCAATAGTCTTAGAGGATTTTCCTGTTTACGAATAATAATATTTAAGAACTCCTGTATCTGCATTTCATTTGCTTCATTGTCTTTGCAAAGTTAGGAAAGTATCTAAAGATGTTTTTGGACCTAATTTGCTTCAAAAGATAAGATATTATTCATTATTCAATTCTTAATGAATCTTGCCTTTTTCTTTCATTTGGTATTCTTGACTCAAACATACCCGCTCTTGAACTGATCAGTAGCAG
The DNA here is from genome assembly GCF_024139225.1 of Suncus etruscus. Lineage (NCBI taxonomy): Eukaryota > Metazoa > Chordata > Mammalia > Eulipotyphla > Soricidae > Suncus > Suncus etruscus. Next base: position 5,727,103 of record NC_064855.1, on the reverse strand, counting down.
CATGGTGAGTGAGAAATTTTCCTTCCCTTAGCTAGTTTTTCAGTAGAATAATTTCTCAAGGAATAAGAAGAATTTTACAACTGTGTGTCTACATCTGTTCCTACTCTGCCATGTGTCTCTGTAGACAAAATTCAGACACTGAAGCTCAAGGAAACTTTCTCACAAGCCAAGCTCCTAATGGGATGAGAGCCCAGATCAGTTGTGTAGATAACACAATTACTGTTTAACAAATTAGACCCCAGTTTCACTGAGATGAAATAATGGAGATTTCATTGTTGTGATAGAACAGTATTGTGTAGGAATGAGACCCAAGTGACAGAAGATTAAGAAGATAGTCAGAAAAAATTTAGTAGCCTGTATGGATGGGGCATATTTTCTTCTTCCACTACGTGTCATGAAGCAATTTGTTTTCAGTTTTCATCTCAAAGGTATTGCTGTGCATCTTGTCTCACTTAGTGATCCTGTAGAGCTGAACCAAAGACTAATGTCCCTTTGAAGTCAATGGGCGTTCTGGGCTGGGATTAGCCCTCTAGAAACAGGCCTCTTATTTATGACGCTGCTTTGTAATCACGGAGGGTAGCTGCTGCCGCTGTTCTTCAGAGAATAATTCTTGAGCTAGTAGAGTTGTTTGTAGTTCCAGACTTGATCATTTTAAAATTGTTATTGCTTTTATTAATAAATGTTATCACTTATTTAGTGTTAGCCCTATTTCTGTCAACTAAAATGTCTACTTTAATTGAAGAACACTGGGCAAATGAATAGGAAGGAGAGTTACTTTCTAGACCCAGTATTACAAGTGTATTCTTGGATAAAGCATCTTAACATGTTTGAGCTTTAAGGAACGGGGGATAGATCATCTCTAAATACCCTTTCCAGAAGAAATCTATATGTTATTAAGATATGAATTTAAAAGGAAGGAGGTATAACAAGAGAAGTTTTTCTAATGTGGTTTAAGGACAATATGCAGAGGGTTCAGTTGGTATTCAGTGTTCCAATTCAATTTATATTTGCTTATGAAAATCTATGGACTCAAAAGTTTGATGGTTTTCTGCAGTGAGCCCATGGCCCAAGTTTTTGACAGAAAATTGTCATAAAATGACAGAAATATTGAAAGAATCATAAATTAAAAGTCAAGAGTATTTATTTAAAATTCTTGCATTCCAAATTCAAGAAACTTCATTAGAAACTTTTGTCAGTTGGACATGTGGCCATGCAGAACATAGAACTGTGTCACTGACACCAAATCTCAAGAGATTTCTTCACCTGGATATTTGGACAACTGAAGCAGACAACCTGAGTCACATTCATTGGTACTCATTTCCCCATATGATATACCAACTCCAACCTGCCTGTTCTCTGATAAATTCTTTCTTGGACAGTTAATTCCTGGACTTTCTATCATTTGGAAAGTGCCTGAGGAATATGATGCCAAGGCCTTAGACTGACAGGCACTGCCTGTGCCCACCCTGTGCTAGTTAATGTAAGGCCAATGCGCCATTTCCTAAATGCTTAGAGCAGTTGGGACTGTTACTCCAAGGAAGAAGAAGGGGAAGACGGGCCAGAGAAGTTTTAAGAGTAGATCTTCCAAAGGAGTGATATTCAGGCTGATTTTTTTGTGGGATGGGTCAAGACTTGTGGTGGGGGGCAGTTAGCCTGATTCAGAATTCTGATCTAGAGAAATACACATGGAAAATAGGCCAATCTGTGTAGGGCAGAGCCAGATTCAGAAGCTAGAAATTCAAACACTTATGTAAATACCCTCTTTCAAATATCTAAGGAAGAATCAAAAGCAAAGAAAAACAGAATAACTTGTGGACTGTGGGATTTCAAATAAAAAAGCTTTCAGCAAAGACCAATGGCTAGAGAAAGACAATTCATGGGTTTGCTTAAACAATTAAGTACCTTCAAATCCCCAAGGAAGTTACTTTATTTGATGACTGAGTGGGATGGGTCTCTAATCTGCATTCCTGGGGAATAGTGGGCACATGGCTCATTTCCAGGAGGTTAGTTTTCCAAATTATAAAATGAAATGGTAGTAGGGTTCTTTTGAAGGAGACTGCAGGAAGATTGAATGAGATAACAAATAGAAAGTGTGAAGCCTGTATTGGACCAGGGGCATAGCATCAAAAGTAGGAGGCAGGATTTTCCTAGATAGAATCTTAGAGTTATGAGTAGTAACCAAGAGGAGGAGCTGGCAGGTGCCCAGAGGGTCCTGACTAAGCCAGATCCATTACAGGCAGCCTCTGGTCCAATTACAAAATCCAGATAAGGTCATTGCAGTGGCCCTGTGGGTTCCATGACCCTGATTCATAAGCCAGTTGCATTGAGAGCAAGTTACCATTAATGTGTACTGCCTACTGATCTAGTCTAGATAGAGATTTCGATTGGGTTTTGTTTATGAGCCACACCCAGTTGTTTTAGGATTTACTCCTGGCTCTGTGCTCAGGGATCATTCCTGGCTGGTTTGGAGGAAATTGAGGGAGTATATGTGGTTCTGGGGATCGGCTGCATGCAAAACAAGCACCTTAACCAGTGTTTTATTGCTCTGATCCTAGATTTCAGTTTTTAATTACAGGTCTTTTCTCATTGAACTGATCTCATAAGTCACTAATGTGGGCTGTAGCTGCCCTTCTACTAGACTTCCACTAGGCAGTTGATCCATTGAGTTTAACACTTCATTACCTAGAGTTAACTTAAGCAGAGGTGGGCTTCCAGGTTTTCCAGAACATGTTCTGAGCTCTCTCACCTTCGGCATTTGCCACTATCATCTTTCTATCCTAAATTTTCATAGTTTTCCTAACCGAGCTCATGTTTTGTGCTAAAACAATATTTTGCACAGATTCTTAATAAAATGTAATTCATGTAGTTATTTTTTGTTTATTTAAGCATTTGAGAGGAAATAAATAATTGCAAGCATGTCTGTGCAAGTTAATTTGCTTCTCCTCTGCCTTCCTGCGTTCTATTATTTGGGACCAGATTCCATTCTGTGAATAATTTGGGGGGTGCTGTGTCATAACTGTGAAGATCTTAGGAATGCTTCAAGTAAATATTTTGCAAGTAAAACAACTGAAGCATTGTAGAAAAGCCACGATAGATTTCTGGGCTTTTTGTGTTCAACTATACATCACTTGGAATATAAATAGAGAGATTTGTGTGTTTTCAATCAACCTTGCCCTGCGGTTTTAGTTTAGAAACAGCATCTTTAAATCAAGAAGGGACACATGGAACCCTCATTGCTTTGCACACACAACTACACTTTACTTCAAGGCAGAAACTCAGAGTCATCATCTTAACAAAGAGCTTGAGAGTCTTTCAAGAAATCTGACTTCTCTTCTTAAAAGCAGTCGAATCACAGCCACACATTTGATTTAATAACATAGTGTGGCTTTTTACACTTCTTCATGGCTGCTACTATAAAAGTAAACCATCTTTGCCTCTTGGAATCCTAATGACTATACTTGTTTTTCTGCCATGGGATCCATCCAAATGTTGGCTGAAGGCTGGAACTGGTTTCCATGTTTTCCAACTCAATTGATTAGTTTTCTGGCTTTCGGAAAACCAGGAACACTATTCTTTACACTGGAAGAATGGGGTTAGAAACATATGATGGATCCAGAGCCAAGTGTTTTAGATGAAGGAATTGCACTCTTCTTCTTCTTCTTCTTCTTCTTCTTCTTCTTCTTCTTCTTCTTCTTCTTCTTCTTCTTCTTCTTCTTCTTCTTCTTCTTCTTTTTTCAGGAAAGATTTTTTATTTTTTAATTCTGGATGTAAACCTGAAGCGCAGAAATAGAACTCAACCAATGCCCCCTCCTGCTACATGCTTCCCACTTGGTAAGACTCAGTTTAACCTTCTTTGAACCTCCTTATTTCTTTGGGGACAAGGAAGACAATTTGAATCTTTTCTTAGCTGATTCATTTTAGAATTTAGACTTTGCTGATAATTTTTCTCTGGCTGATTTTGACACTGGTTGGCATGTTTCCCAGCCTAGTAGTTAGCCATAAATCAATCTGTGCTCTAGTTTGATGAGAGAGTCTGTGGCTTAAAGGTGATTTGGCTAATGGAATACATTTCTGTAGCTATAAGAAATGCCGCAGTTGAAGATATGTTTGGAACACTTTTAGTTGACAATATTTCCCAGTTAAAGTGCTATATCATATATATAGAAAATATATGAATAGTATGTCTATCTTTCAAGGATACTCCTATTTTGTGTGAGGTCCTCCCAATCTATTGTAAGAGGACCTGGAAGACACTCTCAGTGATATTAAACCAACTGGCCTGACAGTTTAATGCTTGTATCTGAGGATGTGGGGCTGCTTGGGTCCTGTGGTGAAGGTGGTAAAGTCACAAGACCAGCCTTACAATGTATAGGCCTTTGCATTTATGTATGGCATGGCATGGCAGCCCCCATTTGCTTGATTCTCTGATTAAAGAGCTTTTGATACCAGCTTGATTATTTGATAGATTATGTTGGAGATAATGTTGATTAGCCCCAAGTTTCTGGTATGTGCCTAATGCTTGGAATACGAATGAAACAACTAGATGCTGCCATCATTAAATTTGTACTCTGAAATATATTTGGAATGGGTGCAGAACTGTGAGAGGAAAACAGGTACCATATGAGTAAAGGACCAAAAGCAACCTGTGTTTGGTTGCTGGTTTGATATCATGTCTGTGACAGTTGGGCACATTTTCTTCTCTAATTATTCTCCATTCTGCTTACTTGCCTAAATTCTACATAAGCTTCAGATATCAGGAAACTGTCACTTCCTCAGCAAGATCTTTTTCTACATTGGTTTGTCCTATCATTGTCTTCAATTTGCCTCTACAAGTTTGTCTGTTTTTCACTTTTGTTTTGTTTTGTTTAAGGACCATACCTGGTGGTGCTAAGAGCTTACTCCTTGCTCTGCACTCAGTTATAGTTAATTTATTTTATTGGGGGGGGCACACCCAGGGATTACTCCTGGCTATGAGCTCAGAAATCACTCCTGGCTTGGGGACCATATGGGATGCTGGGGATCGAACCATACATAGTCCGTCCTAGACTAGCACAGGAAAAACAGATGCCTTACCACTTGTGCTCTGCTTCGGCCCCGTCAGTTGTCGTTTATTTAATATTTTACACAGTAATATGTATGTCAATATTCATATTTTATTATATCACCTTTATCACCCTAGATTGTAAGTTCTGTAAAAAACAGGAACCAAACTGTCTTTATTCTTCATCGCCTACAACTGTTGTGTTAGTCTGGAAGGTAGTAATTAGACTTATATAATTAATGTTTGTATACTAAGTGCAAAACATTTTTACTTTTATATTCTTCTTTCTGGAAAGTTTCATAATATTTGTCATTTTAGAGGAGAACTAAGATAAAATGAGCTTAAATAACAGCCAGTTTTCATGAATATTAAGGTACTAAGACTTTATTTAAACACAGTAATCCTAGCTTTAGAAATTGTACCATTAACAATTTATCAAACTGCTTTTATTGGAACTTTATTGAATAGATGAATGAATTAATGAATCAATCAATGAGACAAATCAATATTAGAGTGCTTAATCTACTGTAGGACATATGAATGCCATTCAGAGAATCCATGACCGTACTTGTGCCAGTTTTGATATGACAACGAGGAAAGGAAACCTTAACCTACGACCAGGCTGTCCTATCACATCACCTAACACTAAATGGAAATCAGAAAAGATATCGTCCTTTGATAAAAATAAGAGCACCAACAACAGAAAACTGACTTTGACAACCGTGACTGAACAGAACCTACCTTGGGACTAATAAGGAAAACCCTACCCTCGACTGTAGCCCAGGACACATAAACAACAACAACAACAACAACAGCAAGATGTCTTATTGCAGAGGTCCAACTTGGACAACAGAGACTGAGCAGAACCTTTGGATCCATAATATCCTAGGCTTCGGCTTAGGGACTGAACGAAAACAGGGAGCAAGTGTTACAGAAGACTGAACACAACAACGATGGATAGGAACCTCTAGTCTAGAACCTAGAGATTCTATCCTAGACCCTGACCTATAATCTGCACAAATACCAAGATCGCTAGCTACAGTGGCTTGATTTTCTCACACACAACCGAGAGGAAACTTTCTTGGCATCACAAAAAAGCCTTTGGGATGGGGTAATGAGTATATATGGAGCCAGGGGTTGATCCCATGATGGTATGCTTCAAGGATGGAGAAACCCTGAATCTCTTAGGCCACAGAATTCCCTTTCTTCCCCAATGCTTACTGTGCCTATGCAAAAAAAAAAAAAAAAGTGGGGGGGAGCGCCAAACCGTGCCACTCAGCACCCATACTTTTTCTTATTTTGTTTTGATTTGTTAGTTTTTGACTTTATTTTCCTTCTCTTTTTTCTTCCACTTTTCTCTTTTTTTTTCACTTTGTGGTTACTATTTAGAGATTTATATTTATTTTTATTTGCTGGGTCCATTTTTTCTTTTTTCTTCCATTTTTCTTTTCTTTTTTTCTCTCTCTTCTTTCGTTTTTTTGGTAGTTGTCACCAAATTTTTTTCTCCCTTTTTTCTTATCCTTTTTATTTCCAATGACGGTGGAATGGATGCTCAATCTACAACAATCTGTAAAGTGGAGACCAGTTGCACTAGCATTCTGGGGGTAAAGGAGGGCAATATGGGATGCATACAGTGAACAGGAGCTGAGGGAGGACAGCACTGGTGGTGGGAATGCCCCTCATTCATTGTCACTATGTATCATAAATGATGCAGTGAAAAATTTGTAATGCACTTTGGTCACAATAAAAATAAAAATTAAAAATAAAAAGATATGAGTAGAAGTAAAATTTAACTCAAGAGATATCATCTAGGCTGGAAAATTACTTAGGTCTGGGAAGTATGTAATGAATAAAATGTTGGATATGAATTATATATATATACTTATGGAAAATTTGTGGAGTTATTTCTAAAATGAATAGAACTTTAATTTGTCTGATGTTGATGCCAAAGAAGAAAATAAGTTGCTAGAATATGACTAGGTCTAAATAATGAAGGGTTTTATAAATACTTACAAGAAGATTTTGTTAGATTTGGCCAAAGGCTTTGAGGAAATGGAATAGGCCTTTCATGTAGGCATTTTGAAAAAAAAAATTGTATATAGCGTGAACAAGTATTCCAATGGAACACGGTTGATAAAATGTAGAAGTAGTGAAGAGCATTTGGTGACTTGGACTGGAGTGGTGGACAGGAGGACTTGAAAAAAGTACATGAAAAACTGGATAGAGAAGAATGAACCAGAGATGCCATAAGATGCTGCCAGGAAACAGAAATAGAGATTTGGAGGAAGGGCTAGAAAGATGAGTGCAGAATTTCAGGTGACTCAGCTCTTTCAGTTTTCACAAAAATGTAAATTTGGGCCTAGACAGCAAAACACATTGAAATAATTTAAGTACCAAAAAGAGCCCTTGATGACCAGTGACTAGAACAGAGGGCCCAGAATTATCCAATTGAGTCACAAGTTGGTTATATTTTCTTACCACAGGTTGATCTATTATAAAGTAATAATTTCTAAGATATACTTTACAATAGTGATGTGAAGTTGTGACAAGATTCCTGTGAGGCCTAAGACTATCTGCATAGACCTCTAACTAGGAAGACCTTGACATATAAATGCCAAGGTCTTTGTGAAAAGTCAATAGGACACAATAGTGTTCCATAACTTAATTAAATGTAGATTCTAGGGGGCTGGAGATATAGCACAGCAGTAGCGTTTTTAATTGCCTTGCATAAAGCTTCCCAGGATGGACTTGGGTTCAATACTCCTAACCCAGGAGTGATTTCTGAGCACATAATCAGGAGTATCCCCTGAGTGTCACCGGGTGTGGCCCAAAAATTAAAAAAAAGGATATTCTAAGCAAAAAAATGAGAAAAATGTTAAAGCTTACTTTCAGAGAGAAGGGGAGAGAGATTTCTAAGATTAAAAAGAAAATTACAGCTATTTTATTAGATTCAGATAACTTCATGTTAGTTATGGAATATGAGGATTAAAATGAACTATAGATGATCACAAAGATGCAGTTATCCCAAATCTGCATCTTTTGGTATATAATATGGCTATTCTTTTGCAAGGTGTTCATGATATCATTGATCAGCTGAATATATTAAATTATCTGCCAACAGGATTCAAAGTGAAAAGAGCCATAGAATTAATTTGGGAGATTTTCTAAACATGCATGCCTACACACACATATATACACACATTACTGATTTATTTTCTGGTTATGGATTTGAGGCCACACTGGCAGTGCTCCGGAATAACTCCTGGCTCTTAGAAATTGCTCCTGGTAGGCTTAAGGAACCATATGGATGATCCTCAGGTTCGACTACATGCAAGGCAAATGCCCTAGTGTGTTACTGCTTTTAATTGAGTCTTACAGTGCTTTATGCTAGCTCAAACCCAAGAGGTTGTATCAATAGCTGACATGAAACTATTACCAACACGGTGGTTGTGACTCATAAGCTTCTTGTTTTTCAAATTTTTCAATATTTTTAAAGTATCTGACCAAAGCAGAAAATGTCTGCATAATTTTTCCTTAATTTTTTTCTTCAGATCATTGAACAGAACTTCATCCTTCTATGCCTGTTCTGAAGTAGTTCTGAAAAAGCCAGGCAGAAATTCATACTCAGTTGGAAAATGTCAAGCACATTTAATTTTATGTTGATGATAGATTCAGTTTCTTCATTTTACTGTTGTAGCTGAAATCAATTCTTTGACAATGGAGGCAGTTTTGAGAATTTGAGGTAAAGGGACTTTGGGGATTTTGCATTCTCCAGCCACTTAAGAAACTACTCAACCATTTCCTGTCCTGTCCTATACAGCCTATCCAGTGTGCCTCCAGTTGTTGACACCTGAATCCTGACAGGTCCCAGGTCCTAGGGTGTAATGAAAATGCCTTCCTCCTGTTCTGGTACAGGAATGACTCCTGCCAGACAGTTTTTTTCCCATAAAAGGACTGAATAGAATGAAACAAGTAGGAAGGGAGCCAGAGTCTTACAGAAAAGCCATTGGAAAAATCCAATAATCATCATCAATACAACTGCCAATATCAACTGCTACTAAAAAAAACCTCAACAGTAGTATTCCAGCTTGGTTCTTATGTCCCAGGGCAATTACTTCACAATTTTTCAAGAGAACTCTTTGCTTGTAAAGTGACAGGCCTCCATTTTGAGATCAATATTCAAGAGGTCTTGAGACCCTTTGAGACTCAGTCCAGGGACTGAGTCCTTTTACAGACACCCTCCCCTATATCTCCTGTCTACTGAACTGTTGAGATTTCTTCATTTTTCTAGCTTCTGTCTATTCAGAATGTTGCCAAAACATTAATACAACTTCTGTAGAGTGTAACTATGTTATACATAAATGCTGCATGTCTATATGCAATACAAATAGTATGATTGCAGCATTATTTGTGACTTTGCAGGACATGATATAAAGTATGGATATGACACTTGTACCAAGAGTCCTCAATAAACTTTGATATTACCTGGATTTGAAAGAGAAATAAGAGGTGGGTTTTTTCATTTGAGACATTAAATGACTTTATTTCCATAAAATAAAAGAATACTACTGGATTTCTATAAGAGGGGGAAGTGAAACTCACTGAAAAGTACAAAGAAAATGTTAAAAATATTGTGGAAAAAATATTATGGGAGATTAGAAGAATCAAGCTGAGACTATTCGAAAGGATAAGGGAACTTAAGTATACTGATGCGTATTGTTGAGGCATGGAATTATTTAACTCAAACATATACATTTGTGTATGCAAGTGTTATCTTAATAAAAAGACATTATGTTGGGAATTAAGTAAAATTGTAAGGATTATGGATAACTACAAGAATATATTTTTCAGAAATAATAAAAGCAGAATTCCTTTTCAGGTATACATTGTTGAAGAAGGGATGTGATACCATGAAGCGAATAACAAAACTTTCAGAGTTAAACACCAACTTTAGGGCATCTGAACCCCATGTTTTGACTTTTCTCTTTATTACAACTTTTCTCTTTTGCTTCTCTCTCATGTGTTTTTGTGGCTGCAAATGTTATTTGCCCCTGGGTGAGTCTGAAATTTCTATTGTGTAGAATTACCCCTTGGGGTGTTATGCAGGCGCCTCAGATCCAGCCTATTAAATCTTAACCTCATCTTAATGTTCACTTTCCATTCCAAAATCCTGAGTTTTCCTTTGTGAGTTTGGTTTTTATAGGACTCTTGCCATCATTCTTCAGGTCGCTTACATTCAAAATGTAAAGTAACTTTGCTTACTTTGAGTAATAGCTATTTCAAAATATTCAACACCTTTCAATAATCTTATCTTGCTAAGAAAAATTTTCCATTTCAGCTCTTCCTTAAACAGCATTTTTCAACTATATTTTATAGTAAATGACCTATTACACATAATTTAAGGAAGCTGCACATTCCACAATTTTATTAGTGCTAATCAAATCAACTAAAATGTGATGACTCGTGTCCTTGGAGTTAGATGCTGTAAAATCAGCAGAAATACATGTAACTTTCTTCCAAATTCTCCATCCCTAAATTAATTTCCAGATTCTCTTTCTTCCAATAGGTAACATTCTATTGGAAATAAAATTCACCGAAGTGATCTTCTCTAAAATTTGATTCCAGTAATACCATTGTACTTTGTTATATCTGTTTTTATTATTGTAGAAACCACACAAGGTGGTGCTAAGAGGGCCATATGGTGCAGAAGCCCAGGGCTTCCCATGTTCAAAACATGAACCTCCCATTCTTTTTCCTTTCATCAGTTTGTCACATCTTACTAAAAGGAGCATTCGGGGCTAGAGAGATAGCATGGAGGTGGCATTTGCCTTCTATACAAAGGGATGGCGGTTCAGTCCTGGAGTCCCATATGGTCCCCCAAGCCTGCCAGGGGCGATTTCTGAGCTTGGAGCCAGGAGTAATCCCTGAGTGCTGCTGGGTGTGACCCCCCCCAAAACAAAAACAAAAACAAAAACGGAGCATCCACAGGCTTATGATAAAAGTCTTTTCTAAAATAACTCTGGCTTCTAGTTGTCACACAAAATTTGTATTTTGTATTTCTTTGAAAGCATTGCTATTTCTATAATTCATCATAGATTTTTTTTTACTATTTCAGATGTTAATGGGAGGTAATTTAAACATAAAAGGATTATTTCGAGTATCAAAGGAATATAAAATGTAACAACACAAAAAAATCTTATAAGATTTGGATTCAATTCTGGTATTTGTGGTCCCTATACAAGGGCTTCATGATGGTTCCATTGTTAAAAGACAAATTCAGATGGAAAGTATCCATGCCCTTCATAAAAGGCAGAGAACAAATTTGATTTTGGATGACTCTACTACAGCAGGTTTGAAGAAAGAGAATGAGATCATGCTCAGCTGCAAAACAAAGGACAAGTCAAACTTTATATCTCAGGAGAGTGGGGTAGGGACTTGGTGGGTAGAAAGCCAGGTAATAGAAACACCAAAGTTGAGTCTTCTCATGAGACTAACACATCAAAGTTCTCACTGTAGTCAGAATCAGGTTGATAGGTTGTTGAGGGTGATGAATAAGGAGTTAGGCCAAATAGAGGATTTTTTTCTACTGTGATACAGTGAAATTCTTGTTAAATCTCAGCTAAACGAATTATTAGGTAGCTTAATCTCAAACCCTCATTATTTAATAATATAACATGGTTTATTAATGGAAGAATCTTTGTCATCCTCTAGACAAACCTTCTTGAACGTTTTCCACTCACAATTCTTTTTTAGCCCAAGAAAATTTTATAGGACCTTTGCTATTTAGGGATTTAAAATATGTATACCAGTCAGAAATTTCCTGATAGTAAATTATTAAGGCGATTTATTTTAAAGTGAGCAGTTTAAAAGTAAAATGAGTCATTTAGAGAGCTAACCCACAGTTTGTGAAGCCAGAAACTAGATGATGAAGTCTGTACTCAGTTACAACAGTGCCTAATATCACAGTGTGGGGAGCGCATGAAATTCAGTATTTTTTTTATATATGGTCAGCAGGAAACTCAAAGTGTTTTGGACAGTTCCTCTAGAAGGAACTAATCCAGAGTTTGGTTAGTTCTAATCCAGCTGCCTGAACAATTTTCTCTGTGTGGCATCAGCTATTACAATCCCTCTAGTACTTTTGAATTTTTTTCATAGTCATGTATGTCCTTGAACATTTCTTTAATCCCCTTTGCATACTGCAAATTATGAATATAGTTTGTCAAAAATAACATTTTTAAGTACCTTATGTGTGTCAACTGAGTATCACTATTGACATTTCAGCTCTGTCAGGGAACTTCCGTTGTTTGGTCTTTGCCTTATGACTTTTATTCACTAGATATTACAATATCAGCTCGTAGTAGAACATTGGAAATAATATGAATTGATTATATTTTGATTTATTTTATCCTAAAGCTCTTGACATTTTGTGTTTAATTGAGTCATGTTTCCTGCATCTGTTCTTCCTCCTTTCTTGACCTCCTCTTACCCCTTACCAACTTGGATAAGTTTCTGAAGATAATATTTCAGAAGATGCTCCAGACACAGAAGTCTAGCAGGCATCATTTGATAGTGTACTTTCCATTTTAGTGTGCCAGTTTATCACCTTTTGTACTTCAGTGCCATTTGAGGAGTGCACTTCCTAGGCATTACTGCTGCGAAGAGTCTGAGATGTAACATTTTGTGATAAGACCAACAGCTTAGTTTTGCTGTCTGTATATGATTATCCAAGAGTGATTTCTATTTCCTTGGGATCAATTTCTTTTGAAAGCCTCAGTTCCACCTTCTCTCTTTTACTTATGTTCAGGTTTACATATTTGTCTCATTTTTTTTACCATAGTTTGATCAGACTTAAATTATTACACTCACCAAAGTCATATTTGAAAATACCCAGTGGTATGGCCTCATTGGATGAATTCCCAGTAAGTTTTCTAAGTTCAATTTAGGTGACAAAAAGAAAAGAAGGAATAATAACTACATTCACATAACCATGTGAATGAATGAGGGGAGTAGAAAACCTGTCTAGAGTACAGGTAGAGGTGGGGTGGGGTGGGAAGAAGGGAGATATGGAATATTGGTGATGGGAATGTTGCACTGGTGAAGTATGGTGTTCTTTACATGAATGAAACTCAACCACAATCATGTTTGTAAGCAAGGTGTTTAAATAAAAATGTTAATTAAAAATAGAATTAAATGATGAAGCCCGAGTATCCATACAGAAAGAAACTAGTATGGGAACGTAGTAAAATTTGCCATTATTTGCCAGGCTTAGAAATGTCCCTGAAGACCAAGCAGCCTGCCAATTGTGTAAAAAGAGTAAACATTTCATGTAGGCTAATATAAATGATACTATTTTCCTCTTATTATTGCTGCACATCAGACTTACATGTTGTTAAAATGCACAAGTTAATGCTGAGTTAGTGTAACAGACACTGGTTAATAGTTCACTGTAGGCCTTGTGCATTTTTTTTATTAAGTGTTCTGACATTAAATGAATTCCATCTGCGAAACTCATTGGACACCTAGAGTTACTATGGAAACAGATGAAGGGGAGATCTCTGGGGAGAGCCCCCATAAAAACAAGCTGTGAGATATTATTCCTTTGTGTTTTCTTGCTTTCCCCATTTCTGGGGTTCAGACTGTCATTAATATACTGAGAGGGTTTTTTTTTTTCAGAAAGTGTTTTTACAGAACTTATTTTTCCATTACTATCACAGCCATTTAAAATTGCATAAACACCATCAGGCCCCATTCAGTTATGCAAGGACATGGGCTCCTAATTGCTGTTCTCTGCATATTATATATTGTCTTCACATAATAGCATTGCTTTGCCTTCAGATAATCCGTTCATTGACAGCTGCGATGAGCCTTCATTGTCAGGTGCTCACTCCAGCTTTTCTGTCTTCCTTTGGTGAGTGCTAATTATCTAAATCTTTGGAGTTTAATATTTCTGCTGAAGCATCTTTATGCACTCAGACCACCAGCCAGGAAGGCACCTGGGTTTCTTCCATTTGGGCTGTATCCCTGTTTGTTTTCCTGCCTCATCACCTTTGCCTTTCTGCTGTCAGATCTAAGAGTACATTTTAGGCTCAGTTTTAGAGTAATGCTAGGTTCTCAGATGAACTTCAGTGTTTTTGTTATTTAATTCAAGAGGCCTTCATTGCTTGTTTGTTTGAGGTCATCAAGGCTGGCTAGAAATCTCTCTTCTTTCAGCTCTATGACTCTCTCAGCTTGACCATGTGCACTTTCAGGAGGCTGCAGTTGACTCCAGTTCCATCAGTAGGAAGGGAAACATCGTGAGATGAACATGTGGGAGAATTGTTCAAATTACATACATCAATTCTACTTTAGTCAGTGAGTTAGAATTCAATACCAGGTTCTGTTTAACAGGCAAGGAATGTTGTTACATATAGTCTAGTTCCATGACCCAAAAATAAGAGGAAGAAAGCAGGTTTGAGGATTATCTAGCCTATCTGAAAGTTGAGTTGTCACATTTAGTTGAATCAGAGTTTCCTTTTAGGTATTTCATCATTTGGTTCATTTAAATGCAACTCTTACTATGCCTAGGTAATGTTCTCAGATGGTTCAGAATGTGCTCAGACCTGGATGGTGCCACTAGATTTAGAGGCAAAATAAAGACTCTGCATTCTAAATAATTGTAAAACATAAATATTTTCCATCTTAGAAATAAATTGAGGGCCCGGAGAGATAGCACAGTGGTGTTTGCCTTGCAAGCAGCCGATCCAGGACCAAAGGTGGTTGGTTCGAATCCCGGTGTCCCATATGGTCCCCTGTGCCTGCCAGGAGCTATTTCTGAGCAGACAGCCAGGAGTAACCCCTGAGCACCGCCGAGTGTGACCCAAAAACTAAAAAAATAAAATAAAATAAAATAAAATAAAAAAGAAAGAAAGAAATTGAAGTTGGCAAGTAGGAACCAAGGAAAGAATTACAGATTAAAGATCTCATTTAAAATTTTGTCTTTAATTACTCAGAGTAATACTTTAATAACAGAGAAAAATACAAAAGAAAGAATGTATTTCAGAACATGAATAATAATTATATCTCAAAAACGTAAGCAAAATACTTTTTATATTGCTCAATATACACAATGGTAGCAAAAGAAAATGAACTCCACGAAACAAGAGCTGAAATTCATAAGCTTTAATTAAATCATTTAAAACTTTTTGACAAAGAGAAAACCTTAAATTTCTGTCAAGTTAACTAAGTTTGGGGCACTTCTGTTATCATTTTATGTTACTAAATTGGTGTTTGTTTAGCAACATGTCATCAAGTGTGATGATTAAATATTTTAATCTATGATTGGAAAAAATATGTGTAATCATGGAAGAAAAGTATCGAATTTTTGAAAATATTATGATGAAGAGATTCTCGATTCATAACCTTCATCTGCAAAATAGTTTTTTCTCATTGTGTGTATTAAATTAATTTTAAAATGTCTATATCTTTCTAAAATAGGAAAAAGACTACTTTTTTAAGTAATCTAAAAATACATGGATCTGAAAAAAATTTGATTTTACTTATAAGACATTATTGAGGCACTTTGATTTACAACACTATTAATGACATGGTTGATGCTTCCAACATTCCAACACCACTCTCTCACCAGTGTCTGCTTCTCTCAATTATTATCCCGGTGTCATTGTCTCTATTTTCACTGCTGCTGCTTGTACCCCCTGATATGTTCTACAGACCAGCTCTAAGTATCAGTTGTATTTGGCTATTGGATTTTCCTGTCGTATTTTTATATCCCACATATGAGAGATATCATTTAGTATCTTCTTTCTTCTAATAAACTTCAATCAGCATGATATTTAAGTACCTTTACCTCCCAAGGACTTAAAATCAGTGATGACAAATGAAAATACACAGGGCATTAGTAATTAAAGTTGGGGCATTTATCATTTTATGGAACATATAGGTTTATTGTTTTTAAATAAATATTATAAAAAGTTGAACAGGATATAGTTTCTTGACTAACTGTGGTAGATAGATAATAGAACATATTGAAAGGGTCATGGACCATCTATGGATAGTTACTTAAGAAATTCTGATAGTAGCCAACTTGTCTGTCTGGAATCGTTTCCCAATACTTATTGCCTACTTATTTTTGAAGGATTTTAAAAAATACTTATATCTCCAGAGAGTTATATTGAACCATTATCTAAAACAAGTGGAGCTATGAGAAATAGGGATATTTTATATTTGCATCTTGCTGAATTCCTGTGTTAGAAATAACAGATCATTTTTGTGTATCAGAATATTTAATATCTTAAAAATGTATGGATTTTGGAAACAACAAAGATCAACAGATGAATGACTTAAGAAACTGTGGTACATGTACACAATGGAATATTATTCAGCCATCAGGAGAAATGAAGTCATGAAATTTTCCATTACACGGATGTACATGGAATCTATTATGCTGAATGAAATAAGTCAGAGAAAGACACAGAATGGTCTCACTCGTCTCACTAATGGGTTTTAAGAAAAATGAAAGACTTTCTTGCAATAATTTTCAGAGACAAAAGAGAGGAGGGCTGGAAGTTACAGCCCACTTCATGAACCTCACCACAAAAAGTGATGAGTTTAGTTAGAGAAATAACTACATTGCGAACTATCCTAACAATGAGAATGTATGAGGGAAATAGAAAGCCTGTCTAGACTACAGGTGGGGCGGGGTGGGGAGGAGGGAGATTTGGGACATTGGTGGTGGGAATGTTGCACTGGTGATGGGGGGTGTGTCTTATTATATGACTGAAACCCAGCCACAATCATGTTTGTAACCAAGGTGTTTAAATAAAAAAATATTATTAAAATGTATGGATTTTAAAAATTCTGCATCTAAATATGAGTTTCTTAATAGAATAGCTAATGGCCACATTTGAGAGTATACATTTAGATACATATTAATTAAAATTAATCAAATAAAATAGTTACATTATCACTCATAATGTTCACATCAAAATCACTCATCTGTTTATAATGACCATATTGAGCAGTACTGATATTGAACACTGCCAATATTTTATAAAATTACATTATACCTGTTGAATAACAGGTATGGATAGGGCTGAATGGTGGTGTGATGGATGGAGGGGCCTTTCTCCTCTAGTGCAGGCCATGCGCCTGCAACCCCCTTCAGCAGGCGGCTCTGAGGGTTCAGGATATCCGCGAGGAACAGACATGTTTCAGGAGACATCAGCTTTATACAGGCCCTAGCCAACAGATGTGGCTTCTATCATAACCTATTTAAGCATGCTCTCTCTTCAGCTTGTTCTGCATCTTAACTTCCCTCTACCATGTCTCCTCCTGCTGCTTCTTCCTCGCTGAATCTCTTCCAATCTCTCCATCAATCCTCCTCCTGCTGCTTAGGTGATCTTCTTGATACCTCCCAAAGACCCCTCCCAGAAATGGGCAGGTCTTAGTAGCAGGTAAGGTTACACAGGAAGAATGGGGGATGGGGTAACAATACCAAAGTTCTAGATTATAGGAAAATTCAGATTTTAGGCTAATTTTTATAAAATGTGTCCTCTGCCTTCTTCAATGTATGAATAACATACAGATTTTACTCAGACTTCAACTTCTAAGACATTGCTTTATTTAGTAATATTTTTACTATAGCACAAAATGATAGACACAAAAATGAACTTAAGTTTTTGAGTGACATATGATTACAGAATAATTCTCTTTCAATCACATGAATGATTTGGGTAGAGTGTTTTGAAGTTTTAGTCATTTGAGGGGAAATATTCACATATAAAGCAATTGTCTTCAAATATATAATAATTTTTCCAAATAGTAGGAACAGTTAAAACCAAAACAGAAAAAATCTCTTGCAATTTTGAACAGTCTAGAATTTAGATAGAAACATCTGTAACTTAATTTCATATTTTATTAAGAGATATATTTATTGAGAAATAATAAACAGAGGCATACTGAAATTTGCCCTTTTCTTTTTTAGTGTTGATTTTGAAGTTACATCCACTCATCCTAAGTCTTTATTCTGCTGGTTCTCAGGGGTCAATTTTCAGTACCAGGAATCAAACTTGGATTTCTAAATGCAAGGCTAGGGTCTGGGGCCTTGATCTTAATTCTGTCCCTTTAAAACTGAGAAAATAGAGTGAGAATGATGTTATCCGATGAGTGTAGACTAAAGGCAGTTGATGGTTCTTGAAAGAGATATCACATCACAGATAAGGTCATTATATATATAATCCCACTCATCATTGGGATATAAGGAAGATAAAAGACAGTTTAGGGATGAAAACCAGGAGGACCATTCCATGATAGGTAGGTAGCTTGCCACAAAGAGTGGAGAATTCAGTTAGAGTAGAGAAGGTATAATATGAAAAGGACATTCACATTCATGGAATCCTTTATTTGCAGTAGTACAAACCACAATGTCTCAAAAGGAAAGAGAGAGGGGGAAAGTGAGAAAATGAGGGAGAGAAAGAGAGAGAAGAAAAATGCCTGCCCCAGAGGCAGGGGGAGAAGATGAATGGGAGGGAGCAGATCATCAGGGAGGGCAGGAAATGGACACTGGTATAGGTTGTTATACATTGTATGACTGTAATTCAATCAATAACAAATTTACTGTGAAAATAACTGTAATATGAACAACCCTGTAACCATGGTGTTTAAATAAAAAATAGTAGTCTAGGAAAGCTTGAATTGAGGACAGTAGTCAGAGAGAGGGGAGCACTGACAGGAAGAAACGAAGGTAGGAAGGTAAGGCCTGGATTTTGCCAATTAAGTTGGGTCATGGTGATAGTTTATTTGATATTAACTTAACTCTATCTGGATAAGAGCACCACAGAGAGCAGATGAAACATTATTTCTGACTGTTTCTTAAAGGGTCTTTCAGAAGGGTTTGGCTTTTAGGTACTGAATAAAATAAAGATTGCCCTCACATGGATGACAGGAACGCAGGAAACTCGGCTAGAGTCTATAACTTCATTACACTTTTTTAAGATGTTGACTTTGGCATGTACCATCAGTGGCTTCATTAAGGCAATTGCAGTGATGATATCAATAGTCAATTTGTGTTCTGAGATTTTTCCCCTTAATTTGCCACTTGCAGGCCAATGTAGATCTTCACTACTGCTAGAATCCTTCATTTCCTTCTTTTTTTTTCCTTACACAAATTTTTTTCCTTTATTTAAACATCTTGATTACATATATGATTGTGATTAGGTTTCAGTCATGTAAAGAACACCCCCTTCACCAGTGCAACATTCCCACCACCAATGTCCCAAATCTCCCTCCATCCCACCCCACCCCCACCTGTACTCCAGACAGGCTTTCCAGTTCCCTCATTCATTCATATGATTATGGTAGTTCTCTGTGCAGTTATTTCTATAACTGCACTCACCACTCTTTGCGGTGAGCTCCATGAACTGAGCTGGAAGTTCCAGCCCTCCTCTCATTGTCTTTGAGGATTGTTGCAAAGATGACTTTTATTTTTCTTAAAACCCATAGATGAGTGAGACTATTCTGCGTCTCTCTCCCTCTGACTTATTTCACTCAGCACGATAGATTCCATGTACATCCATGTATGGGAAAATTTCATGACTTCATCTCTCCTGACGGCTGCATACTATTCCATTGTGTATATGTACCACAGTTTCTTTAGCCATTTGTCTGTTGAGGGCATCTTGGTTGTTTCCAGAGCCTGGCTATTGTGAATAGTGCTGTAATAAATATAGGTGTGAGGAAGGGGTTTTTGTATTGTATTCTTGTGTTCGTAGGGTATCTCCCTAGGAGTAGAATAGCTGGGTCGAATGGGAGCTCAATTTTCAGATTTTGGAGGAATCTCCATATTGCTTTTCATAGAGGTTGGACTAAATGGCATTTCACCAGCAGTGGATAAGCATTTCTTTCTCTCCACATTCCCGCCAGCACTGATTGTTCTATTTCTTTTTGATGTATGCCAATCTCTGTGGTGTGAGATGGTATCTCGTTGTTTTGATTTGCATCTCCCTGATGATTAGTGACGAGGAGCATTTTTTCATGTGCCTTTTGGTCATTTGTATTTCTTTTTTTTATATCAAAGTGTCTGTTCATTTCTTCTCCCCATTTTTTGATGGGATTAGATTTTTTTTTCTTGTAAAGTTCTGTCAGTGCCCTGTATATTTTGGATATTAGCCCCCTTTTCTGATGGGCGTTGGGTGAATAGTTTCTCCCACACGGTGGGTGGCTCTTGTATCCTGGGCACTATTCTTTTGAGGTGCAGAAGCTTCTCAGCTTAATGTATTTCCATCTGTTGATCTCTGCTTCCACTTGTTTGGAAAGTGCAGTTTCCTCTTTGAAGATGCCTTTAGTCTCAATGTCATGGAGTGCTTTACTGATGTATTGTCCTATATACCTTTGCAGGGGTCCTCAAACTTTTTAAACAGGGGGCCAGTTCACAGTCCCTCAGACCATTGGGGGGTCTGACTATAGATAAAACAAAACTTATGAACGAATTCTTATGCACAATGCATATATCTTATTTTGCAATGAAGAAACAAAACAGATACAAATACAATTTGTGGCCCACGGGCCATAGTTTGAGGACCACTGCTTATGGTATCAGGTCTGATATCAAGGTCTTTAATCCATTTGGATTTTACCTTCATACATAATGTTAACTGGGGGTCTATGTTTGCTTTTTTGCAAGTGGCTAACCAATTCTGCCAGCACCACTTGTTGAAGAGGTTTTCCCTGCTCTAGGATTTCTTGCTCCTTTGTCAATATTAGGTGATTGTATGTCTGGGGAACATTGTCTGAGAATCAAGCCTATTCCACTGATCTGAGGGTCTATCTCTATTCCAATACCATGCTGTTTTAATAACTATTGCTTTATAGTACAGTTTAAAGTTGGGGAAAGTAATGACTCCCATTTTCATTTTTGTTAGGAGTGCTTTAGCTATTCGAGGGTGTTTATTGTTCCAGATAAACTTCATAAGTGTTTGATCCACTTCTTTGAAGAACGTCATGGGTATTTTTAAGGGGATCACATTAAATCTGTATAATGCTTTGGGGAGTATTGCCATTTTAATGATGTTAATCCTACCAATCCATGAGCAGGGTATGTGTTTCCATTTCCATGTGTCCTCTCTTATTTATTGGAGCAGGGCTTTATAGTTTTCTTTGTATAAGTCCTTCACGTCTTTGGTCAAGTTGACTTCAAGATATTTGAGTTTGTGTGGCACTAATGTGAATGGGATTGCCTTCTTGACTTCATTCTCTTCCCTATCATTATTGGTGTATAAAAAGGCCATTGATTTCTGTGTGTTAATTTTGTAACCTGCCACCTTGCTATATGAGTCTATTGTTTCTAGAAGCTTTTTGGTAGAGTCTCTAGGGTTTTCTAAGTAGAGTATCATGTCATATGAAAACAATGAGAGCTTGACTTCTTCCTTTCCTATCTGGATTCCCTTAATATCTTTTTCTTGCCTGATCACTATAGCAAGGACTTCCAGTACTATGTTGAAGAGGAGTGGTGAGAGCGGACAGCCTTGTCTTGTACCAGAATTTAGAGGAAAGGCTATTAGTTTTTCTCCATTGAGTATAATATTTGCCATTGGTTTGTGGTATATGGCTTCAACTAGATTGAGCAACGTTCCTTTTATTCCCATCTTGCTGAGAGTTTTGATCAAGAATAGGTGTTGGACCTTATCAAATGCTTTCTCTGTGTCTATTGATATAATCATGTGATTTTTATTTTTCTTCTTGTTGATGTTGTGTATGATGTTGATAGATTTATGGAAGTTAAACCATCCTTGCATTCCTGGGGTGAAACCTACTTGGTCGTAGTGTATGAACTACTTGATGATGCATTAGATCCTATTTGCCAGAATTTTGTTGAAGATCTTTGCATCAGCATTCATCAAATTTATTTGTCTGTAATTTTCTTTTTTGGCAGCATCTCTGTCTGGTTTTGGTATTAAGGTGATGTTGGCCTCAAAAAAGCTATTTGGGAGTGTTCCCGTTTTTTCAATTTTATGGAAGAGCCTGGCTAGGATTGGTAGTAGCTCCTCTTGAAAGATTTGATAAAAATTCATTAGAAAATCCATCTGGGCCTGGGCTTTTCTTTTTGGGGAGATGTTTGATTACAGTTTCAACTTCCTCAGTAGTGATGGGGGTGTTTAGATATGCTACATCCTCCTTACTTAAGTGTGGAAGGCTATAAGTGTCCGAAAATTTTTCCAATTCTTCTAGGTTCTCATGTTTAGTAGCATAAAGTTTCTCAAAATAGTCTCTGATTACCCTTTGGATCTCTGCAATATCTGTCGTGATCTCCCCCTTTTCATTTCTAATATGGGTTATCAGATTTCTCTCTTTCTTTGTGAATTTGCCAATGGTCTATCAATCTTTTTTATTTTTTCAAAGAACAAGCTTCTGCTTTCGTTAATTTTTCAAAATGTTTTTGGTTTTCCACTTCATTGAGTTCTGCTTTCAGCTTTGTTATTTCCTTCTGTCTCCCTATTTTTGGTTCCGTTTGTTGGTCATTTTCTAATTTTTTGAGCTGCGTCATTAAGTTATTCAGGTATGCCCCTTCTTCCTTCCTGATGTGTGCTTGTAGAGCTACAATTTTTTTTCTCAGGACCGCTTTTGCTGTGTCCTATAGATTCTGGCAGTTTGTGTCTTCATTATCATTTGTTTCCAGAAAAATTTTGATTTCCTTTTTGATTTCATCTTGGACCCACTGGTCGTTCATTAGCAGGGTGTTTAATTTCTAATTGTTAAAGTTTTTCTTCTGTGTGGCTTTGTAGTTCACATCTAAATTCAGAGCCTTGTGGTCAGCAAAGGTAGCCTGCAAGATTTCTATCCTCTTGATTTTATGGAGGTATGTTTTATGTGTCAGCATGTAGTCTATCCTGGAATATGTCCCATGTACATTGGAGAAGAATGTGTATCCAGGTTTTTGGGGATGGAGTGTTCTATATATATCTGCTAGTCCTTCTTTCATTACTCTTTTCAGGGCTAATATGTTTTTGTTGGGTTTCAGTCTGGTTGACCTATCAAGTGTTGATAGGACCATGTTGAGGTCTTCCACAATTATTGTGTTATTATTGATTTCTTCTTTCAAATTTGTCAGTAACTGTATTAGATAATTTGCTGGTATCTCATTGGGTGCATATATGTTTAATAGTCTGATTTCTTCCTGTTGCACATATCCCTTGATTAGTACATAGTGTCCATCTTTGTTTCTTACCACTTTTATGAGTATAAAGTTGGTGTCATCATATATTAATATGGCCACCTCAGCTTTTTTGAGGGTGTTGTTTGCTTGGATGATTTTCCTCCAGCGTTTGATTTTGAGTCTATGTTTGTTCTGACTATTCAGATGTGTTTCTTGTAGGCAGCAGAAGGTTGGATTTATCTTTTTGACCCATTTTGCCACTCTGTGTCTTTTAATTGGTGAATTTAGTCCATTGACATTGAAGGAGATGATTGTCATAGGATTTAATGTCATCTTTGTAGATAAGTTTGCTGTGTTTGTTGGTCTCTCTTGTCTTAAAATAGACCTGTCAGTTTTTCCTTTAAGGCTGGTTTTCTTCTGTGAAGTTTCTGATCTGTTGTTTTTCCATGAAGCTATGTATTCTTCCTTCAAACCTGAATGTCAGTCAGACTGGGTGCAGTGTGCTTGGTGAGGCATTCATTTCATTCAGTCTTGTCACAATATCCCACCACTGTCTTCTGGCCTTGAGAGTTTCTTGTGACTTGTCTGCAGTAAGTCTTAGGGATGCTCCTTTGAATGTAATTTCCCTTTTTGACCTTGTTGCTTTCAGTATTCTATTTCTATCTGTGGGATTTGTCATTGTAACAAGAATGTGTCTTGGAGTTTTTTTTTCTTTTGGTCTCTTTTAGCTGGTACTCTTTGGGCATGCAGGATTTGATTGCATGTAGTGTTTACCTCTGGGAGTATCTCTTTGATGATATCTTTGACAGTTGATTTTTCCTGGAGATCTCCTACCTGGGTCTCTGGGACTGCAATGATTCTTATGTTGTTTCTGTTGAGTTTATCAAAGACTTCTATTTTCATCTGTTCACATGCCTTGAGTACTCTTTCCATTGCCTGTTCATTTGTCTTAAGATTCTTTTCCAATTTCTTCTGCTGTGTTGAGTTTTTCTGCATCACATCTTCCAGTACTCCGATTCTCTCCTCAGATGCTGTTACCCTGCTGGCGAGGCCATCCATTGAGGTTTTCAGTTGAGCTACCATGTTTTTCAGATCTGTTATTTCAGTTTGGAGTTTTCTGATTTCTGTCTTTGTTTCTGTTTAGATCTATCTATGCTTTCTTTGAGTTCTACAAACATCTTCCACATTGCTATTTTAAGTTCCTTATCCAAGAGGTTAATCCGGTGGTTAGAATTTATTAGGTCATTCTAGCTTTCGTCTTCATTCTCTGTGCATGGTGTTTACCTGCTAGTTTTCCCCATTGTCACGCTTGTAGTGTGGTTTTTCCTGCGTGTTGTGGTGGGGTTCATTGGTTAGAAAGACTGTGCAGCCGTGAAGCAAATCCGAGCAGCTACACTCTTCTGCTGCCTCTAGTTGACAGTTTTTTGGGGATGTGCTCCCTAGGCCTCTGAGGAGACCTTCAGGTATTTAGAAACACAAACAGGCACAGGAGAGTTTTCCCTTGAAGTCCTCAGAGTGATCAAAGGCACATCAGGGTGGAGCCTCCACAGGCCAGATAGCTCAGCTTATTGGATGGCGACCCCCACAGTCAGAGTTTACTTACTGGGCAGCTTCAAAATGCAGTTTTTTGGGGGGTGCACTGCCTAGGCGTCTGAGAAGACCTTCAGGTATTCAGAAACACAGACAGGCACAGGAGAAGTTTCCCTTGAAGTCCTCAGGGTGATCAAAGGCACAGCAGGGCAGGGCCTCCGCAGGCCAGAGAGCTCAGCTTATTGGATTGCGATCCCCACAGCCAGAGTTTATTCACTGAGCAGCTTCAAAATGCAGTTTTTTGGGGGTACACTCCCTAGGCCTCTGAGGAGACCTTCAGGTATTCAGAAACACAGATAGGCACAGAAGTTTCCCTTGAAGTCCTCAGAGTCTCATTTCCTTCTTATAGATACTAAGAGTACAGTCACTTTTTCTGAAACTCTGAGGTATATCTTTTTTTTTTTTTTTTTTTTTTTTTTGGTTTTTGGGCCACACCTGATGGTGCTCAGGGATTACTCTTGGCTGTCTGCTCAGAAATAGCTCCTGGCAGGCACGGGAGGGCCATATGGGACACTGGGATTCGAACCAACCACCTTTGGTCCTGGATCAGCTGTTTGCAAGGCAAACGCCACTGTGCTATCTCTCCGGGCCCTCTGAGGTATATCTTAAGGCAAGTTCTGATAGGTGCTTTACGAGGAAAATTACTAAAATAACACATGAGGCATGTGTTCATATGCTCATAACTTGAACACAGCATGAGAAAGGAGGACTATGCTCTTCTATAAATATATTTTTTTGGTATAAACTACCTTTATTTACAAATGTGTTGAGTTAAGAGTAATTTTAATATAATTGAGTGTTTAGAATAATTGAATATTTCCTGGTGCAAAATGTTATAAATTTAATCAGAACAAACTGTGCTTTTTTTGAATGTCCAGATTTAAAGCAATTGGATGAAATAGTTTTCATTGATTTAAGATTTTGTTGTTAAATTGCTATTTTCCTCACTTCACCATTATTAGTTCACTAAACAGATTGTTAAGACACTTCTCAAACTTGTCTGTGACCCTAAAAAAGATAACTTTAATATTGCCAAAAAGACCATCATTTGTAAAATTACATGAGAAATGCCTCAGAAAATAAGAACATCTAAAATTGTATAGTTATCCTTCAAGTTGAGGGCTTAAATTGCCATCTTTTAGACAGATATTTAAAAAACAACTCTTGATAAGGGACCAGTAGACACTGACCATATGTATAGACTAGATAATTTGAGTCCTTTATTCTCCTGTCCTTGGACTTCTTTTCACTTTATTTTTAACTCATAGCTTTCTGGTCTTTTCTTACAATGTAAGCTTTGTATAGAGTTCAAGAGATAATGAACTGTTCCAGGTGCTTCGGAGACATCATGTTACATAAATTTCTGAGAGTACTTTAAATCATCTTTAAGAGGAAAATCACTTTTATTGAGCAGGTACCTGGTTATAGTATGAAACCCAAACCCACCTCTTACTAGCTTAAACAAAAAGGCCGTGTATAGACAGACCTTCAGTCCTGTAAGGGAGAATCTAAAATTAATTTTTAAATGGTCTATAAAGATCTATAGGAGATTTGAGCACAGCTGGATAGATTATTTCAATAGGCAATCAACCCCTGAGCAATCTCTCTACCCTCCCCTTCTAGTCTCCTTTATCTGGTTTACATTTTCCTGGAAACTTCATGGTTTTTGGCCAATCCAATCATCATATGGCATCCAATTAGTAATCTCAAATGAATTGAGAACTATATAAGCATTTATGTATCTCATGTTCCTGTGTCAACTTTTGTGCACATTCCTGGTTACCATATATTCTGCCCCTTTCTTCACATACTCGATAATTATTTATTCAGAAATTATTTTAGATTTCACCTCTTTCCTGAAGCCTTTCCTGGTCACCTGAATTGCATATCTCTGCATATCACTTATATATAATTGTTAATTACACCATCTGTTCCCACAATTTCTAACATTTATTTAATGATTGAAAGGGTATGATTTTAATTTGTGGATATTCAGCACAAAATAGCCTATCTGAACCAAATATAGGCCCAAGAGATAAATGGTTTTCAGAATGTCTTAGTCTTTGGGTACATTGGAAATCTCATATTCAAAGTCATTATTATAAATGAAATTTGATTTTGTTAGTATTTTCTCTGATTATATTTATAGATTTAATATATTTACATTTTAATGACTTTTAATTGCATCTCCTACCCTTCACATCTTTATATTCTCTCTACCCCAGATCTAGTTGTGTTAATAATCATGTTCTTCCCTCCCATCAAAATGAGGTTATTGGATTGAAACATGAACTAATTTAAGCACGTTTCTCTGTACCCAGAGATATCAGTGCACTGAGTAGGGCTTTTGTTTTTTCACATGTCCCCTGACCTCTCCCAGGAGCTACCCCAATCATTAATCAGGAGTAGTCCCAGAGCACTGCTGGTTTCTCACCCCCAGTCCAAAAGTAGGTAAATGAAGTGATTGAATCCAGTCATAAAAAATAAATTGCATAAGATATTTCATTGAGGATACCTAGAGAATATAAATACTATAAAAGGTGCTGGAATTATTTTTAGTTTTAGAAGCAGTAATTTACCTACCTTTATATTCCTTCCATTTCTCCTTTTATATTATATCCATCCTCTTCTCATTTTTCTCTGACTCCAATTTCTGCGTCTTTCTTCCTTTTTATTCTACTTATCCTCCATCATGGCATCACAGGCCTCAATCATCATTTTCATCTCCTCATTATCATCTATATCCGGATAATCTTGGGTTCCAGACCCCGTGCTATTTGTATAGGAGCATGAAATCAGCATATGTTGTGATATCAATGTATATTGAGTTTAATGGTCTAACAAAATTGCTGTGAGAAATTCCCCATTACCATTTTGCACTTTGTAAGAATGTTGGCAGAATTGTCATCTGCTTGAGAAAAAGTCCTGTTCTCTACTACAGTATACAGGCTGCAGCCCAGCATCTCCCCTACTTTGCAAGAGCTGTATGACCACTTTTTTTTGTGTGTGTGTGTGTGGCATTAAAGCCTCTCAAGGGTTTTCCTCACTGCCATGCTGATTACTACATCAGGTCTGTTTCTACCTCTGTGCCATGCTGCCATCTTGACCTTCCCTCAAGGTCAAACCAATAAACTTCCTTCACATACATTTCCTTCCTTTTAAAGAATAAATACAGGAAAGCACACAGATTAAAATAAAAAAGCATGCATGGGTTTACATTTAATATGTTTTTATTTTCATCCAATCAAAGTGCTGTTTTAGGACATATCATTACTTTTTATTTATTGTCATCAAATGACTAGAACTCACAATGAACTGAAGCCGAATGGATTTGAAGACTATTTACAATTTCTATTCCAGGTGTTGTTTGTGACTAAGAATGGGTCAACCAGGGTGTCAAAGCCAATAGTAGGTGTATTGGGCTTTATTTTAAATTTGTTGTGGCATTTCGAGTGTTTATACAAATCTTCAAGCAGAAGTTGTAGCCTTGAGAAGAAAAAATTGCTTTTCACATTTTCTAATCTACGCAATGACTAGGAAAATCACTCTTTATTTCAGAAAGAAAGTGGACCATCAGTCAAACAATTTTATTCCGTCTGCTCTAGATTTTGAATAAACCCAAGGGGGAGGAGTATAACAATTTTGCCCAGCATTTGTGGCAGTTGAAGAGTATTAAAATTCACCAGAATATAAAACCTTGAAATAACTTGATTGTTGCTTTGAAGAGGTAAAGAATTAAATAGAAATCCAAGCAAAATTTAATGATATGAGTTTAAAGTATTGAATAGATTTCTCCTTAGATGCTTATTTCAGGGTCTTATTTTGATGCAAGGATTAACCTTTTAGTGTCATTTGGATATTTTTAACAAGCAAGATTTATGCCTACCTTGTTAGATGCTATTCTCTTCCGTGCTTGATTGACAATGATGTGTTGTCATATTGACATTTATTTGTATTTATTTAAATATTTCAGAAACATATTCTATAACCTAAAAATGTCATATATAAATAATTGTGCAATGTATAAGGCATATACTAGACAGAGTGGCATTAATAACACCAAATATTTATTCACATTTCTGGAAACTCAAGATCAAACTATAGCCAGAGTTGATTATCCTCAGTCCACTCTCAATCTTCAGATGCTTCTCTTCTCATTATGTCCCCATATGGTTGCTCAAGATTCTGAGTGATGGCTGTGTCTTAATTATTAGTCTCTCCCTGTCTGTAAAGACACAACTAAGACTCGATTAGGGCTTAATCCTATGACTTCAATTCACAGATATTTTGAGGGGTGGATTGATGCACACAACAAGTTGTTCTTCTAGTTCTATGCCCAGGGCTCATTCCTAATATTGCTCAAGGGACCCTATGCAGTGCCAAAGGAATGAAATCTGGGTCTATAAAACACATGCAGAAGAAGTATTTTACCACTCTATTATCTCTCTTCAATTTACTTTCTTGAAGGCCCTTATATTCAAATAAGTTCACATTCTGAGATATTGGGCATTAAAATTGTATCAAATTAATCCGTGGCATAGTTCATGCTATAACTAAAGGTAATAGATTATTTTTTGGGGGATTTTGTGTGTACACCTGGTGACACTCAGGGGGTACTCCTGGATATGCACTCAGAAATCATTCCTGGCTTGGGGGATTATATGATACATTGGGGATCAAACCCAGATTTGACCTGGTTCAGTTTAGTGCAAGGCAAATGCCCTACCACTGTACTATTAATCCGGCCCCAAGGTAATAGTTTTTGAGGGGCTTTTTTGAGCCACACCCATTTGATGCTCAGAGGTTACTCCTGGCTATGTGCTCAGAAATTGCCCTTGGCTTGGGGGGACCATACGGGACACCTGGGATCAAACAGAGGTTTGTCCTAGGCTAGCGCTTGCAAGGTAGACACCTGACTTTTGCACCACCTCTCTGGCCCCGGCAATAGATTTTTTTAAAGCAAAAGATACATATAGATTATCCTAAGTATATAGGTACCATAGAATTATAAAAATAGAACTCTAGAATATAGTCAGAGCTCTATTGTTCAGTGATAGATAACATATTACTTGTTGCTTTCAGTGTTGACTATTTCTACAATGCCTTGTCCCAACACTTAATATATGTGCAACAAGTGTGTTGTAGCACCTTAATTAATGCCTTATTTAAAGATGAGAATGTTAGCAAAGTCTCACATAATGTGTGAAGCTTTCTTGAGGAAGTGAAACTCTGCAGAGACCCAAACAGTAAAATAAAAATTGATGAAGATTGTAGGAGAGCAAAATGACCTAACTAGTGATGTACATGTGGATGAAGTGGGTGGAATCATGCAGATACAATAAATAAGTCTCACTAGACTAGAAGGTCACCAAGTGCTTTCTGCAGTTGAGAACTATATTAAGAAGATTAAACTGGCAACAGAGTGCCACATGGATTGCAAAAGGGGAGAATAGTGGCCAATTATAATGTTAATGAAATAAGCTAACAGAGTGACATTGAACTCAGAAGATGGAGTCACAGCATAGCCAACAGTGAAGATAAAAGCATTAGAATGAAGGAAGAAATGATTGAATATTTGTATTTTGGTATGAACACTACACACTAATTTTTAGATAATTCACTCAAAGGTAAAACATATAATAGAAATATTTTACATTGAACACTTACAGGGGTTGATTTAAATTATAGACATGTCACATGGTCAAATGTTAGGATAGAAGGAAATATATGGTGGAGTTAAAAATAAAACCCCTACTGTATTTGCATTGGAAAAAAAAGTATCAGTAAAATAGTTTTTTTATTTCATGGTGGAGTGGGTGAGAGATCATACAAAGAATAGACTTTAAAGTCATTGTGGCATGAAAAGGTGACAATAAACTTGAGACTTTGGATGTAACATAAGAGAATGAGATCAGGTCTTGAAAAGAATTCTACTTACAGTGGAATTAAGGCATGATTATTTTTCCCCTGGTGTCAAATAAATTGATGTTTTCAAAAGATAACTGACATTTATGCTGAAACATAGTGGTTAAGAGGAAGGATTATGATAAAATCCTAAATTTAATTCAACGAATGTGAGTCCTGATGATAAATAAAGGAGTAACATCAGCGTTTGCAGAAGGATCCCCCTATTGGTAGAAGCAACTGATGTATCAGATATCTAAGGAAATTGATCCTGCATTTTTTGTGCCTTTTTCAGTAATTGAAGAGATTTTTGACAGTTAACTTACACTTGTTTTTATTTGTTCATTTTAGTATTTTGGTTTGGGGCCAGACTTGATATTCCACAGGATCAATATTCAGTGGTTGATCCCAGACTATGAAATGTCATGGATTTAACGTGGGTCACAAACATGCAAAACATGACGAATAACACATTGAACTAACAGCACCACTCCGACCATCTATGTATATGTTTTGATAGTTAGGTGTCTGTGTTAGCCTCCAAACAGACTAAAAGATTTCTTTGAAGAAGACTCTCATTCAATTTATCGAAGGAGTTTAGTACATATATTTTGCAGAGTAGTTCTAGACTGTCTTAAATTTTACATGTTTTAAAATATGCCTATATTATTACTTTAAATAATTTAATTAGGTAACTAAGTAATAATTTTAGTATGAGTAAGCATAAAAGCATGTATGTACCAGGTGACTAACAAAATATAGAATAATGTAATATGACCTTTAAGGGATATTAAGAGGTAATTTATATAGCTCCCATATTTTGCATCTAATTTAAATAATTGAAAATTAAGTTCAACTAATAGATTAATTAATAGTATGTGACACAGTAGAATGTGGCATGGGCAAAGGCTCATAAATACTAGCTTGAGCAAATATTTCAAACACTGTTACATTCTCATTCCCTGATGCATAAAGATATGGAGAAATATGTATGCTAAAAGCTCTTATTTACCAAACTCACTAATTTTTCTTTACAAATTGTACACCTTTAAGAATGTTTTTGAGTGAGGATAAAAAGAAGTGAAACATTTTCAACAACTCAGTCCTGCTGTCTCTATTTTCAAAGTTAGTATTTGTTTTACTTCATCAGGTGACTATTTTACATCATAAAGTTGAAAAAATATCAAGAAATGTTACATCATCGCTATTAGAAAGCCCATAAATAGTATTACTCTGGTGGGACTTGTGATTTACTCCTGGCCTAGGAGTTCTTAGGGGAAGTTTTATAGTGCTGGGGATTGAACTGGTGTTGGTTACATGCAAGGCAAATTCCTTAACCCATATGCTATCTCTCTGGCACTAGAATGATACAAATTTATATGTTCCCAATATTATTCCCTCTACAGCAATGACTTCCTGACTACCCTTCACTACCTCTGTACCCTGTGAGTTCCTAGGAATGTGAGGATTTATGGAAAAGGTTAGAAATACCAAAGTCATGTCAGGAGCCACAATTTGGGATCTTCTCTCCCTGATGGGGAAGGACAACTGACAACAAAGTGTCTTTGTTGCTGCCTACAGACAGGCATCTGGCCCAGCTGAATCTGCTTTCTCCAGCTCTGATCAGAGTGATAAGTGTCCAAATATTGTGAAAGTTATTAATAATGTTTCTCAATGTGAGTGTTATTTTGCCCACAGAAGTTGAGTGGGTACTTGGCCTTAATACCAAAGATTTTCTAGCATCAACTCATCAAATTTAGCATCAGGAAAACATTATAAACCGCTGAGGCATTGTTAGAATAGACTTTTAATGCCTGAAAGTCTTTGTTATTATGGATATACATGTTAAAGTAGATGAAGAGTTTCAAAGGTCGATAATTTGAAATTTTTTAAGACGTGTTTGACAGCGGTTTGTATTATAGCGATAGCCAGTTAAGGAGAATATCAGACTCCTTAGGTTGCATTCTCTGTAAACAAGTTGTAATGCTTGGGATCTGGCCAGATTCTCCTTTTTATTTCCAACCCGAAACAGAATGAGACAGATTACATAAGAGATCTGGTTAGGTTCAGCCTATTTTGTGCCACTGTGCACTTGACTCAGGCCAGCATGACTCTGCTTTGCATCAGTGCATAAACATTAGCTCATGAACTGGATCTTCTGTTTTATGGTGCTGACCTTGATTCTCTGCCTGTCTACAAAGTGGCAAATCTGGCTGGCTACCAGGTTAGGTATCAGCTGGTTTAAGGTAACCTTGCCCAGTCAGGCGCACCTGCCAATAGTAATAGCACATGGCTCTCTTGCTCCATGGATTATATAAATGACAAATGAAACAAGCTAAGATCATGAGATCTTTCTTTGTTACATCTTGATGCATATTTTGGAATCTACTTCAAAGTTTATTTATTTCATACTCTTCTTCATTTTAATCATCATTCATTTGTAATGAGAACATGGGTTCCTTATTCATAAAAAAGTTTAAACTCTCTTTTAGTAGCCTCAAATATTTTGTTATGAGGATGTTTGTGCCATTCTTGAAGAAGCCTGAGTCTTAGTGACATGGAGGGCAGAAATGGGCCTCCTGTTCTGGCCCTGGGATGTCTTTCATCACTCTGATGATAAAGCCCTAAGTCTCAAGTTCTTCAGAATATCATGTCCAAGGCAAGCAATAAGGCATGAAGTCAAGGCCACAAGAGCAGAGTGCCATGTGGTCTGACTGATGTCCATAGAAGAGACACAATTTAGGGACTTTCAGAGTATCAATGTCCAAAGAACATAGGAGAAAGCATCTTAGAGCCCAAGAAAGAGGAATGAAATGGATCTTTATTAATGGTTCTCAGAAAAACAGTCTTTCTTGCTTCACATGTGCATGGTGGTCTGAGACTCCAAGCTTTTGTTATAGAAATAAGAAGCTGTTTGTTGCTTAGGTCAGCCTGTTTGTAGTCCTTTATTGTGGCAACTTTGAAGGACATATCCTAAGTACCGAGCACCTTGCTTGGCTCCTCGATAGAGGCAATGGATTGATGAATGAAATTCATTTGGAAGAAATCAACTTTTTTTTCTTAGTTCTTTGGTTCAAAGAAATTGAACCAAAGCCCTGGAAATCTTCTTCTGTTCTCTCTCATCTCAGAACAGCCTAATTGAGTTGAAATAACAATTGGGAGAAATCTGGGGTTTCTGGTATTAACATGCATAATTCATATACTGTTCTGTACTGTTTACATTAAGGAATATCTGGGACAATCTATTTTCATATTACTTCCCCTTAAAGTGGATTTGATGTGATGCCAGCTCAAGCAAAATGATTTACAGAGATTGCACAGACCAGTGGAAGTGTGACAAGGAGGATACTTTTATTCTGTTGTTTTGTTTGTCTATTTTGTGTCTCAGAACTTGGCATGGACTTGGAGGGGAAAATGAGCCTTGGCTTTCAAAGATGTTCCTGAGCAACAAGAGTTCCAGCCTTCACCTTTTGGTTTTGTAGTTTGGTCCCAGGAGAGGACACTCAAGCATTATATATAGTAAGCTCAAGGGGTAGATTCTGGAGACCAAAACCTTTTATCTGGACTCCAACAGGACTAATCATTCGACTCACTTGAAAAACTAGCAGCTTGACATTTAAAATGATGGCTTGAAATTGATGTTTTTCAAACCACATTGATCTTTAAGACAAATTGGCAAGGGTTTATATAAATCTGCAAAACATAATTATCCAATTGTATTTCTTTGTGAGTGTGACTTTCTGGCAATTGTAACTGGAAGGATAAAAGCTGGGCATGAAGAAGTAATTGGCTTCTGAGGAGTCTGACTAATACGTCTAAAACAAAATCTACTTCCAGTCCATTAATGCTTTTAATCCTTTCTTTAGTCTATACCCTTGAGCAAAGCAAAAGGGCTACTCTATCTCATGTTCTGTAGAGTCAAAGCTCAGTTTTAGATAGAAATATAAAAGGGTAGGGGAGGTGGAAAAGTCACCTAATGGGTGAGCACATGTCTTCAATGCCTGAGACCTGAGTTTGATGACAGTCCCCAAATAAATAAAATAAATATAAGTGCTAAATATGAATTTACTATTTGTAATTGTCATATCAAGCCCAGACTTGGACACAGATTCTTGACATGTAAGGTATTGTCATAGAGGTACACATACTTTCATTTTTTATTATTGGTCAAGAATATTTACTCTGATGTGGAAATGATAGTAATATTGAGTTCCTGAGTGCTGGGAGCACTGTAATTCTGACTCATTGCTATTTTTATGGTGGTGAAGTTACTGAATTAAAATTATTTTCATTTCTCTTTATAGGCAAAAGTCCAGTTTTGTTAAGTGTCCTCAATAAGAATTTTGGCAGAACCACTGCAACAAAATAAATTTATGAGCCACTATTAGGATGCATTTTTGTTTCCTTTTTTAAAAATTGTATTCATTGCAATAAAAATACTTGTTGAAAAGTCATTAGAGAACTCCAATTACTGGTGCATTGCAATAAGCAGATTCAGATTTGAGTGTGAATGATTAGCCTAATAGCTCTCATTACTTCTATTTTTGCAGTATATTTCACATCTGTCCATCTTTTCTATTCAATGACAACCATTCTAGTTTAGACATAGACCAATAAGTTCCCTGTAATGTTACCAAAAAGAAAAATAAAATATTTTTCCTAAGTCTGATCTATGAATGACATACCCTTCATAGAGCTGCCAGACTTGCATTCTAACAATATTAATATCATCAAAAATAAGAAATTATTCCTCAGCAGTTAGATTAAATAACAACTAAAATACATTTGCAAATGCTCTGAAATATTCTCTATAACATTAATACCATGCATGAACATTTTAATAATTAATTTTACAATTACATTTAATAACTATGCTAAAGGAAACCAGTTGCTGTTGTTACAAAATAATAGTAATTGGGAAGAAGACTCCTATTTGGAAATAACTTGTATTTAAAACATTTCCCTAAATCACTCCTAACAACCTAGTCCTTCAGGAGGTTTCCAGACTGCCAACTGAGTATCTGCAACATTGCCTAATCTCCTTGTAAATAGATTCCTTAGATATACCAGAGAAGGTTGGATAATTAAGAAAGAATTTTACTAGAAAATTTAAGAATAACTGGAAGCCATAAAAGTGAATTACTTCTAGAAATAAGAGCATTCAAAATCAAAATAAAAGTTGAAAATTAAAAATTAAATTAAAAATTAAAAAAAGAAAATTAAAAATTAAAAAATTGAAAACTAAAAGAAATTTTTCTGAATTTCCAGTGTTTCTTCTATTTTGAAGTATAGATTCCCCACCCAGACTTCTTCCCATATAGGGAGTGAGATGTTGACCTTTCTATAAACACAGTATGAGTCTCTGCTCCTCCCAATTTCTTTCTTGAGTTCTTTATGAAGACACTGAGGTTCTTTCCATAATCAAGCAAGCGCCATGTTCAGTTTTTCTGGCCAAGTCTACTGGGACATAGATTTTCTGAGGATGAAAACTACTTGTAATCAATATGCCCTTGGTGGTAGAAAGAGGAGTGGCTTAATTTTAGGCTCCTTCTAGTACCTAAAATCTTGGTGGGGAACACTGCAGGCATGCAGGCAAGTCATTTGGGGCTCAGCTTGGATAGTTGCTTTGGCTATTGGCATTCTAGCAATGATGATGGCACCAAAAGACAGAAAAGATATCTGCGTGTTCTCCTCCCTTTTAGCAACATGGAAATTGGATTTAGTGAGAAACTCAGGCATGAGCCATTGGCAACATGCTACCAATATCATGTGCTGCTGCATTTGTGCCTCTTAGGCATTATTGTTACGAGAGATAAATTCTTGTCTATTCTGCTTCCAACCTATTTAGGCTTCAAATACACCAGAAACATTTTTTCCCTATTTGTTAAAGAATACACATACATCCATTAAAAATTTTGTGGTACTTTTATAAAATGTGAAATTCAGGATGTAATTCATTTTATAATATGAAGTCAGCTAAAAACTGCCCTTTTTTCTGAAATGGCTAACTCTTCCAAGAGTTGAGAAAAATTGAAGGTGATTCCATCTAAACTGATTTTTCAGTAGTGATCAATCACAAATTATACTGGAAGTCAGTCAAGTAAGTTAGATTTAGCTCTCTCCCTTGTAGGAACAGATGAGTAGTGCAGATCTATGGTGTTAGATATATGCAGAAGTTTTCTTTCTGATGCTTCATAACTAATTCTTTTTTTATTTTTAGCTCTGACTTTGTTTTTCTTGATGTACTGTAGAACATGTTTTTTTCTTCATTTTTAAATCTTTATTTAGTCACCATGATTACAAACATGACTGTAGTTGGGTTTTAGTCACAAAAAAGAACACCTCCCTTCACCAGTGCAACATTCACACCACCAATTCTCCCCATATCCCTCCACCCACATCCCCTGACTTTCTGTATTCAGACACAAGCATTCTAGTTCTCTCACTCATTAACATTGTCTTAGTAGTTGTTTTTGTTCTAACTGCACTCACCCCTCTGTGAGGTGAGCTTCATATCGTGAGCCAGTCTTTCTGGCCCTCATCTCTAGGCATTATTACAATAATGTCTTTTATTTTTCTTAAAACCCATAGATAAGTGAGACTATTCTGTGTCTCTCTCTCTCCCTCTCTGACTTATTTCACTCACCATAATAGTTTCCATGTCCATCTATGTATAGGAAAATTTCATGACTTCATCTCTCCTGATGGCTTCATAATATTCCATTGTGTATATGTACCACAGTTTCTTTGAAGTTTCTGTTGTGTATATGTACTACAGTTTCTGTTGAAGGGCATCTTGTTTGTTTCCAGAGACTGGTTATTCTAAATAGTGCTGCAATAAATATAGGCTTGAGGAAGGGATTTTTGTATTTCATTTTTGTGCTCCTAGGGTATATCCCTAGTAGTGATATAGCTGAATCATATGGGAGCTCAATTTACAATTTTTTGAGGAATCTTCATATTGTTTTCCATAACGGTTGGACTAGGCGGCATTCCTACAAGCAGTGAATGAGAGTTCCTTATTTCCATTGTCACTCCTTCATGTGTTGGAAGTAGAACTGCAATCTCCAATGCATACCTCACTGCCAGACTGACATTGCTTTATTCATGTATTTATTTATTTTTGCTTTTAGGCCACATTAAGTCATCTCAGGGCTTACTATTTACTCTGTGCTCAGGGATTACTCTTAGAGTGGTTGGAGTGCTTGGAATCAAATCTGGTTTAGCTCGATTCAGTCATTTTTTCATGAACAAAAAAAAATGTTCTCCTCACCCTGCATTCTACTGCTCCAGCCCCAACTTTATATACCAGAAATATAACTGGGAAAATCTTGATACCAGTTGGAATCAGAAACTGCCCCAGTGTAGCTTTGTTCAGAAATATTCCTCACAGACTTGGAAAGTGCTCACAGGCTCAGAGTTCCTAAGTGGCACACTGACTATCTTTGTCTGGACTGAGAAGTATAGATCACTGAATAATCATTTACTCAAATGATTAGAAATTTGACATGGGAATAATTCATAGTTGGAATACTGCTTACTATCTAAGGGTGGAAGTGTGTAGATCATCTATTGTATATGTACATCTTTTGGTTTGTGTTTCATGTTTTGTTTAGTATGGGATATTATTTATTTTTAGGCCTCTCCTAGGGCTTACTCCTTGTTCTGCTTAAGATTTACTCCTGGTAGGTTCAGGGCACCATATGGGATGCCAAAATGTGAATCTGGGTCAGTCACATCAGCCACTGCTACTGTACTTATCCTTCTATTGACTTGATTTGTGTGAAATCCTTAGTGAAAATAATAATTGCATGCAGAGAACATTTTTAGTCAGGCACCACAATGACAGATTTTCTATAGGAGGTAAATAAGTCCCTTTACCCCCATACTTCTAAAGCAGACCATGAGGACTGTATGTGGCTTTTATACCAGAGTTTAAATTTTGGCAATTATTTTTGACACGTATAATTCATGAAAACTGTTCTTGAAATGGAATATAATTCTGGGTCACTTGGAAAACATTAATATTTCTGTCTTACCTTCAAGTCTGCTTGTGACAGTGATGGATTTAGAAGAACCATAGTAATTATCGCCATGATCTATCTGAAACCCTTAAATTCCTCAGGGGATATAATTTTAAGAAATGCAGGAGAGGGACAGAGGTAGAGGTCTTGAGAAACATTGAGTGTTCGCGTGTCCTTGGAAAGTGAGACTGAAACTTTAAAAAGCTAATTAGAGGGGCTAGAGAGCGCAGTGGTATGGCATTTGCCTTGCACAAGGTGATCCAGGACAGACCTTGGTTTGATCCTCGGCGTCTGATATGATCCCTGAGCCAGAAGCGGTTTCTGAGCACAGAGCCAGGAGTAACCCCTGAGCATCACCGTGAGTGGACAAAAAAAGTTTAAAAAATAAAAGGAAGTTAATACACCATGCACTAGTTCATGATGTCTTACTTTGCAAATGCAGAAAATCAAGGATAGTTCTTGTTCTCATGTGCTTATGGGCACAGAGAGAAAAATAAACAAACATGCATCTTGTAAACTCACACAGGTGTGATTGTTGTTGCAATTCAGCCCCTGATGAG
This sequence comes from Suncus etruscus, assembly GCF_024139225.1. Classification (NCBI taxonomy): domain Eukaryota; kingdom Metazoa; phylum Chordata; class Mammalia; order Eulipotyphla; family Soricidae; genus Suncus; species Suncus etruscus. Next base: position 5,687,839 of record NC_064855.1, on the reverse strand, counting down.
GTTGACTGATGGAGGGATGGAGGATGAGGCCTTTCTCCTCCAGCTTGGATCATGCGTCTATTACCCTGTTCAGCAGGCGGTTCTGAGGAGAATGTGGTGGAAAGAAAGCCAACAGGCAGTCAGGCTTCCGAAGAAAACATCTCTCTATTCTGTGAAGAGGCTGAAGTCAAGAGGCCTAAGAATAGGCCTCAGAAAAAAAAAACCCTAACCTTCCACAGACCCTTGCTTTTATGCCCCAGAATCAGGTACCACTCAATGGTGGGATCAGATACCACCCAATGGTGGGAGCAGAATCAGGTGCCACCCTAGGGTGGGAGCAGAATGCCAGGTCACATCTAGGGTAGGGCACAATCACCGATCAGGGTAGAGTCAGTAACATAATAATCCCATAAAAATGTTTACATACACAACAATTGTAAACTCCAAGAAGGCTGTGCCTTTCTTCAAATCTAGGTTTCTAAAATTTCTTTCTGTTGTTTCTTTCCCCTCAATTGAAGGGGAAATTTTGAAGCTTAGACTTGAAAGATGAGATGTTTCAACATGCTCTGTAACTGATCAAATATACTGGTAAGTTTACTGGATGAGGCACACAATACATATTTCTCATTCTGTAATATATACTTGACAGCACAAAGTTTTGGAAAAATGAATTGAAAAGTAGTACAGCTGGTAATGTGCCTGCCTTACATATGTAGGACCTAAATTTAGTCTCTTGCAAGCTCCATGCGGAGTGATCTTTGAGCACAGAACCAGAAGTTTTCTTAGCAATGATTGTGGCCAAAAAAAAAGAGTTTATGACTGAGTACCCTAATAATTGATGTCTCAAGGATTTTTGTGCGTCTCATTCATAATTAAAAATCCATGGTGTATTATATTCCCCAATTAGTGAAAACCTATTATATGATCCTTCATGTAAAGTAGTTGAAGCAAGACATTTATTCCACTTTCATGAATGATATATGGTCATGCCAGTGTAAATTTTATAGAACGTATTTCACAGAGTCAGAAAAATGTGATTGATGGTGAACTACATAGTAAATCCATAGCATCTTCAAACAGGGTAAAATGTAGAACTTTATTCCACTGTATTTTGAATCATTAAGATTCATCAGAAAATTCTGCTTGGAGAGTGGCTAATGTTATTTTCAGTGTTGTACCAATATGCACTACTAGTCTTGTTCCGATGGACATGAACTGTAGGTTCACTTAATTAAAACAATAGCAAGCACAGGCCATCTAGGGTGAATTGCTAAGTGTTCTGGTCCATGTATGGTGCAGTGTGTGCAGTAACTGATCCTTAGTTTGGTTTAGAGGAATCTAAGGAATATGAGCTATTCTGGGTTGTTTTCTATTGATTAGATTTTCTTGGAACTTTTCTTTTTGGGAAAGCGATGGAATTCAACCATGTGGAATGAACAGACAGAATTTTCATAAATATGAGCATTCTAACATTTCTAGTTCTTTCAATAGTTTTCCCATAAGGGAAATGAGTTATCATAATTAATGGAATGAATAACCCAACGAATAACTCAATCTCTCCAGAGGCTTTGCTCTAAAATTTTTGTGAGGTTCTGAAAAATGTGTTATTGTTTTTTTTTTTAAATACACTTTTCCTGGGGTTTTTTGTTGCTCAACATTCTATCTGCCAGCCAGACTAACAAATTTTGTATTGCTTTGTGAGTTATTATTACTAAGAATTGTCAAATAATAAGTGATTAACTTATATTTTGTAGATACATTGAGAAGAATAACAATAAAACCCTACTGTAATTTCTGATATTCAAATTTCTACTCAGGCGGTTCCTCTTTATTACATTTCATCTTCACAACAATTCTCATTGTTATAATTACCTTTTCCAACTCCTAAAAATTACAAACTATATTTTAGGAAGGAAATCTTATACGGCATGCATAACGTAGCCAAAATTTATCTTTGAATTGTGTCATGTGTCCAACCTTATTCAGTTGAGACATTGAGACACTCCTGAGATAAAGAATTATATTGCACCCTGCAGAACTCAGGCATAAGTCGGTGACTTATTCTGGCTCATAAAATATGAGCAGTATTTCACTTCTTCACATGGGAAGAGTGAGCATGTTGTTACCATTCTGTACTGTGATGAAAACAAGCAAAGTTCACAATAGAGTCTGGTTTGGATCCAAACTCAGGAGTGAGCTGTTATGGAATAAGCTGAAGTCAACTCAATATAGACCTGTAATATATGCTAAAAATAAATCTGCACTGTCAGTCGCTGACATATTGGGGCTATTTGTTACCCTAGCAGAACCTTCCCTGACTGACACCAAAGATATAAAATCAGTGCATATGGGACATATAGCTCAAGTAATCTCCTGGGTAAACTGAATTGCTTTCTTTACATAAAGGAAATCAACTTTTTTTATTTTTAAAAAAGTACTTTATTTAAATGCTGTGGTTTACATTTTCTTATCTCTCTCTTTTTTACAATCTTCCTTTTCCTTTAAGACACTGTGGTTTGCAATAGTGTTACTTCAGGGGTATCATGCATATAACTTTATCACCTATCAGCACCCAGCATTTCTTGTCCAGAGTGATTGTTTCCAACTATCATTGTCATAGTGGTCCCTTTTCTGCCCTTCTATATTCCCCCATTATTTGTGGCTAGCTTCCTCCCATGTAATGCTCCTTCTGGCCATTATATATATATATAGTCTCTGGCTATTATTGCCATACAGACTTTTTTTAAAATTTTACAAATGAGTGGGATTATTTCATGTCTATCTCTCCCTCTTCCTCATTTTCCTCAATATAGTACCATTTTCAACCATGTATAAGCAAATTGCATTAGTACACTTTTACTAACAGCTGCATAGTATTCTATTATGTAGATGTACCACAATTTCTTTATCCACTCATCTGTTCTCGGGCTCTTGGGTTGGGAAATCAACTTCTTATCACTACATTTATTCATCAGTATTTTATTCTTGATCATGTGCCATATGCTGTTATATTTAGATTCCTTATAACATGTTCATTTATTTGTCTGTTTTCTTCTCTTGTATCTGTCCTTTGCTGTCTTTGTGCCTTTACTGAGTTCTACAGGAAAACAACAAATAGACTCACCTTCAATTCCATTTTATCCAAAAACTACATCTTACAGTACTGAAGAACTTAGCTAATAAATCTCATCTAGAAAATACTTCCTGATCAGCACTGTATTATGTAATGAGTCACTTAAGTGAAAGCAGTCAAACCTATTTATATATTGGGGACATGGCTCCTCAAGCTGTAAGGCATTAAGGGGTCTCAAACTCGAGGCCCACAGGCTGCAAACGGTTCTCCGTACAACATTTTTTGGCCTTGTCCTAGAGGAATTTTTTTGTTTTGTTTTGTTTTAGTTGTTTGGGTCACACCCCCCAATGTTCAAGGCTCACTACTGACTTTGCACTCAAGGATCACCCCGACTTTGCCTCCTGCGGTCCCCAGGTAAATTGAGTTTGAGACCCCAAGAAATTTCTTGCTTACAGTAAACATATGAAGAAGAATGTTTCTCAACATTAAATATGGAACAGAGTGGTAGCACAGTGGTAGGGTGTTTGCCTTGCATGTCGCTGACTCAGAATGGACGTGGGTTTGATCTCTGGCATCCTATATGGTTCCTCTACCCAGGAGAGATTTTTGAGCACAGTGCCAGTAGTAACCCCTGAGTGCTGCCAGGTGTGGCTCAAAGAACCAAAAATATTATTTAAACATATGAGAAAGAAGAGCAGGATCCACGTGTTGTCCTTATCACATAAAAGATCTATTTCAAGTTTTGTGGATAAACAAGAGGAAGTTATGCTCCAAGAACTATTGTCCAGGGGCCAGAGAGATAGCTTGGAGGTAAGGCATTTGCCTTGCATGCAGAAGGTCGGTGGTTCAAATCCCGGCATCCTATATGGTCCCCTGAGCCTGCCAGCAGTGATTTTTGAGCAAAGAACTAGGAGTAACCCCTGAACGCTGCTGGGTGTGACCCCAAAACCAAAAAAAAAGGACTGTTGCTCAGCACCATCTCCATTATGATCTGAAATACCTAGAATTTCTGACTTTTGTGCTGTTTGTCATGCTATTCACAAAAGTGGTACAGTTTCAGGCATCAGTTCTGAGACTTTATTCAGTGGTCTGAGTGTCCAGGCCTATTTCTCTTGTGAGAAATATTTTCACTCAAAATTTCTAAGTTAGAAAGTTTCAAATGGTGGAACAGCACATATATAAAAAGAATTTGTTTTCATATTATTCAAACAAGTTCTGTAGCCCCAGAAAGCTCCGTAAAATTGTAGTATTAAAATCTTTTCTATTTTGTTAACAATTTAATTCAACTATTCTTTTATTTTTTATGTATTAATAGAAAATATGTTTTTATAAAAATTGTGATTTTTTGATAGTAAAGATACCAAGAATAATATTTCTTGATTTGATAAATTACCTTACTTTATAAAACATTGTGATATATATTTTAAAACATGGTATGTTTCCTTTAGGAAAACTGCAAAACAAAAATGAAGAAAGTTCTAGATTTGATAAATCACTCTGTAATTTTATTTTAAAAAGTTTTATCTAACAGTTAAATAGAAATAGAAAAATATTTTTTGAATTTGAAGAAGACAAAGAAATTTCTTAGAGGCCAGAGAGATAGCACAGTGAGTATGACACACTGCCTTGGACATGGCCAACCCAAGTTCAATCCTTGACAACCCCAGGGGTCCCCCAATTCATTCAGTAATAATTCATAAAAGTGTGACTCAATAGAAAATAAACAAATGACCCAAACATCCTTAATCTCAAACACGGAGATATTAATAAAACATAATTAACTAGCACTGCTACACTTTTGAGACTATATCATAAGTTTAGCATATTTATAACTACTTTCAAAAATATGTTAGTGGCCAGAGATATAATAAGGAAGGAAAGGAACTAAAGAATGGAAATTCTTAGTGGTAGAAATGGAAAACAAAAGTAAACTAGTAAAACTAAATATAACAATACCAATAATTATATAAAAATCAATAAAAGTTAATGACTAATATCTTTAAAATTCAAATAACTTCAAGGATGGGTAAAAATGGAATATCTAACTAAACATTAATAAGGGGACATATTAAATATAAGGACAGAGAAGTATCAATCAATGAGCAAATACACTGTAAAACTGTTGTTTTTTTTTAAACAGGTAAATGTCTAGGGTAAAATATTATCAAGGATAAAATGAACCTTTACTTTCTTTTTCTGTTTCTGGATCTCACTCACCAGTACTCAGGGCTTACTTCTGACTTTGTGCTTAAGGATCACTCTCAATGATTCTGAAGGATTTTATATAGGGGATTAAACCCAGGTTGGTCAGACTGCAAGTCAAGTTTCTTATCCACTATACTATTTCTCTAGTCCCAAATGTACATTTCTTTATAAAGATATGGATAAGTAATGTTCAGAAAGATGCATCATTTCTCTTTTTTAGGTCATATGTGAATATTTTAATTATCTAATTCCCAATGAGTAAGAAAATATTTCAATATACTCTCTGAAAAGCGGAATTCAGGTTCTTGAGTTCTGTTAGGGAAAAATTCTTAAATACATCAGCTCCTCTGTCATAAGCAGCGTCCCAAGCTCCAAAATAAGATTGTGGTGAAATATGAGTCTGGAAGCACCCGTTGATTCAGGAAACAATCCACACAGTGAAAATGTATAAGAGCAGGTTCAGGAGATCCAGCACCTGAAGCAAGGAATCCCATCATACAAGCCTGCTCCTAAGAAGGAAAGCAGCCTAGTGGAGGAAGACCAAAGAATGAGTGCCTGCCTTCCTCAGATCCCTGCTTTTATTGACAAGAAACAGTCCACAGCTTAGGTGGTAGAGGAATACCAAGTAGGGAATTATCCAATAATCCTGTCATTAGATCACACCCTAGGGTGGAATATGAATATTGAATAGGGTGGTACCAGTAATCCAACACTCTGTGTCTTCAACTATTTCTCAATGTTGGTAAATTCTATTTTTTGTGATTGGAATATTTCACAATATCTTTATCCCATAGGTACAAAATGACTACAATATTTCTATAACAATCATGTTTTTTTATACAATCCCCTTATCATCTCACACACACAGTCTTCCCCATCATACACAGAGGTCCCCATCATACACAACACAGTCCACATATCGAATCCCTCCCCTAAGCACACACAATCCCCCCACAAACACTAGACTCCTCTGAGGACTCAGTTCCCCTACTAGGCCACCTTTATTCCTTTTTTTATTTGAAATTTATTTGTTTTATTTAAACAACTTTATTACATACATGATTGTGTTTGGGTTTCAGTCATGTAAAGAACACCACAATCATGTTTATTTTAATGAGAAGCCTTTGAAAATCTTATAAAACAAAACTTAAGGATACGAGAATGTTCCTCCTAAAATTAGTGTTTGTCTTCCATATAGATACACTTTTATTCTGAAATTTTGCATATCAAAACATGGTGTTTTACAGAGAATGTCATGTTTAGAGGAAAACTTCAAATCTATATACAAATTCAAATATTGCAGGGGAGAATGAGAAAATATATCTTCTTGCATTCAAGAAAATACTTAGAGCTATAAACAAATGTGCCATTGTTATGAATAAATATTAAAATCCTATGAAATTGCTCATAAATTCTCCAAGTGTTTTCCCATGTAAGAAAGAAACAGAATGAAAGCAAGGAAGACATTTTATATTCACCACAAGTACAGTGTTTATTCTTTATTTTATTCTATTTACATTCTGTTTATTCTAATTTTTTATTTATTCTATATAGATTCTTTGTTCTATACAAATTGTTTATCCTATATAGATTCTTTCTTTATTCTATACAAAGTTTAAGAAAACCCAAAGTTGTATTATTTTTCTATAGCAGGTTTGGGTTTCTGAAATGTTCTCCCAGTCAACCTGCTTCATAATTGCTAGTATAATATCATGAAGTTTGATTATTAAGAAGCTATTCTAGGTGATCTCAAGTTGGTTCCAGGGTCAGGATCATTGCAGTTCAAATTCTATGAGAGTTGATTCAATTTTATCTTACTTAAGTAAGGTATACGATGAAGGTTTATTTATTCCTTTATCTATTTTCAATTTCTTTTCTTTTTTGGAGGCCCATTGGTGCTTGGGGTTAATTCTAGTTCTGGATTCAGAAATCATTCCTTGCAACTTTGGGGAAAACATGGGATGCTGGGAATTGAACTGGATAGGTTCCTGGTTGGCCCAGTGGAAGGCAAATGCCCTTCCCGCTGTGCTCTTGCTTCAGCATCTCATTTAACTAACTTTTCATACAGTTTTTCTCTCTGTACCAGTATCATTATTGCTTACCAAGGGACATTGAAAATGTCAGTCAACTCCATCTTTTTGGTTATAAGCACCATTGACAGGACAACTTTTACTGATAGACAGTGGGTGAAGAGTGAAGAAGAACTTTTTGCATTGCTTAACCTCCTGTTGGTCCTTCCTGAGAAGTAAATTCTAGAGAGCAAGTATCCTTTCTTCCACAAAAGTAAAGCCAGAAGTGAGCCAGGAACCTTTCAATCTTGTCCCGCACTTTCTATCTATCTATCTATCTATCTATCTATCTATCTATCTATCTATCTATCTATCTATCTATCTATCTATCTATCTATTATATATAATAAGCTTAAATAAAGACTACCCTATTCGAGCTTCTTTATAACCATTTTCTAAAAAAAATATTTCTTATATTGGTTATTTTGACCACAAAACAGTTATTGCTTGTTTATTTTGGAGAGGTGCATAATAGTTATGTTCAGATCTTTCTCCTGGCTCTGTGCTCAGGTATCCCCTCCTATATTAGTACTCGTGTTTATGGTTCTGAGGCTTGCTCCCAGATCAACTATCTGCAAAGTAAGCACTACCTTCACTATCCTCAGGTCAGGAAGTTTTTAAGAAACATTGGGGCCGGTGAGGTGGCGCTAGAGGTAAGGTGTCTGCCTTGCAAGCACTAGCCAAGGATAGACCGCGGTTGGATCCCCCAGCGTCCCATACGGTCCCCCCAAGCCAAGGGCGATTTCTGAGCGTTTAGCCAGGAGAAACCCTGAGTGTCAAACAGGTGTGACCTGAAAAACCAAAAAATAAATAAATAAATAAAAATAAAAAGAAACATATTTTCCCAACTAAACACATAGTCTGCAAAGCTTTAAATGAATGATTCCTAAATCTGTGTGACCTTCACCAAAATTCTCTAAAAATATTTAAATCTGTGGTAGTCCCCCATTTTTATTCATTGTTAGGCAAAAGGACTATAACAAATCTTTGTCATCTGCAGCGACTTTGACTAAAAACTGCTGAAATGAAGTTCCTAACGCTGGAGAATGAACTCTGAGTCGGTGTGATATGTTTCAGCTTGTGTAGAAAAATCTGTTGACTCAAAATCCTATCTAAAGGAAACCTTTTGAATTCACTCACCTAAATGTGAGAAGCTCAGCTATTGCCTTTCTTTTCTGAGCACTAATGTAGTTTAGAGTTATTAACAATGGACTTTCTGGACTTATATGAAGCACAACCCTGAAAATGCTGACTAAAACTCAGCTGCATGCCAGTGGCCCATTAGGCACTTGAACTTTTTAATAACCTACACAAATGTACACAATGTACATTCAGATTGAGTGAGATCTCATACATACCATTTGGAAAGAAATGCATTCAATTTATGCAAGTCTAAGTAAATCTTACCCACAGTCGTCTGTTATATTGCTTAAGACTTAACCTTTTGTAGAATATAAGAAAATGTTTCGCTTTTAAAATGAGGTACTTAGTGTCTAAAAAAGAAAAGGAGGGATAGAAATAGGAGGAAGAGAGGAAAAATGTCTGCTCCACAGGCAGAAATCTCAGGGGAGAGAGTATGAGGAAAACTGGGGACATTGTGGGAAACAAGAACTCTTAAGTTGTTGTTGAGTGTTGCAACTCAATCATAAGGGTGTTGAAATTCAGTCATGAAGAGCTTCGTAACTGTGTATCTAACGGTGATTCAATTAAAATTTTTATATTAAAATAAATAAAATAAAGTGCTTTCTTTGTGTATATTGTGGGAATATTAGATGGTTTATTACTTCTTTTTTAAAATATTTTTATCATAACACCATGATTTACCAAGTAATTTTTGCACTAATTACTTACAAACCTTTTGTGAGTTGGGATTTTAAAATTTCTTTAAGTGATGACTTAGAAAATATAATTACATAAATAACTGTCATTTTAATTTTTTCATAAGATGTGTTATCATTCAGGCATTATTTTCCTATTTATAATGAATACAGTGGAAACAAATCTAATGCACGATAAAGAAGCAACTGTAACTTTGTTTCTTTCCAAGTAAGCTGCATATTCTCCGATACAATTGCTATATTTTACTTGATACCATGTTCCCTTGAAAAACGAATATGGTTTGGGGATGTTGTTATTTAATTTTCATGTGTAAAATATGCTTATAATTTGGTCAAGCCAAATTCTTCAGCCTAATTTAGTGATTATTTCTATTCCAAATATTGTAAAAACTATCCTTCGATATGAATGGTTTTTCCAAATTTATAAATGTGAATTAAGGTGATTTACTTTTTTACTTTATGTCATTTCAACAAAAATTTTAAAACAATTGATGAGCCTATAAGTTGCCATTCTAGTCAGTTTTGTTCATAAAAGCGGTGACCTTCATCTCTTTTAGGATTAACTTTCTTTTGTAAACATGGGAAACCCTCGCTTCTTAAGAATAACCTCCTGTGCTTGACAAAAACAATCATAACTATTGTGTATGGGGTTTAATACTCTCCATATTAAGAAAGTGCCAAGTAACCTTCTGCCTGAATCAATATGGTTGGGTATTGAGTAGATTATATTTCTAGTAAACTGTCACCTTCATTCAGTATACACAAGACTCAGGGTACCTAATAAATGCTTATTTTAAAATATGTCATTTTAAAAGGAAAGATGTAATGGAAAAGGAAAATGATTACTTTGCAGCTTTGTTTCTTCTCTAGTTGCCCAAGTATAAAATCCTTAGCTAAATATAAAATTTTTATCACCAAGTCATAATATTAGTAAAGACTTAGAGATAGACTCTAGGGACCTCATCTTGAATGTTTGGAATTGTTCCCCATTTGGGTTGGCATATAATTGATTAAATAACTTATATAACGAAAGAGAGATATTATCTTACCGATAATTTTGTTTAGTAAGCTCATTAACATAATTCCTTACTCATGTACATTTTCAGTGAAAATAACAGCTTATATTGTTTTTATGAGGTACTTTTGTATATTTTTCTATCATTTGTATTAAATGATACTATTCTTTTCTTTCTTTCTTTTTTTTTTGCTTTATTTGAGCCACCCCCGATGATGCTCAAGGGTTACTCCTAGCTAAGTGCTCAGAAATCTCTCCTGGCTTGAGGGACCACATGGGACTCTGGGGGATCGAACTGAGGTCCGTCCTAGGTTAGCGCATGCAAGGCAAATGCCCTACCACTTGTGCCACTGCACCAGCCCCAGAGATAATATTTCTATGTTTTATTGGCATATAAAGAAATCAGTATTAATAAAGTATGAGCATATTATTTCATGGCAATATAACATGAATACATTTACTACAATATTAAGGTGTAACTGAGACTATAGTGAGCTAGTTTTGTTCATTTGGCCATTCTATACCATTTTCTGGAAATAACTTCTTAATTTCTTTATTATACATTTATGCTGTCAAATCTGAACTTCCTTCTATGTTTAGAATGTCTGAGAACTTTAAGATAGCAAGTTCTGTAAAGTTCAGGCAAAGGGAATTATATAATTATGGGCTATAAATATTGTAGAAATATAGGTCCTAATGTTTTTAAATGACTTTGCTGGAATCCGTTCAGTCTGCTTGCTCTTTACCCTCCAGCCTTCCATACTGCACTCATTAATGATGATGGGTAAATGTAAATGATGATGGGTGATGCAAATAATGTAATAATGATGTAAACAATGATGGGTGGTGTAGATGATTATGTAAGTGACACTGGGTGATGCAGGACTGTAACTATGATTTCATATATATATATTATTTGGATAACAAATCAGGAAGTTTATCATTATCTGCATCATTTCTCAGAAGATAAATCTGAGCACTAAATAGATAAATCTCTTAAAATTCTATCATAAATATTGACATTGGTTTTGACCTGGGGATATGACTCCAAATGCCTACATAGAATCTATTGAGTGACAGCAATCAAGCCTGTGTAATATTTTCCGGGGTTACATTTCTCTTTGTGGAGCATTTATTTAGTATACTAGTGGTCCAATTGCCATTTATTTTATTGAACTTTCTGTGTATCATCCATCACATTCCTACGTATCAATTTATCAGAGACAGCATTGCTTGATCATGATGCACAGAATGGAGCATTTTTGGCTATTGCTAGAATGACATTCTATGATGTAACACACCATCTGACTTAGAAGATGGTATGATGCAGACACAATAAATAAGTCTGGCTAGACTAGGGGGTCATTAAATGCTTTCTGCAGTGGAAAACTAAATTCTTATTTTATTTCACTGAATATTGGTCTTTTTATTTTACAAGAAGCACATCAATGCAGAAAAGATAGCCAAGCTCAAAGATGTCCTAGAATATGGTTTCCAAGGTTTAGAATCTCTCTCTGCCCTCTTCTCCCATTAAGCTGCTAAATGCTAAATGCTAAATTGTTGCCGATTGTTTACATTTTTTTTTACTTAAAAATATCTTGCTTGTCTGGGAAGCATTATAGATGAATGTTTGTTGACAGGTTATTCATCATGATGATTAGCAACACATATAAATCAGTTGCAATATACAAACATTCTCTTAAAATGCACATAGGAGAATTGATTGAAATTCATAAGGAACCATTAATCAACATCCAAGTCAGATAGGGAGATAGTTCAAGGGAAAGGTGATGTTGAGAATTAGGGAGATGGAGTAGCAAGAAATAATACAGGAAGGCATATTTCCCCTCCTCTTCCCTTCTCACCTTTCTCTCTCTTTTTCCTCCCTCCCTCTCTCTCTCTCCTTTTGACTCTCTATAAAGTATAAAATCTTTGACTGAGCTTTTAGACAGATACCATTGTAGTCACCAACCGAATTTCCTAAAAGTATTTCCCTCAACAAATTAGATCTCACCTTGCTGACCTTATTATGGGGAAGTGGAAAAAGAATTGCTGAGTCTATTTATTTCAGGCAGCCTGGCTGTAGGCTTTCAGCAGTCATGACCAACATGGCTTTCCCCTGAGGATTCTGATATCTACCTTGGTAGCACAAGTGTCTCTCTTGTTTAATCCTCTTTCCTCCCACTTGTCCCTTCTTCCACCCTGAGTCTTTATGTACAGGCATAAACATTTGCTGTCCTATGTCTATAATTATTTTTAAATTTGCTTTTGGGGCAATGGCCAGGGATTAATTTGAGCTCTTCAGTCCTGAACAACTCCTGGTACGGCTTTAAGAACCTTCTAGGGTTCTGAGGGTTGAGCCCAAGTCAGCGATTGAACCCAACTTGAGGATATGGAGGCAAGCACACTCCCCACTCTACTATTGGTTTAGTCCCTGAATAATGCTTTTTTCCCCATAAGTTATTGCTGTTAAAAAAATTCCGTGAGTAAATAAATGAACTGAAGTGTTGTTAATATACAGAAACTTTAGGGAGAATTTAAAAAAGATTAATGGGAAAGGGGAGGGAAGGAGAGACAGAGACAGAGATAAGGGAGGAAAAAGAAAAGAAGAAATTCAAAAAATCAATCCAGATAATAATCAATGATTAATTGATTAGATTATGTATTTTAAAAATAATGTAATTTTAATTTTATTTTTATTTATTTAATTTTGGTTCAGGAGCCACACCTGGTGAGCTCAGGGGTTAATCCTGACTATGAGTTCAGAAATCACTCCTGGCTTGGGGGACCCTATGTGATGCCAGGATTGAACTGAGGTTCATACTGGGTCAGCTGTGTGGAAAACAAAATCCTATTGCTGTGCTATAGGCCTGACCCCAAATATGTGTTATTTTAAAACTCAATTTCTAAACTACTGCCTGGGATATTATACTACATGCTGGTAAATTCTTAAATGGAAAATGCCATTTTTGGGAATTCCTGTTTAATAAAATTAATTATGTATCCCAGTAGGATGCCAACATGGTTATAAGAAATATTTGCTGCAGAATAGGTCCAATTATTTGAGGTCACTTAACCATATATTTTAATATTTTAAACCCACTTTCTGATTAAAATATTTTCAATACAACATAATTGAAAAAATATATAACATTTAGTTTGGATCTTAGTAGGATATAATGTACTTGTGGCATTAGACATTTTCTTCTCTACTTAAAATTATTTTTTTAGTCACTAATCAGGTGTTGTAAGTGCCAAAGGAGCTCTCAAATTTCTTTTTTGAAATTGCTTCATTAAGCACCATGGTTACAGAATTGTTCATAGTTGGGTTTCAGTCCTACAATGTACACTACCCTTCACCAGTGCACCTTCCCCCATTTCCCTCCTATCCCCTATCCCCTGTCTCTGAGGTTGGCATTTTGCCTCTTTCTTTTTCTCTCTCTATCTTCCTATACCTCCCCTCTCTCTCCCACTTCCCCCTCTTTCTAAGACTGTGGTTTACACTATTATTAATGAAAGGGTGCCACGCAAGTCACTTTGTCCCTTTTCAGTACCCAGGTCTTGTCCAGAGTGATCAGATCCAACTATCATTGTCATAGTAGACGCCTTTCTACTCTAGCTGTAATCATAGCTCTTTGTGGTGACTTTCTACCATGGACAGGTCCTTCCAAACTTTATCTCTATTATCTCTGGATAATATTGTTGAATCAAATAATTAACGATGGTGGTGGATAGTGAAGGATGGTGGCCTTTGTCCTTAGGCCCCTGCCACGTGTTTTCATCCCCCATCAACCAGCGGGTCTGGGGTCCAGGAAAGCGACGGGTATTGAACTCACTCACAGGCAGGCATCAGGAAGCATCAACTTTATTCACGCCCTATCCACCACATGTGTGTGGCCTATATCATAACCTTATAAGCAGTCATTCTTAGTTACCCTGCATCTTAACTCCTTTCAGCCATCTTCCCTTTGGGCTCCATGCTGCCCAAAGACCAGAAGCGAGAGAGCCCGCCAAGAGCCCTAATCCCCTCTGGTCCATACCTTATCTACCTTTTCCAAGACCCCTCCCAGGAATGGGCGGGGTCTTGCAGGTAAGGTCAAGTTACCTAGGGAGAAAGGGTGGGGGATGAGGCTTCAATTACTTAGTATCATTTTTTTTGCTTATATTCTGCAAATTAGGGTGATTATTTTATGTCTATCCCTTTCCCTTTGACTCATTCAGCTCAGCAAAATAATCTCCATGTATATCCACATATGAGAAAATTTCATGACTTCATTTTTCCTAATAGCTTCATAGTGTTCCATTTTATAAACATACCACAGTTTCTTTTTCTTTTCTTTTCTTTTTTTTTTTTTGGTTTTTCGTGCCACACCCTTTTGATGCTCAGGGGTTACTCCGGGCTACGCACTCAGAAATTGCCCCTGGCTTGGGGGGACCATATGGGACGCCGGGGGATCGAACCGTGGTCCTTTCCTTGGCTAGCGCTTGCAAGGCAGACACTTTACCTCTAGCGCCACCTCGCCGGCCCCAATACCACAGTTTCTTTAGCCACCCATCTGTTGGCAGGCTTTTTTCTGGGTTATTTCCAGATTCCGGCTATTGTAAATAGTACTGCGATGGATATAGTAGTGCAGAGGGCATTTTTGTATTGTAATTTTGTGTTTCTGAGATATATCCCTAGAAATGATATTGCTGGATCACATGGGAGCTCAATTTCCAGTATTTTGAGAAATGTCCATATTGTTTTCCATAAAGGCTGGGCCAGTCTCCATTTCTACAAGGAGTTAATGAGAGTTTCTTTCATCCCATCCAGACCAGCACTGTTTTTTCTTGTTCTTTATGATGTATGCCAGTCTCTGTAGAGTGAGATGATATCTCATTGCTGTTTTGATTTGCATTTTCCTGATTATTAGTGATGATATGGAGCATTTTCATGTATCGTATAGCCATCTGTATTTTTATTTGAGAAAATGTCTGCTCATTTCTTCTACTAATTTGGGGGGGGGGTTTGGGTCACACCAGGCAGTGCTCAGGAGTTATTTCTGGCTCTATGCTCAGAAATCACTCCTGGCAGGCTTGTGGGACCATATGGGATGCCGGGATTCAAACCACCATCCTTCTGTATGTGAGGCGAACACCCTACCTTATGCTATCTCTCTGGCCCTCATCTACTCATTTTTTGATGGGATTAGATGTTTTTGGCAAAGTTCCATCAGTGTCTTGTACATCTTGGATATTAACCATTTATCTAATGGGTATTGGGAGAATCTTTTCTTCCATATTCGATGGTTAGCTTTTGTATCCCACTTGCTTTGTATCTTAGTCCTTTGAATTGTAGAAGCTTCTCAGTTGAATGTAGTTCCATTTGTTTTTATCTTTGCTTCTTGCTTTGACAGTAGAGTTTCATCGTTGAAGGTGCCTTGAGCTTCAATGTCATGAAGTGTTGTGCCTACATTTTCCTCTATGTCCCTAATGATTTTCAGTCTGATTTCAAGGTCCTTAATTCATTTTGATTTGATCTTTGTGCATGGCATTAAAGAGAGTTCTGAGTTCATTTTGCTGCATGCAGTTGACCAGTTTTCCCAGCAATTCTTGTTGCAGAGGCTTTGCTTGATCCATTTCAGATTTTTGTTACTTTATCAAAAATTAATTGACTGTAAATCTGTGTGTTACTCTCTGAATATTCAATTCTATTCCATTGATTTGAGGGTCTTTCTTTATTACAGTACTATGCTCTATTAATGACAATGGCTTTATAATACAGTTTGCAGTTGGGGAAAGTGTTGCCTTCACCTTCTTTACTCCAAGGATTGCTTTAACTATTCATGAGAATTTATTGCTCTATATAAATTTCAATGGTGTCTAATCCACTTCTTTTAAAAATGTCATTGGCATTCTTATAGGGATTACATTAATCTGTACAATGTGATAGGAATATTTTAATGATGTTACTACTCACAATCCATGGGTAGGGAATATATTTTCATTTCTTCACATCCTTTTCAATTTTTGAAACAGTGTTTTTTAGTTTTCTTTATGAAGCTCTTTCACCTTTTTAGGTAAGGTGCTTGATTTTCTGAAATACAGTTGTGAAATACAAATGGTATTATTTTTAATATCTTTTTCTTTCATTTCGTTATTTGTATATAAAAAAGCAGTAGATTTTGTGTATTATCTTTGTAGTCTGACAATCATTATCTAAGTCTATTGTTTCTAGAAGCTCTTTTGTTGTCTTTAGGTTTTTGTAGTCTTTTGTAGACTTTAGGATTTTCTGGATTCAGTATCATGTCATCTGCAAATGACGAGAGCTTCACTTCTTCCTTTCCTATGTGGATTCCCTTGATGTCTTTTCCTTTCCTGCTTGCTATGATAAGTACTTCCAGTACTATATTGAATAGAAGCAGTGAGAGGAGGCAAGCTTGCCTTGTGCCAGATCTTAGTGGAAAGAAATTCAGTTTTTCTTGTTGTGTATAATGTTCAAAATGTGTTTGTAATAAATGGCTTTGATAATATTGAGGAAAGTTCCTTCAATTTCCATCTTGTTGAGAGTTTTTATCATGACCTTGTCAAATGTTTTCTCAGTATCTACTGATATGATCATATGACTTTTGTTTTTATTTTATTAATATGGTGTATTATATTGATTGGCTTGTATATGCCAAACCATCCTAGCCTTTCTGGAATGAATACTACTTGATTCTGGTGTATAACCTTCTTGATGAGTTGTTGGATTCTATTTGGTAGTACTTTGTTGAGGATTTTTGCAACTGTGTTCTTCAAGAATATTCAAGAATATGGGCCTATAATTCTCTCTCTCTTTTTGTGGTGTCTTTGTCTGCTTTTGATATCAGAGTGATGTTGGCTTTATAGAAACTATTTGAGAGTATTTCAAATTTCTTCAATTTCCTAGAAGAGCTTGACAAGTATTGGCAATAGATCCTCTCTAAAGTTTTGAAAAAAACATTAGTGAATCCATCTGGTCCTGGACTTTTGTTTTAGGGAGTGTTAGAGAAGCCTTTTGATTATTATTTCAGTTTTTTCTACTGGTCTGTTGGTCTGTTCAGATATTCTAGTTCATCTTTATTCAAACTTGATAAGTTATAGGAATTCAAAAATTTATCCATTTTTCTAGGTTCTCTTGTTTTGTAGCATAAAGTTTCTCAAAGTAATCTCTGATTACTCCTTTAATCAAATTTCTTATTACTTTATTTTATACTGTATTTCTCTTTTGTAAATGGACATATGCTACACAGCACATTGGATTAAGAGGATAATTATTAGCCCTCATCATGGCAATGCAAAATTAACATAGGTTCACAATATTCTTCTTACAAATGTATTTCTACTTAATCTATCTTTTTTCACTCCAATATCAGAAAGTAGCAATTGAAATTTTATAGGATCCTATAAATTCTGAGACTATTTCTAATAACTGTGAAGTAATCATTTGCATGACTGAAGATGATTTTCTTTTTATGAAATAATAAATATAATTATGAGAATATATATGTAAGATTTTGTTGTATGATAAATGCTCAATAATATTGGCATCCTATGACTCTTTGAAGCAATTTGCCTAATGCTTTTAGGCCTCTGTTAGCACTCACTAGAGGTTATTTTAATATTACATTTATTCTTTCAGTAAATAGGTGTTCAGTGCATATTGCATGTCAAGCATTGTTCTGGGTTCTGGGAAGGCAAAAGAAAATAAAGCAGTATAAACTTGCTCCCTATGATAAATATATTCTAGAATGTATAGGGATGAATGAATTATATGTATAGTGTGGTCAACGTTTATACATAGTAAAGGAAGTACAAGAAATAAAAAAATACATCTACATCTATAAAATTATAATGATTCAGAATAAAATACTAGCAATGGCCAGACACAATTTTACACAAACCCTGAACCATTGACTTACATCTTTATGATCTTGTGTTTCTTCATTCAAGGCAAGGAAATTAATAATTTCCCACAATCTTAAGAATTTATGAGAGTAAAAATTTGATATGAGCGTTATATGATGTGGAAATTATATGATGCTTCTAAAGCCATTGATACTACTATACCTCAGTTCTCTGTAATGTCTGTCAGTTAATTATATGGCTTCTAAAGCAAAGCATATGGCATCTCTTTGTTGAAATGTGTTGCATCTGGTATTTAATTTAGAACAAACTTTAGGAAGAGGGGCACCAGGAAAACAGAAAACGTAGGAAAAACTATGATGGGTATAGAAAGAAATCAGTGATGTTTTAGTTAGAAAGCAATATTCTACATATGCACATGTGTTCAGGAAAATTTTATGATTTTACTAGTAATACAGTATAATTTATACCCATGGGTGATTCATATGATCTTCTTATACCAAATTAAACTTTTGGGTTTCATGAATTTCTGCATTTTATATTCATAATTTTATTAATGTAATTTGAAAAGTGTTCCCATAGGGAACAGGCATCTCTTAACTTATGCCATGTTATCTGTAGATCATTTATTTGAGAGTAGTAACTTTATTTTTCTCTTTTAAAAAGTGTTTCAAATTTGAGATCACCGAGCAGCATGGTGAGAGAATAAAGGAGAATGAAGTTGTAGACTAAGTGACATAGGGACAGGGGTGAATCTCTCCACCCTAGCCCACCCTAGGCCACCTCACATTTTCTTATCTAGCACCTGTCTCATGAGATTGGCTGGAAGTACCAGAGAGGGATGTTGTGCAATTTGGTACAATAACTATATATATGTATATACATATACATATGTATATATACATATATAATCATAGTTGCTTATTGATTCAATCGGACAGCAAAGATTAACTTCCATCTTCCTGGTGTGTTAAGGACTGAGTACATTCTCCTTAGCTGAAGACTAGAAAAACATGGGTCCCAGACTGATTACCAGAGACACTTTATTCCATTCCAACAATGCATATATAGGACAAAAGAAACTGGGGCACATGCAAGGCCAGGGACATAGAAGAACGATAGCCAGAGTGGGGAGCGGGAGTGAGACACCAGGGAGAAGTAAGCGTAAACATTGGGGCTTAGGAATGTCTTGGGAGAAGCACAGTGGAATATAAGGTGGTCTGTTATCTCCCTTAACTGGAGTTCTCTGTGAGGAAGAAGGCCTGGAGTCAAGTCTGAACGTAACTGCTGAACATGCGAGATGCCCCCCCTTTGTGTTGTCCTTTCCCTTCTTTGAAGTGGTGTCTCCAAAACTTTCACCTCAAGAAGAATCCCCAGAGCAGCTGCTATATGGGTTTCCATCTGCCAAGTGGTTTGGAACAGTGTTGTGCGGGGATCCAACAGGGTAGCAATAATATAACAATATCACCTAAACTATAATAATCAAAATAAATGTAGGAAAAGGAGAACTGAGTAGTTCCTTTGGACACTGTGAAAAGACTTTGAAAGTTGGTTCTTAAAGGAAGCTGTGGCCCTACCAATTGCAGCCATGACTGCTTACTCCTGGCTTCACCACTGTCTTCTTTCAGCCTGAGAGACGGGGAAAAAGCTGTTTGGTAGGACTATGCTCAAAGAAGGGTTAGAGAATGCCTAGTGAAGGGGGTTAAAAGTGGAGGGGAACAAGGTGAGCACCTGGTTTCTGAAAAAAAACAGGCAGATTGAGAAACAATGCAGAGAGCCCATGCCTGGAAATCCAAAAAAACTTGAAGAGCAGGTCACACATGGGGTGAGTGGCCACAAGGGATTTCTGTCCAAATCCTTTCTCTTTAGTGGATTTCATGAAAAGCAAATAAAAGATGATGCCCCCTTTTAAAATTCCTCCACAAACCACAAACAGGGATGAGTTTAGTTAGAGAAATAACTACATTTCGAACTATCCTAATAATGAGAATGTACGAGAGAAATAGAAAGCCTGTCTAGAGTACAGGCGGGGGTCGGGTGGGGCTGAGGGAGATTTGGGACATTGGTGATGGGAATGTTGCACTGGTGATGGGTGGTGTTCTTTACATGACTGAAACCCAAACACAATCATGTATGTAATCAAGGTATTTAAATAAAATATATTAAAAAAACAGTGCTTCTGACACTGTTCCAACCACTTGGCACCTAAAGAATGACTGGCATGGGTTAGGCTTGTTAAGTACCTTTTCAGAAGTCTCTCTAGACCCACACAACTGTTTTTAGAGTTGAGCTTCCAAGCTGCCTTGCTGAATTCTCTGATATAGTATGCTAATCTTATCTTATTTGCCCTGGTTTTTACAGGGCAAAAACCTTGGATGCTGATGATGCTTCTATAGTCATATCATGATCTTTAGATTCTCCTATAGTTTCTTCTTTTCTGAGAAATTCCATCTTCCTTTGTCTGGTGCCTTCACTGTAGGCATCTGGGCTGTGGTTCATTTCATCCATCACCAAAGAGCTCTCAAGGTTTGCGTCTCAAAGGGACGTGGTCCTCAAGCCTTTGGGCAATTTCAGGGATGACATTTCTTCTTAGTTTTATTATTAATTTTCAAAAATTATTATCCAGACTCCCTTGTCTACCTGCAACATACTTATCTATCCAGTCCTCTGTGCTTATTAGATGCTCAGTAATGAATGATACTACTTGTGGCAGTAATTATGACTGTTTTATTCTTCATTGCTATGCCCCTCTCCCAGTCTTAACAAAACTTAATATTTTATATGATAATGTTGAGTTAATAAAATAATTATCATAGTTGACCATAATGCCTTGTAGAGTTCCTCTCTTCCCCCAAATGCCCTCCAAATTCAAACTCAAGTATCTTGATATTCAAAGCTTTTAGTAAGTTCCCTGTATAATCTCTTATATTTGTCTTTCCCATCTCTGGTTTATTCTGATTTTGTATTTTGGTTCACATCTAAACACTAATATACCTGAATATTCCTCTAGCATTAGTGTCAAGATGTAGATTTCTCTCTGCATGTTTCCATGTTCTTTCTTTAAGATTAGATTTTATTTTCTGGTTTATCCTGTTTCCAGGAGTTCTCTGGCTATAGCCTTCCCCTTGCCCCCATACGTCCTGCTATTATCAAGCTTGATGATTATATTTTTATACTTTCACTTGAAAGTTCTTCTTTCTTCCTGAAATGCATAGTTAAGTCTGCATGTTTCTTTATCCTGAACTTCCTTGTTATTTTTCTTTTAGATAAAAGTTCCTGAATCACTATAGAAATCTTCTTCTTGAAAATAATTCCTGCCTTGATTTTATTCCTTTCTGTCCTCTCTAAACTCTGGGATTAAGGATGGTCTAGGCATTTCCTATTTACTACATTACATTTTCTCTGCCTAATTATTATATATCACAGACATGTGAAACCATCCTGTGTCTGTCTGCCTTCTTTTGGCTTCCTTCACTCAAAATGAGATCTTCCCATTCCAATCTGGTTGCAACAAATTTCATTATTTCAACATTCCTTGCAGTAGCTTAGTATTCCTTTGTATATATATATATATATATATATATATATATATACATATATATGTATATATATGTGTGTGTGTATACATACACCACATCTTCACAATCCATTCATCTGTCTTTGGACACCTAGGTTGATCCCAGATGTTAGCTATTGTACTCTTTGCAGCAATGTATAATGGTGTACACATATTCTTTTGAATGCATTTTTTAAGTCTTGGGAGTAGTTAACCCAAAGTGGAATTTCAGGGCCATACGGACATTACTGAGTTGCTTATGTTTTTAAATTAGGTTGAGACTTTTTACTATTATGAGGGCAGACCTATAACCTAAAACCTGTTTGCAAAATATTCCAATTCCAAATAATCCTTTTAAAATATGTCTAGAAAGCTACTCTTCAAACACTGACTGAATAGAAAGAATCAATTTATGAACATTCCACTTGTGCTCATTTTAATAAAGCAAAAAGACTAATGAACTCTCTGCTTAAAAGAGGATAGATAGATTCAGGTTTCTCAGGATATTCCCTTGACTTCAGAGAAACTGGAGTAATAAACTGTCATTCTTCCCAACATAGTTTCTGCCTGAGCAGGTTATATCAATGGGGCTGTCACAACGCTGAAATTGGGCACTCTTGCTATGTTGTTTCATAAATCTAATTATCTCGAATCCTTGAAATATCAGCAAAGAGCAGGAAAAAAAATCTCTCAGAGCTGATTCAAAAAAGGTTTTTTTCTTATTTAATTTTCAGCAGTATCAATGAAATTGTGTCTTCACCAAGTAGGGTATTATTATTATTATTATTATTATTATTATTATTATTATTATTATTGAATCCAGACCTTGAAAACAAGAAATGATATTTTTCCTGTTGTCTTTAAAATATTCATTTCTTTGGCAAGCAGTATTGTTGTAATTCTTGGAACAGGTGGTAGGAAAAACAGTTGAGAATAGTGGTTCCATGTAATAGTGGTCCCATGTGGGTGATGGGGTTCTCTGACCCATCAGTTTGTTTCAGCATCACCTGATGTTCTACCATCTGCGACTTACTTTTGGTTTCTTTTCTTTTTTGGTGTTGGGGCCACAAACAGAGGTGCTCAGGATTTACTCCTGGCTCTGCTCTCATAGATTGCTCCTGGCAATGCTTCGACTATCATATAAATGCTGGGAACTGAACCCAGGGTGAATAATTGCAAGGCAAGTGCTTTCCTGTCTCTCCTGTCCTGAGAGGAGAGGTTTTATGGTTTAAGGTTTAAAGTATTATGCTTATGGAATTCTCTATTTTTAGAGCCTTCACTCTCATTTTCAGACTTTACCTATTTACTATTTAACCTTTATACGATAGGTTTGATAGCTGGATAAATCATTAATTCCCAATAATAGCAAAGGAAAGTGAAACTCATCAAGGCTCACTTATTTGTCCAAGGACTCAAATAAATACTGAAAACTTCTATCCAGAGTATCTACCAATATGATAATGTGTTCACCACTATAGTTTATTTTTCTCTATAGTCTCATTCATACATTTTGTTTCTTGTCCTTTTCATAACTCTTTAACAGGTAGGAAGTGATACCGAAGCTTTCTTTTCATAAAAAAGAGTTTTTAGACAAGCAACATGTTCCTAGTTTGACTCCATGTGATAACCCTAGTTAAGCTGTGGTGATAGCCTGAGAAGGTAGACACTAGGAAGAAACAGGGCTAAGGTTGGGTGGGAAACATTATACCAACAAAATCAAGAGGTTTTCTTACAGCTTGGAAATAAAAACAAGGGTCTGCAGAAAAATCTTACATTCTGTATTTCTAGTGGTCTGCTATAAACTAGCAGTATATATATATATATATATATATATATATATATATATATATATATATATATATATATATATATATATACTAAGAGCTAATAAGATTAGAATATTTTCAACCTTTAATCTCTGGGTTTCTTTTCAGGGACTCTAAACTTTCCCAGGTGCAGAGAAGAAACAATTATTACTGATTGCCCTTGGTCTTTGATGTATTTAAACTAGTTCTGTAGAGATTTCGATGTGTTTACAGTTTTTAAAGAGACTTTCAGTGAGTCATAGACTGTAGAGGGACAAGATACTTTCAATGCACCCAACTGACTGGTTTAATCCTTGCACCATGATGGTCCTCTGAGCACTATCAGAAATGATCCCTGTGCACAGAGCCAGGAGTAAGATTTGAACACAGCTGGGTGTGACCCAAAGTATGATACACTGCTGCTCCCCTTCACCAGAAAAAAGTTTTTCCAGAAAAATTTGGACTCATAGAATCAACAAAGAGAATATTTTAGCATACAGCTTTTGTCTCTCTTCTCAGAAACCCATGTTTACCTTTTTGTCTTTGGCATAGAGATATTATTTCCAAAAACTGTACTACTTTTTGTCTTTGTCACTAAAATGGATGTCTGTGTATAGGAATGTATGCATTGTATTTAAGTCACTTACAATTCATAAACAATTATGTACACATTCAGGCTTTCAGAATCTTTCCACATTAGAGGAGTAAGAAATGCCTGGGTGAATTAGGGCATTCATCACTAAGGGCCTGGGGTCGAACTTGGAGATCATCACACACTTGACATTCAGAAAAGGCCTTGAACATAGTATCTGTGGTTTCATTTTTCATTGAAATTCTCCTGCTTCTGCTTCCCTAGAATCAGATGAATACTGAGTCACCCAATGTGTGATGGCATTGTCTTGACTTCTTAAAGAACTTCTCATTCATAATTGACTCTCTTTGCCTCAACTGCTTCAAAAGATTTTTTTCCTTCTTTTTCTGTTTTTTTTTTTTTTACCCATTGGTAGCATGAAGAATGTTAGCCCATCCTTCCATAGTAAGCATGTCAACAATCTGCCCATCACTATATTTTACAATCCCCTCATTAAACAGTCTCAGTTTCTATTAAGTGGCCATGCTTCTGAATGTCCTTTAGACCATGGATTGGCAAAGCAATTGCCTGCAGAAGGTGTTTTCAGCTCTGCTTTTGTATATGTAAGGCAATTTTATTAGAATCTACTCTTACTCTGCATTGGGTTCCATTGGTGGAACAGCAGAATTGGATGTTTGTGATAGAGACCTCATGCAAAGTCTAAAATACAGCCTTGGGGAGGAGGGAGATGGGGGCTTTGGTGGTGGGAATGATGCACTGGTGAAGAGGTCAATTCTTTTTATGACTGAAACCAACTACAATAATGTTTGCAATCATAGTGCTTAAATAAAAATATTATTAAAAATACAATAATATAAAATACAGACTTCCTTACCCTTTTAAGCAAAGTTTGAAAGCTCTTCTTTGGAAATAATGATGCCCTGGGAACAGTAGATTCTAATTATAAATAACATTCTCATTAGTAGCGTTTAAAGAAGAGATGGTAAAACACTAATTTTAAAACAAATCCTCCTTTCTTTCATTAGATAATTTTACTCTGAATGATTCATTTTCCAGTTGAACATGCTATGCCTTAACTCCTCCATGTTGTAAGTCAACTAACAACACCCAAATACATCTCATTTGGAAGTTTAGAAGTTAGTTTCTTTTTTTTTTTTTTTTTTTTTTTTGGTTTTTGGGCCACACCCATTTGATGCTCAGGGGTTACTCCTGGCTATGAGCTCAGAAATCGCCCCTGGCTTGGGGAGACCATATGGGACGCCGGGGGATCGAACCGCGGTCCGTCCTACGCTAGCGCTTGTAAGGCAGACACCTTACCTCTAGCGCCACCTTCCCGGCCCCAGAAGTTAGTTTCTTAACAATAAATATATATTTTGTTTTGGGGAATTGTTTTTTTGACTGCTTTATTATTCTTAATATATGGAAGATTATTTCTTTTTCAAATTCTTTTTGAGAAGAGCTAACAAAATTCAGATATTTATATTCAAGAGGCAACTCTGTAATGCTGTTCTAGGATTTCAAATCTCAATTTATTTCAAAGGAATCAGATATATCACAATTATGTCACCCTAACAAATTGACTCTTTCCCATGTCTGTTTCTGTATATATCATTCAAGAGCGCTGTCTTCTGGATGGAAAACACATTTAGTGATGTAACTTCTAAATAACTCACACTATTCATAACTTTCTGTTATCTTGGAGCAGATGAGAACTATCATTAATTAAATGCAAATCAAAGGAGAAATGTGAAGATAAAAAAATACCCCTTTCCTAAAACTGGACTAAAATTCTCTAAAGGAGAAACCAGTGATGAGAAAGAAGATTCCAACTCACTCCTGTCTGGGGTAATTAGTCTGAGTCAATGCTATGACTTAGCATTTCTGTGGTTCCACTAAGACCCATTCCTTACCTGTAATATAAGGACCACCATGGCTCATGTCTCAGTGGGGTTTACCATGGTTTAAATGAGTGATTTTAAATAAAACACTTAGTACAGTCTCTGAAACTAGACACTATTCAATAGATGTTAATGATTAAGTCAGAAATTTATATGTACTTTTGAAGTTAAGACGTCTGAAAAAGGGCCCAGAGAGATAGCACAGCGGCGTTTGCCTTGCAAGCAGCTGACCCAGGACCAAAGGTGGTTGGTTCGAATCCCGGTGTCCCATATGATCCCCCGTGCCTGCCAGGAGCTATTTCTGAGCGGACAGCCAGGAATAACCCCTGAGCACCACTGGGTGTGCCCCCCCCCCCAAAAAAAAGATGTCTGAAAAAGCATAGACAATTACAATGCTGAATACTTTTTTTTAAATTTTTATTTTGATCATAATGACTTACATATCTTTCACAGTAGTATTTTAGGTACATATTAACATTGAATCAGGGGAATACCCGTCACCAAATTTTTCCTCCCCCCATCCCAGTTCCCTTTCTGCAACCCATGTATCCCACCATCCCCACCACCGCCGGCTGCTAGAGTAGGTGGTCCCCTCTTTGACTAGCTTACTATTAGTGATCATATATCTATTTGGTCCTGGTACCCTCCCTTGTTTCCCCCTCTATTTGAGAGGTGGAGCTAGATAAATCGAGTTATGTGGTTTTGTTTGAAGGAAAGAAAAGCAATAGATTGGGGTAAAAATAAGAAAAAAAGAAGTCAAATACGCTGAAAATGGGCAGAGTAGAGGCTTTCAACCTCAGTTTGAGAGAGGATGTGAAAAAGGTAATTGAAACTCCACAACAATACAGAAAGAAATATCAAATTAAGTATCCAGTGAGCACTACAGCAATAAAGACAAGCACCACACAATAATCTCGGTTCTGAAATCAAATCAATGCTTTATACTTTTGATTTCATTGGTCATTTTATTAATTTCATTATTGGAAGGGTTTATATATTGAAATTAATTCTGATGTGCTAAAAATACATTAAATACTTGTTTGACAAATATTTTCTCTATGATCTAGCTTTAATATTTTTTTCGTTTTTGTGAGACATGCCTGGCTATATTCAAGACTTCCTCAGGCTCTGTGCACAGGGACTATGTCTACAGGACTTACGGAGACCTTATGGAGTTCAAGGCTACTACCATTGTCCTGTATCTCTAACTTCATTACTTAACTTTAATTAAAAAATTAAAACATACCAATCAAGTGCCATGGAATATTTACAAATATATGTGTGTCAGACTGTGACTTTTAATATATAATTCAGAACCTCGGCAGAATCTTACACCAGTTAGGACTTTTCTGTGTTTTGCAAGTTTGTACAAACACTTACACAACCTTTTGTGTTTCTACATAAAACAGTATTCTATAAAGACGATGTAAATTATTAAGGAACTTAGGAATTATTAGTAAAATAGGTCTGCCCTATTAGCAAAATGTCTATATACTATTTCATAATTGGAAATAATAAATAAAAATGTAGTTTGTAATTTGCTGATAAGCATTACATAGCCAGTTCAGGTGGGGGGATTTAAAAAAGCCCCAGTTTTTAATCCTGATTATTTAAACATACTTTTGCCTTTTTTAAAGCTACTACTATTGATGTAATAATTACTGGACAGAATTCCAGAAAATCAAACCATTGGCTCTTTTGCCCATTGTATGAAGTTGATCCCTCCTATTAGTTGACTGATTCAGTCAATTAACCTCTATAGATGGTTAACATGTTCTACCTAGAGTTGAGGGGGAGAGAAGAGTGCCAAACTCTGGGTTTGGAGGAGAGTCAGAGAGAAGACATTGGTTGTCCATGTCAGCCTAAATCACCAGGTGAAGATCTGGATGCTTGATTGTGGGGGGTTTCAAGAGGGACAAAAGACTCCTGCATCCATGAAAAGTGCAAATGTTGCATCAGGATAGAATTAGGATTCTTGCCATGGAGTAGGATTATAACAGCTTTCCACCCTGATTGAGCCAGAGAAGTGTGGCTACTTCTCATGATGCAAGTTTTAACATGATAGTCTGTGGCATGGATCTTTCTCTTACAAATTCTCACTCTCTCTTTTTCTCTATTTATTGTCTAGCCTTGGACTTACCCCCAAATTCTCAGTGTATTTCCTCCCCACATTCTTCAAGTAGTGAGCATTCTTTTGAATGGATTCCCCCTCAGTAGATAGGTTGGATTGTTTTCAATATCTCATTTTCAAAGGCAACATGTAATGAATAACATTATGCATGCAAATTTGTGCCAGGTTCTGAAGGATTGAGAATGAAAAGTTAATTACTTGATCAAAAATATAGTTATGCTTTCAATAAATAATATCAGATATCCCACCAAAAGGCTTGTCATTTTCAATCTTCACCTCTATATTTATGTGTATTCAATTATTTTCAAAATTTCCACTATTGTTTATTTAAACGGTTTAAGTATTTCCCAGAGAGTATCTCTAGACTTACTTAGCTTTCATTTTCTCATTACTGGCACTGTTTATTTCCTTATCTATTTTTGCTGTGCTTTGTGTAAATATTTTTAGAAAAATATTTTTAATATATATTCTGAATATTATCTTTAGTCTGTTATAAATAAATATATTGCCTTTCTTCTACAAAATTCAATGTATTGCTTATGGCTTTTGGCTTTTATGTCTTGCTTACCAAGTCTTTATACTGTTGTAAAAGAATATTTTTCAATACTGTTTGTGTGTGTTTGACTTATAAATACCTTTAACATAATTGCCTTGTTACAGTTTGAAAGAATAATCTAGACTCTTGCTTATTCAGCTGGTGAACCACTACTGTTACCACAGCTTGTTATTTTTATGTTGATTGGAAGTTTCATTTGTATCAAATGATCAGATCAGTAATAATTTATTTAGTTTGATTGTCATTTGTTTTTTTCTATTATATTACCACAATTTTATAATATTTTATTTTAAAAATTACCTTGAGAATTTAATGTCCTCTGCTACTACAATAAATCCAATCCAGTTACTGAATTGAGTGATGAACTCTGAACTCAAATGCTGTTTACTCCAATACCCTTTTCTGTTTTAAACAATTGCAAGAGAAAGGTTTAGTTTCTGTTGATGTTTCATTGCTGGTTTTGAACCCCCAAAAAGCTATTTTACATAGAAAAGAAATTTCCTGAAGGAAATGAGTTGCCAGTAGAAAAGGGGGATAAAATTGGTGAAAAAAAATCAGTTCCATAGCTATATAATATTTGATACTAGTGTTGAAGGAAAACTACTAAATACTTCTACTAAATTCACTAAAGTTTACAAAATACTTCTCTGAATTCTAAGATTTTTCTAGTTGAATGCCCTGGTCCTTCTAGAAAAGTTATTAGAATATAAGTATGTATAAATTATAAATATCAATGTTTTCAATGCAGGTGCACATATTAATTTTTCTGATTGAAATTATTTGATCTCTTTTGATATTTTATTTTATACTTTAAACAATAATGATGCCATATTTTAGGATAAAAATAGTAGTCTGATAAACCTGTATATTCAAAACCACATTTCCCCAAGATGACCATTCTTGGTCTTGCAATTTTTCTGAGTCACTATTGATAGTTGCTATTGAATCATCTATTTTTCTGATTTGTATCCATACTTGCAGACCATTTATTTTTAGAGTCTCTGAGTTTTCCATTTCAAGTGAAGGCTATTTTTCAACCATTATACTACCTAAGGCCTTGCTGCCCTTATATAATAATGTAGTCCTTGAATTTATGCTGTTTACAATTGGTTAAATCAGCAGCAAGATTTGACAGTCTTCTGCCTAGGGAGATCCATATTATTGCCATAGATTAAGCCAAATATTGTAGAATAATTTTTGTATTCATAATTCCTTATTCTCAAATTTCATAGAAGCCCTCACTCATATATATATATATTTGCTTTTTGGGCCAGACCTGGCAGTACTATTCCTGTCTCTTTGCTCAGAAATCACTCTTTGCAGGTTCTGGGGACCATATGGCATGCTGGCGATTGTACTCAGGTTGGCCGTGTGCAAGGCAAATGTCCTACCCACTATGCTATTGCTCCAGCCCCAGATTTTATAAATTTTTTTTATAAAATGACTAATGACTACACTTTTTAAAAAGTAATAATTTTCCATATAAGCCATCAGTTTTTGAAATCACGTATCTGGTACATTTTTCACTTTCTCTTCTCTTCTTTTGCCCTTTCTCCCTCTTTCTCTCCCTCCCTCTTTTCCTTGTTATCTCCTCTCTCCCCTCATTTTCTTCTCTCTCTCTTTCTTTTCTCTCTGCTCCAGTCTCCAAGGATTGCTCCACTGATTCTATGCTGAAGTTTTCTCTTGAGATTTTGTTTTTACCCATTTCTCTCTATTTGAGATCCTCCTTCCTCATACTGTAGGAAGCTGTACCTCATAGCTTTTACTTCTCACAAGCATGTTTTCTAATATTTTCCTGGGAATGAGAGCTTGGAAGATTAAATAAAAATCTTTAAATTTTAAAAGGGTTCTATCCATTTTTTTAATTTCAATGTTAGTTGGTTTGACAGAGCTTTCTTGGCAAAAAGGCAATTTTCCTAACAAGAAGGAAGACATGATCCATTTTTCTTTAGGTTCCAGAATTGCTCTTGATTAGTTCAATTCATTTAGCCCCGAGTTCTGCAATATGCAGTTTCCACTCCAAGTCTCATAGGCTTTTAAGATGTTTTCTTTGTTCTCAACATTTTAAAAGTACAGGGTAATGAGTTTCTTAGATGAGTCTTTTTATTATTTTGCTCTTTATTTAATAAGCTCTATAAAATGGAGACTTAGAGACTACTTCATATCTAGGTCATTAAGTGTTTCTTTTATTTTTGCTCTAAAACATATATTTTATTAGAATGAAAAGTAGAACAAATAGGCCACTTAACTTTCATGCAGCTGACACAGGTTAGATCCCCAGCTCCCCATGTGGTCTCCCAAACCCCACCAAGAGTGATCCATGAGGGCAGAGTCAGGAGTAAGCCTGGAGTACTTTTGGGTGAAGTCCCCAGACCAATATATATACACACACATATATTTATATGTATAAACACACATATATTTATATGTATATATTTTACATTAACTGTATATAAATTTTATATTAGTGCTACATACATATAATTTGGCTAATATCTATGTTTTCATATTGGTTTGTTTATTCATGAGGCCTAACAAGTATTAAGCCATCTCATTGCCTTCCAGTTTTGCCCCTGAAACATCTTTCACTAAATTTCATTTCATTGCTGATTTTTTTCCATTTCTTGACTCCATGATCTAGACCTGTGTTTTGAAACTAAATTCCATTAGTTCTGTTTAAGAAGAAAATTGTTATTATTATGAGAACTTTGTAGCTAACACATATAATTATCTATTACTTCTGCTCTGTTATTAGACATTAATCTCTGTTGTGGATCAGGGAATTGAACTGCGGTCCAGGCTGTTTTCTTATTTATATATTTATATTCTTCATAGCATGACAGTTATGCTATTAGTCTTGCAGTCTAAGAAACAAAAGAGTTAACTACACATAGATATTAATTTATAATTTTTCAAAGAAAGAGACCTGTATTATGGATTAGGCTTTATGGACATATTTGTTGCATCTGAATGCCTTAGCATGTTAAGAAAGACAAATAAACAAGTCAGAAAATATTTGAATAATTAAAATGCAGAAATATTCACTTTTGTATGAATTAAATTTTTTTATTAATTTTTTTAAAATTTCAACATGGAAGTTGAAAGTTTTTTTAAACTTTTTCTGGAAGTTTTTTTTTTTCAGAAAGAAAAATAATGTTGATAGAACTTAGAGATAATTTGGCTAGCCCTCTCCCTCTGACTTATTTCATTCAGCATGCCCATCCATGTATAGGCAAATTTCATGACTTCATTATTTCTAACATCTGCATGTTGTCTCATTGTGTATATGTACCACAGTATCTTTAATCACTCATCTATTCTTGGGTTCCTGGACTGTTTCCAGATTCTACCTATTGTAAATAATGCTGCATAGGAGTGCAGAGAGCTTTTCTATATTGTGTTTTTGTGTTCCTATACTAAATCCCTAGGAGTGGTATTGCTTGATTATAAGAAAATTCAATTTTAGGGGCTGGGCGGTGGCGCTAGAGGTAAGGTGCCTACCTTGCCTGCGCTAGCCTAGGACGGACCGCGGTTCGATCCCCAGGCGTCCCATATGGTCCCCTAAGCCAGGAGCGACTTCTGAGCGCATAGCCAGGAGTAAACCCTGAGCGTCAAATGGGTGTGGCCCAAAATCAAAAACAAAAAAAAAAGAAAATTCAATTTTAAGTTTTTTGAAGAATATCCATATATTTTCCAAAAAGGTTGGACTAGTCAACATTCCCACCGTCAGTGAATGAGAGTTCCTTTATCCCTGCAGCCACACCAGCATTGATTGTTCTTGTTCTTTGTGATGTGATTTGAAATGTTATTTCATCGTTAATATCATTCATTTATGGGATAGAAAAGTAAATATAGTATGGTAATAATATCTAGGAGGACCAGGAGAAGGAAGGAAGCTTACCACAACACTGGAGCAATGTAGTTAAAGTAGAGAAGGGACCACTATGGCAATGATAGTTGGAACTGATCACTCTGGACTGTAATAGGGTATTGGATGAAGAAAAAGTGATATATATGGTACCGTTCATTAACAATGGTGCAATCCATAGAGTCTAATGGGGATAAATGGATGGAGGGGCGACAGAGAGAGAGGAGTTGAGGAGTTAATGTCTGCCCCAGAGGCAGGCATGGTGGAAGAAAACTCAGGACATTGGAGGCACAATATTTTCACGAGTGAAGGGTGGTATTGTAAGACTTAAACCAATCATGAACAACATTGTAATCATGGGTTTTTAAATACAAGGAAACAAACTAAATAGATAAAAAAAAATGATTTGGTACAAAGATTTAAGTATCTTTTTGGATATTTTATTATATTCTCCATAAATACTAGAACCAATTTGCAAATGAGAAGATGCAGTTAGTGTCTTATTAATTTATTTATTCATTAATTTATTCATTCTTCAAACAATTGCTCAGTGTCATACCAACGGCTCTGCACAGCGGAAATGAACAGAGAAAAGGAAAAGGGTTCTGATTTCGTGGAGCTTGTTCTGGTAGTGGCATTGATACACAAGTCAAATAATCCCCCAAACAAAATGGGTAAGTATTTAGAAAGCTTTGTGCATGCTGTTATCAGCAGATGTAAAAGTGGGGTTTGGACTTGTTATTCAATCCCAGCACTATTTTAGAGCTTGGCTCATTCCAGACATTGTTTGAGCTGCTGAAAATGCCATGGCACAAAAGTCAGCTGCCTTTCTCATCC
Organism: Suncus etruscus; assembly: GCF_024139225.1. Classification (NCBI taxonomy): domain Eukaryota; kingdom Metazoa; phylum Chordata; class Mammalia; order Eulipotyphla; family Soricidae; genus Suncus; species Suncus etruscus. The sequence continues at coordinate 5,654,551 of NC_064855.1, read as the reverse complement.
TCCTGGAGATCACAACCAGCAGATGCTCAGCGAAGAGAGGAAATATGCTGGAGGTTATATATTTGGAAGTGGGGGAGCTGAAATTCACTTTAGCTCAGTCTGGTGCCAAATCCCATCATTCTCCATGGCATGCTGCCTTCTCCTACTCTATCAAAATAGAATTCAGGGAGCATCTGTCTGTTTGTTTGTTTGCTTGTTTGTTTGCCCAACAGATGATCACCCTTCCCTGGTGGGAACCTTCCCCCGCACACTCAGAATCAAAGTAGTGGGCCTTGGCTGCCTCCTTTCTGTACATCCTGGAAGGTCAAGACCTGTTTGCTGAATCATCTAGGCAGAAATGTAAAAGGCTTCTAGTGCTACTAATGTAGTATGCTTTGTCTGTATTTTATTTTTGCATAAAATTTTATTTATAAATATAATATTGATGCATAAGCATGTGAATGTTTATATGTTTTAGAAAACCTATGAACACAGTATACTGTTCCACACACACCCAGGGTTGAAGTGTCAGATTTCTCCCTCATGAATCCACTGGAATTTTTAACTCCTCTTTCTACTGTCCCCCTTAATTTCAATTCTATAGACAGGATTTTATTTTGATTGGCTTGTGCCTTTATTCAAAAGTTCAATTAGATTTAGATAGCTCAACAAGTAGGGCACATCTATCAAATTTACAGAGCAAAAGCTACTATGCTTATGCAGAATTCTTCATAACTATGGCTTAGTTATGGGACTAGTTCATTTAAAGTAAATTGGCAAAAAATAAGCATATTAATCATGCTTCTAGGATCATTAATTAGTATGCTGGCAAAGTAACACAGAATTTGGTTTATTGAAACTAATAAATTGATTCAAACAAATGTACACAACTCTAGAGTCCAAATGATAGTCTTTTTTAAAACTATTGAACTAATCAATAAAACATATTTTACTTTTCTTTTTGTGTATAATGAGTACTTTTCAATCAGTCTCACTTTTTAATGTTTTCTTAGGTTTTGTGAAGAGAAAATCATTAGTTTAAAAATGTGGACAGAAATCTGTGTCATAGTCTTTAACCTGATGATCACAAAATGAACAAGTCCTTATGATTTTTCACTTTACAATAATAACTTAGTCTGGTTTAATTATCACATATCTGAAAGGAACTACCAGTCAAGAAAACCTTTGGATGATAAAAGTTGTGAGCTCATTGGAGAAACTTTCTTACCACTACATTTTTAGTGGTAGAATTTGGTGGCAGATATATTTTTTAGATGAGAGGCAATTACAGATGGTCTAAGTGTTCAGGATTAATTTATAAAATATTTTAATTATAAATATAATTATAATATAATTATAAAATAAATGTATTCAAACATGTTTCCATGGCTTACTAGAGATTTATATTTTATAAGAGGCAATTTTCTTCATTTTCTTCATAGGTTGGTTAAATAAATAGGACTTTTCTGTAATATTTATCAGCAGCATCTCCTATGGTCCTTTGAACCCCAAGAGTGATCATTGAGCACTGTCCTGACTCCCCTTACCCCCTAAACATGCAAGTCAAATCCTAATTTCAATGTTATGAAGCCAAAAATAATTTTTCTGGGAGATAAATTTTAAGAAAAGTCAGAATATTTATCTTCTAAGGCACTGACTATTGCATTTTACTAGAATTGGGCTGAACCCTGAGCTTGGATTAAATTATTGACTGGGGTTAAATTATCAGACAAATCACTGAACTTGGATATTATCATTGGCTGTTTCAATCAGTCTGCTAAAACTGTCATCTTCCCAATCATCTCAAGGTAAGATAAGGAAACAGAATCCTTATCTGGAATAAAAAAATTCAAGCATGGAAAATGCTGACCCTGCAGTCTGCAATCAACATCAGTGAAGTGAGTGACCCTGTGAGCTGACAGCAAACGCTTTCTGCTTCTTTCCACACACAGCAGATGCGGGGCAAACAGAATGATCCTTAGCTCATAAAGAAGGAAAATGCGCAAGAACAAAGTGATAAACTGGGAAGGAGCAAGGAGCGCTGAAATTTATTATGCCAGACACTAATGAGGACAAATAGATACTGGGTTGCTAAAGAATCTTAAGAGACAAATGACAACTCCAAATTGAATTTGGACACAAAAAGCAAGTGTGCTAGTTGAATTGCGTGTTATGGAAATGTCAGTTGTATGTTGCCTCATAAGCCAAATATTGTTTGAAACAAGATAGATGATTTAGATATGTGATTGCAATATTCCAAAAGCTAAGTGTGTGTGGCATCTTGTGTAATCAAACACGCACTCTGTAATCATACACAGCATTTGACTTTATTCACTTTCTTTTTATCTGAAACAGATTACAACAGATATTTCTTTATGTTTTAAAGTTATATGAACACAATGCTTTAGATAGCATCGGGGATCTATTTTGGGAAGGTGGTGTGGGGGATTACATACTTGATTGTGCTCTGGGCTTTTTTTCTGGCTTTGGGCTTAGGAACATTACTGGTGATGCTAAGGACTTACTCCTGGCTGTGTGTTTAGGGATACTTCCTGGTAGTTCATAGGGGACCACATTGGTGTCAGGGATAGAACAGAGGATTGGTGATATGGAAGAAAAGCATCTTACCTGCTATACTATTTCTTCAACCAAGGTTTCTCAATTTTTATTTATTGTGATTCTATCATTTATAATACTGTTTATTCTTGCAAACATGATTTTATATCTAAATTTTTAAGGAAATTTTACTGTTAAAATTATAACGTGTTCAGAAAGTCAATTAATTCTGCACTATTTTATAGACGACTTTTTAAATCATCATTAGGTTTAGTTTTAGGTATTTTGTGACCTTTCTTGGGCAGTGTGCAGGGCTCACTCCTTATTCCTTCCAGGAGGGCTTACCTGTTGTACTTCCTTTCTGACCCCAGACTGGAGGCCTTCAAGTTCTTTTTGGTCATTGTAGTTGCATCTCCATGACACATCCTCATCTGTCCCTCTCTGAATAATGAGCCAATTAACTTAACTAGACCTTCATTTCTTTACCCCAACCCGATTTTCTCAGTCAGTTTTTCTATCAGTATTTACTTCATAGTTTCTGAGTTTTTTTTCGTTCAAAGTGACATTTTTTTAAACCTTTATACTTTCCCCACCACTTAAAATCCTTTCTTAAAGTTATGCTAGATCCAAAGCTTGATTCTGTCTTAAGTTTTACTCAAATATATCCTCTTTTAAAAATGTGGTAACTTTTATTAAAGCCCCAAGTAACCCACTGAACTCTAATGACAGTCATTGGCAGGAAGTCCTAAGAAGAGTCCCCTCTATTGGTGATGCAGAGACAGAGCTTACTACTAAGAGATTTTCCAATTGGGCTGAAAACAACTAACCTGGCTTTTCTCTCTGTGTGCTTACTACTGAGCAGTCTGGGCAATTCGAAAGAATTTGAAAGACCAATTTAAAGAGGCAAGCTCTAGGGTTATTTTTATAACACATCATTCGGAATGAAGCAGGTTGACAATCTCCTTGCACTGGAATACTTTCATTCTCTTCACAATGACTAGATAATCAAGTCCTGTCTGTGAAAGATTTCGTGTTCTTGTGGTGGCCTTGTCTGACCTGTGCTGGATTACAACATCCCCCCCCCCCCAAATTGATGATCCTCAGAACATGTTGTTCAGCAATAACAAGACATCCATTATAATTTATTTCTCATTTTTAAATCCAGAGATTCTGAAAAAGCCTTAAATTATAACTTCACTGAAGTGATTGAAATATTTGGATCTTTTCTTAGCCTGAGAATGTCCAGACATAAATTTATTGCTTAGTAAATCAATATTGATTGAAGTTATTATTCCTTAATATAATGTTGTGGTAACATGTGAAAATGTTTTTCTTAGAAAATTGCTATTTAGATGATACATATTTTATAAATGATATTGTGTAATATAAATATTCTGACATTGTCTTTATATAGTCAATCCGTTGCACTAAACATTCACAATTTTATAAGGTTTTTGCAAATATTCATCCTTCATGAGTTTGGTTTATCATCTATTCAATGTAACTTGTTTATTTAAAAATAATAAGAGAAAATGAAAAATATCAAAGTCCTCACTACTTTATTCCAAAAGTCTTTTATTTTTAAAATTTTTATTTTATTGAAACAATTGTGAACTACAAAGTCCTTCAGAATTGAATTTTAGATATACAATGAGTTAGGGTCCTTCTCACCACCAGCGTCAACCTCCCTCCCCTAATGGAACCAGAGTGCATCCTATACCATCACCCTGGCCTGCCAGTATAACAGGATCCTTTTAGTTTAGCTTGTTAAAGTTTAGGTCCCTTGATTCTATTATCATTGACTTTGGCTTGGCTATTTAGTTCTGTCCTTATATATTTCCCCCACCAAAGCATCCAAGACCACTTGGTCCCTGGCCCTACACCTTTCTTTATTCATTTCTTCTTAGTTTTATAAGAAAGTGTGGGAATATGTGGTAAAATAAAGGAATCTCTGTCCCAAGATACTATGAAAAAAGTGGGAGTCCTGGTTTCAAAGACAAGAAATTAAAAAAAATGCAATAAAATAAAAAAGTGTTTTTTGGCAACTTTTGTTTCTTTTGTTTTGGTTTGCATAGGCACAGTAAAATATGGAAGAAATAGAAAGGAAAAACCTTTGGCCTAAAAACAGGGAGACCACAGTACCCTGTCATAAGACCAACTACAGGCTTCAGGCATACTAAGTTGTCTAACCCCAAAGTCTTTCTCTGTGGTCCCAATAAAATTTCTTCACAATCACAGTTGTCCTGATCAAGTTCCTGTAGTTAGAGATCCTGGTTTTTGTATAGATTCTATGTCTATGTTAGGGTGACACAGTGTCTTCTGGCTTCTTCTCACCATTAGGTGGCAATGCAGACTATCCTGACCTGAAAGCAGGTTGTTGCTGTTACCAATCATCAGGGAGGGTGTCATATGAATTCACTCTGGAGCAAGTCAATGCCAGAGCCACACAACAGTTTTTTAATTAAAACTTGTTTCTATGGTCCAGAATTATGGCTTCTAAAGTACAAAAAATATTTGTAAACACTGTAATCTGGGCTTATTCCTGTGCAGTGACATGGAACTACTGCCTGAGTGATCTGAGAGAGAGAAAGAGAGAGAGAGAAAGAGAGAGAGAGAGAGAGAGAGAGAGAGAGAGAGAGAGAGAGAGACCAGAGAGGGGTAGAAACTATATACTTCTGCTGCAGGGTGGCATGGGGAGGGGTTCTGAGAGATAGGTAATTTACTGACCAGAGAGGGCCTTGGGAGTCTTGTAGGTCTGGGTTTGAGAGAGAAATTGAGGGATAAAGGTGCAACAGGCAGCATTTCACTGATAGATTATCTCCTCAGGAAACCTGGGGCTTCCACCACCTGTGGGCCTTCAGGCTCATGAGGAAATGAAAAATGTTTTACCTGGGCCTCCCAATAACTGCTAGACTCTCCAGTTTATACTTTGGGGGCAGTTGCCAATTGCAGGGGAGTGTGTCCCAGTCCAACTGCTATTACTGAGGAGTCCCTGTTTAACTTAATTAAATTAAGTAATTCCTTTAAATACATCAATACTCCTACCTCTGAGCTCAGGGATCACACCTGGGAGGGCTGAAAATCATCCATGGTGTAGGGGCTGGAACCTGGGCAGGCCACATGTAAAGTATGTGTTTCACCTTCTATGTATTCTTCTCTAGCTGAAGACTATTATTTTTAATGTCATATTCAGTCGTGCTAGGGGGCTACACCCATGATGGGGTCACTTATGATGGACTCAGAGGACAACATATGATGCCTAGAATCAAACTCAAGCCTGCTACCTGCAAAGTACACACCAGGATCATTGACATATCTCCCTACCCCCTTATTGCTGTTTTATAGATTAGAAATTACAGTTTCATGAATCAAGTTGACTGTCCAGAGTCATAGCATAATGTGGTGGCCAAGCTAGTATCTAATTGGAGGTCTAAAGTTGCTCTCTAAACGCAGTAAACAGCTCATTCATCTCATAAATATCCCATAAACACTAGAAACCTAAAAGCTTCTAAGGCAGACTCAAGAACAGGTTCCAGTTTAGACCTGAGATTATTGAATAGTTAAATCCAAGAGGCAGCTGAAATGAATGTCTCTGATTCTCATATTTTAACTGTTTGCTCTACAAAGGCTACAAAGTCTCTCCTCCCTCCCACCCTACATCCCTCCCTTCTTCCCTCCCTTCCTTTCTTCCTTCCTTCTTCCCTCCCTCCCTCCCTCCCTCCCTCCCTCCCTTCCTTCCTTCCTTCCTTCCTTCCTTCCTTCCTTCCTTCCTTCCTTCCTTCCTTCTTTCCTTCTTCTCTTCCTTCCTTCCTTCCTTCCTTCCTTCCTTCTTTCCTTCTTCTCTTCCTTCCTTCCTCCCTTCCTCCCTCTTCCCCTCCCTTCCTCCCTCCCTCCCTCCCTTCCTTCCTTCCTCCCTCCCTTTCTTCATTTCCTCCTTCCTTCCTTCCTCCCTCCCTCCCTTACTTCCTCCCTCCCTTCCCTCCTTCCTTTCCTCTTTCCTTCCTTCCTTCCTTCCTTCCTTCCTTCCTTCCTTCCTTCCTTCCTTCCTTCCTTCCTTCCTTCCTTCCTTCCTTCCTTCCTCATGGATCACTATGGGAAAGTTTAGGGGTACCATACGGGTTGCTGGGGATTGAACCCTGATTGGCCCCATACAAGGCAAATGGCCTACCCACTGTAATATCATTCTGGCAGTTTTGTTCTTGATAAATATTTGCTATTTTCAATGTCCTTGTCCAGTTTTACAGTCTGCTCTATTGAGAATTTTAGCACTTTTAGATAGAGAGAAGCAAAGTCAAATTGTTTTGTGACCCTAAAAACCCTTAAGGGTTTTCTCTGTGTAAGGAAACACGGAGAAGCCCTGGTGTCAAGAACAGAAAGAGGCCCAGTGTCAGCTATCAATACAATTAGGATCTAGTCTGGATTACTGCATATTCCTCTGAAATGTGGAATGTCTGTGCTTAAAGTTTCACAAAACTTCTGGTTAACACTAAGTGTTAATGCACATTGTAAGTGAATAAATGCCTCTCAAACTCTCACAGTGTCCAATTCTTGTTGATTTTCATCAGCTGTGATAGATAGTCCCACAACAAATATGAAAATGTTGGTTTGGGGAGTTCATGTCAACTGAAACTGATATGTGAAAGGTGAAGTTTTCAGAAGATATATGTCAAAAAGAAAAGTGATTCAGTAGAGCAGACTACCCTAAGTTTTAGAGAGTGAACTCTTTTATTTCACTGTAGTAGCTTTGAACAGAATACCTAATGATAACCATAATGAGATGGTTCCAAAGTAGTTTTTGCAGTGGTAAGATTCAATAGTAAAGTCAATATGAAAATGTTTCTATTGTTAGCAGAGACTTCTCTTGTCAGGAGTTGAAATAGAGAATATTGAATTTTTCTTCCTGACCACTTTTTTAAAAAAATACTCTTTATTGGTGAACTCTTGAAATGGCTATTGATTCTGAAATAGAGAATATTAAAGACATAAGATAAAATAAAATAAAATGAATGAGAAGCAAGGGGGATGGTGAACAAAAGGAAAAGTAGGAGAAGGATGGAAAATTAGAAAAAAGGGTATAATGGTAAATCTAATGGGTCTTGATTTTCTTTAGCAAGAATTGTTGGAAACAAGGAATTACCCTCAGTTAAACCTCAACATGTTTAAGCATTTTAATAACACCTGGATCAGACTTCCAGAATGTGGGGATGTTAGATACCTAATTGTGATTTTAGGTACCCCATGAAATCCAGGGAGACCTCTGACATTCTTGATATTTTATTCATAGCCTGTTACCTCCAAGATCTGCACAGAGCACAGTTGAGTTGTGCTTCTGTGATAATGCCCTGTTAGGAGTTAGCTCACAAGCCAGACAAGTGCTTCTCACCTTCCCTACATCAAATCTCTATGGTTTACTCCTGATTTTAACATCACATCTTTTGGAGTAAAAGCCATTATTATTCAATTGAACAAATAAAAGTCCTCCAACTTACACCCAATCCATTCATAACTTGGACCTTTCACCTCTTTCTTGGACAAGATGTGGACTGAATGAATATGAATGTTTTTATTCTTTCCAAACCCAAACTCTTTGCTTCTCATTGACCTAGAGAACTGTGCTCAGCTCTAATGGAGTTGACCAGCTCTCATGGGGCATGTAAAAATTCTTTACAAACTTTCTTTTTGATAAAAGGTGGAGATATACTTTGATTAAGAAATAAACAGGGTCCAGAGTGATTGTACAGAGGTAAAACATTTGCCTTGCATGCAGACCAACTGGGGCAGACCTGGGTTCTATCCTTAGCATTTCATATGGTCCACCAAGCCTGCCAGGAGTGATATCTGAGTGCAGAGCCAAGAGTAACCCCTGAGCACCATAGGGTGTGGCCCCAAAATGAAAAAATGAAACATTGGAAAAGAAATAAACAACAATTCCAAACCTGTTCCTCTTGCACCAACAATAACAATATCCCAGATGTGTGAAAACTAAAACTAAGACAAAAAGCAAATTGTATAAAGAAACCCACATTTACCTTTGTGTTGTTCCTGTTCTCTGACTTATTTTTGGACTGAAAATAAAGACTAATGTAAAAAGAAGAGCCTCAAATACTGGCAGGTTTATTATGCTGGAGAGAACAAACCAGATTTCAGAGGAATCAGCATGACCACCACTGGAGGGAAAATGGTTATGTGGAAGAGTACAGATAAGTCTTAAAATCTACCTGTAGATTTCTTCAGAGCACCTAGCAAGTTCTTTGGTACATGGATAATGAACAGACAGAAATAAGGCAGCATTCATGTTTGTAATCATGATGCTTAAATAAAGATCATTAAAAAGGGGCTGGAGAGATAGTATGAGGTAGGGTGTTTGCCTTGCATGCAGAAGGATGGTGGTTCAAATCCCAGCATCCTATATTTTCCCCTGAGTCTGCCATGAGCCATTTCTTTATGTAGAGCCAAAAGTAACCCCTGAGCGCTGCCAGGTGTGACCCAAAACTAAATTAAAAAAAAAGATAATGTAAAACTAGAAAGTGGACTTACAAAATATGGACACCAGACTAGACGAGAGGAGGCTGAGTTTGGCCATACTCTAGTCATTTGCATGAATTATGTTATATACTCTTTGAAAGAATATAATATTGTTCACTGTTATTGATAAACCTTTCAGAGATATGCATTAACTAATCCTGTGCAATAAACATTTAAAATGTCTAGAAGGAAGACTAGCTCTAAGGATAAAATGCTTGCTTGGCTACTGCCAAATCCCATTGACATTCTGCAGGAAGGTAACAGAGAGCTAAAAGGAGTGCTAAGTAATTGAAAGCCAGTGGTGAGTACATTTCCTGCAGCAAGAGGTCTAGGAAAACTGAAGACAAAGTGAAAAACTTAGCAGTCAGAGGCCAGCTTCTGAAATGTTGAAAGTGCTTACCTGGCTGTTCTATTTTGTCAAGATCATTTTGTCTGGTAGGAAATAATTTGGAATTTTGGTGCATTGGATTGATGCCATAAAACTGTCTTCACAGAATCCTTTTGCGCCTGCAAGGGCAGCACCTGTCATGAGCCAGCACACCCCTCCTCACTTTTTACTGGAAAATGCAGAACTTTTATGTGGTTTCTTTGGATATATACCCCACCCCCTGCCATCATTACCACTACCCCATAACGAGAATTTAATTATAGCATCACCTAGTGATGGAGATATGTTGTCCAAATAGGAACAAAACTAAATTTGCTTCGTTAATAGATAATTTGGGAACTAATTGAACATTTTGGAGGAGCTTAATCAAGAGGAAATAATATAAAATATGATAGGTAAAAGTGAATTGACTTGAAAGTGCTCTCCTCTGAAGTAGGACTTTATACCAGAAAAAAGGTCATCTTTGGATTTGAAAAACATTTGCTAATAGGTTGGCTACTAGAGACATGCAAAAACAGTGCTCTGAAGTTAAAAATGTAGAACTTCCATAGCATGAGAGTGAAGAATAAGTAGAAATGCCTATGGATATTGGCAGGTGGCAATATAAAACCATCAGGTCTGCTGGAGGATTAGTTTTAATGGGAAGACCCAGAGAACATGCCAAATGCAAGGGTTATAAGGTATGGTCTGGTAAGTCAAGCCACAAAAACATTAAAGATTTACTGGGGTCTTTAATCTGTAAGGCAAGTAGAACTTTTAATAAAACATGACTTACTGATTGAAGCTGAGATTATAGGACTCTTCTTCCAGAGGACAGTTGGTGGTGTTAAATTTTAAGGCCATGGGGCAGCAACAATATTATCCAAAATGTTGGAACATGGAACGTAAGCAAAAGTCTCTTAAATAAAAAGTATTTAAAATATGGCATTTAAAATAGATAGTCCATAATGGTAGCCATGGGTGTATATTCATAGAAGAAACAAAGGATCAAGTTGCTGTAATAAAAATTATAATTACTTGCACAGTTACCACCATGAGCTTATTTTCAGCTCTGAAATCTACTGATTGAAAATTAGAGAAAAATCTCTTAGCAACACAGCCTATCTAGCCAACAATTCACTCAATTGTTTCCCTTAGGGATCTACAGCCCTTACAATGGTTAAGCAATCGATGAAGAATTGTTATCACCAACTGGTTTAGAGAATATTAGAAATCCATGAGAATTGGCACTGGAGTCCTAGAGATCCAAAATATCAATGTACAGTCTTCCTGATAAGGTTCAGTCATTGGGGATCAAATAAAAGAATTTTGCAAAGCGTTAGTTCATAAAGAAATTCTTGGCTCTGTGAACTCATCTATGGGTCACTTTCTTGTTTCCATATAGGAAAATGGGTCTGCCAATGTCTTAGAATGTTAGTGCTCATAGTTTACATGTGGGAGGCTCAGATATGATTTCTGGTACTTCATGTGACCCCAGCACTTCCAGGAATAATCACTGAGTACTGAATCAGGAGGGACCAAAACAAAGACGCAAACAAAAAATATTTGTCACTGAAATATCCAGCTGTTCGTGAAAACTGCACTAATTCCTGACCCTTTTGTGGAGAAGCTACTTTTATTAGTGAAGCCCAATAGAAGACTTTGAAGCTACTTCTATCCCCTGATCAGAATAAGTACTAAAAATATTATAATATTCCATTGTATCTTGATGGTAGACAATTATTGGCTGTAGTACTGTGAAGTTGACTTCTTTGTTTACTGTGTTTTCTCTCCCCTTATTTTATGATCTCAGAGTAACTTAAGGAGTATATTTTCACTAACACCTTGCAGGGGTTCTGATCTCTGTCTTATTTCTCTTCATACTATAGCTATTATCAGAACTCCTCCTATAATTCCTCTTTTTCAGAATTCACACAGTTTATTTCTGAACCCAAATACTACATACTGTCAAAACTCTACAACCTGGGGCAATCATATAGCAACTCCTGTTGAGGCATATCCCAAAATGTTTAGCATGAACTACCCTCTTTGTCAATCCACATTGTAATTCTGTTTGCTTGTTTATTTATTCACCCTGAGCGTTGCTGACCACATTGAATTAGACTCAGAGTCAAGTGGAAATGTCTTCTTTACCCTCTGCCCAATGCCTAGGTCTATAGCATGCTGCATAGGTGATGGGAATGTTGCACTGGTGAAGGGGTGTCTTTTTTTAATAACTAAAACTCAAATACAAGCATTTTGTAATAATGATGCTTAACAAGTGAAAGCAGAGATTAACAGATGAGAATATATTAAACTGAGAAGCTTCTGCACCTCAAAAGAAATAGCGCCCAGAATACAAGAGCCCCTAACTGAGTGGGAGAAACTATTCACCCAATATCCATCAGACAAGGGGCTAATCTCCAAAATATACAAGGCACTGACAGAAATTTACAAGAAAAAAACATCTAATCCCATCAAAAACTGGAGAGAAGAAATGGACACTTTGACAAATAAGAAATACAAATGGCCAAAAGACACATGAAAAAATGCTCCACATCAGTAATCATCAGGGAAATGCAAATCAAAACAACTATGAGGTACCACCTTACACCCCAGAGATTGGCATACATCACAAAGAATGAGAACAAGCAGTGTTGGCCGGGATGTGGAGAGAAAGGAACTCTTATCCACTGCTGGTGGGAATGCCGTCTAGTTCAACCTTTATGAAAAGCAATATGGAGATTTCTTCAAAACCTGGAAATTGAGCTCCCATACAATCCAGCTATACTACTCCTAGGAATATACCCTAGGAACATAAAAATACAATACAAAAATCCCTTCCTTACACCTATACTCATTGCAGCACTATTTACCATAGCAAGACTTTGGAAACAGCCAAGATACCCTTCAACAGATGAATGGCTAAAGAAACTATGTTACATATACACAATGGAATATTATGCAGCTGTCAGGAGATATTAAGTCATGAAATGTTCCTATACATAAATGTACATGGAATCTATTATGCTGAGTGAAATAAGTCAGAGAGAGAGAGAGAGAAAGACACAGAATGGTCTCACTCATCTATGGGTTTTAAGAAAAATGAAAGACATTCTTGCAATAATAACTTTCAGACACAAAAGAGAAAAGAGCTGGAAGTTACAGCTCACCTCATGAAGCTCGCCACAAACAGGGATGAGTTTAGTTAGAGAAATAACTACGTTTTGAACTCTCCTAATAATGAGAATGTACAAAGGAAATAGAAAGCCTGTCTATAGTACAGGTGGAGGTTGGGTGGGGAGGAGGGAGAATTGGGACATGGTGATGGGAATGTTGCACTGGTGATGGGTGGTGTTCTTTACATGACTGAAACCCAAACACAATCATGTATGTAATAAAGTTGTTCAAATAAAAAATTAAAAAAATAATGATGCTTAAATAAATATGTTAAAAATTTAAAAATAAAAATAATAAAATTATTTGTACTGGAAAAAGAAAAGATATGCCTTAGGGGAAAAGAAGAATTGGTATGTTATGGATATAAATGAGTCAGTATTTGTGATAGTTCCTTACTCACATCAGGAGTAAGAGCCCACAGTGGCTACTTATCTCTGTTAGTTTGATGGTTCCAGGGCAGCAAAGGGGCTCCAAAGGTAATGTTTGCTTTAGGGGTTCAGGAGTGACTTATGTGTTGCACAATTTATTTGCTTCTATAATTCATTTTTTAGCCTAGGCTAACATAAACAGTAATTGTTCCTCCTGAGGACCAATAGAGTAGCAGTCAGTGACAATTGTCTCAGCACAGAATTTACCCTCACATTGCAGTTGAGCATCCGCATACAGATATTGCAGAGCTGGCCTCCGTGGCAAAGCTAATCAATAATAAAAAAAAAAGGCCTTTGACTTCTTTTCTGTGCAAGTGACAGCTGCCCATAAATTATTGCTAAATCCATATTCAGAGACAAGTAGAATGCTCAAGTCTAATTTCTGAACCAGAGCTGAGAAAAATGATGTGACGTCTTTCTGCCACGGAGTGTGGCTTTCAGGACTGAGGCTGATGTGTGATCCAGGGACCCCCTTTACACAGCTCTGGGAGACTCAATTGTAGAAATTGGAGAGTTCTTGGTTTTCTCCTCACATAAGATCTGTGACCTGAGAAAGGGCCACTGGGTATGATGCATTATTTCATAGTTCAGTAAAACTGGTCTAAAGACTTAATGGCAAGCCTCACAATCTAGTAGTAAGCAGAGCCCTCTAGCATCCCCCCAAAATGAAGCTTCCTCAGGGTTGTGTTGCCTCCTGCAGGTCAAGTCTGATTCACTGAAGCTAAGATAGTCTAATGCCAGTGCTAGAAAAAACAGGCATCAGGGTAAATTCCAGTGTTGTCCACTTTTAAGTATGTTTATGTTTCTCAAATCAGCAAGAGTGTATATAAAAGCTGGATATTATATCTTTGTATTTGCAATATTTTTCTTCTTTTGTTTTGTATTTTTATTTCTCGTCAAAGTAAGATGAAATACTGACGTAGGCAAGTTGCTATCATTGTGTTACTTCAATAAGTTGGGGAGTTTTAGCTTAGTTCAAATAATCTTTCCTAAGATATCATTCTGAGTCCAATGTCATATCAAAAAAAGATTCAGATACCTTGGGACCCCTTATTCTTTCCCTCTGGCTATATCACCTCTTCTTCCCACTGTTTTAGTAATGTCATTCCCTGACCCCTTTTTATTGTATCATATGAGAAGTCCTTTTTATAGGAACTGAGCATGTGAGCCCCACATTTTGGTTGGGAGGTTGCTCTCTGCAGACTTTTCAATTGAAATTCCACATTGTTCTGGTTTCACTGACTCAGGAAAACTCTGTATTTCCTTTCTAAATTTATCTCTGACCATACTACCCATCTCTTCCCTGACTTCTAGCACACCCCTGATGTTTAAAAATGCGATTATAAAACTATTTCTTAATTCTGCTTCAGATGACTTCAAAGTGAGATATTTCTATAAACATTTGAATGGAAAAATAAAGATATTTGTTCCAAATGAAATGCATGGCTTTCTTTAGATTGTGTTTCAAACTGAAAAGGCTAAAATTGACTGACTAATTGTGAAGACCTACAAAAACACTTGACTCGTCATAAATGTGGACTTTTAAATCCTCAAAGATTAGGAATGAGTTGCAATCAATTTTACCCTAAGTTTTGTCTGTGAAAACCATCAGTGGAATGGATTCAGGATGCAGAAATTGGTAGATGTGCTGGACATTAGTCAGATACCATATAAACTGCTGTTATAGTTGGTGTTTCCATACTAAGGTAGTAATGGCATTAGATATTTCTTTTTTTTTTTTTTTGGTTTTTGGGTCACACCAGGCAGTGCTCAGGGGTTATTCCTGGCTCCAGGCTCAGAAATTGCTCCTGGCAGGCACGGGGGACCATATGGGACGCCGGGATTCGAACCGATGACCTCCTGCATGAAAGGCAAACGCTTTACCTCCATGCTATCTCTCCGGCCCCGCATTAGATATTTCTTACACAAAGCTGTTATAAATGTTCAAGTTCACCTTTATTCAGAGACTGAATACAAATGAGCAGCTGAAAGTCAGACATCTCCCTTGAACTCAGCTATGATGATGAGAGCAAACAGTTATTGTGTCATCATGACATGGTCAGAAAAAGTTGTTTTCTTTCCTCAAGAGATGGACGCAGGCTATTAAGAGTTGATGTGCTGGAATAAGAATCTGACAGTTTCTGGAAAAAAAATAGTCACTTGATACCCAACCAAGGGAATCTTTGTCAAAAGTAAATCTTAGATCCTCTTTTGTTTTTCCATGGTTAGAAAGTTTGGGGGCATTCTGTGGTATTTCTGTAAAGCTGGCATAGTTCTGTGATTTCTTTCTAGTTGTCAGGGGTAACAGCTCCCACACATTATATAGGTGAACATACAGCTTAAAGTGTGGCATGCCTCATACTCTTTGATTGAAGGAATGAGAGGGTTTGAGACCAGTGCTTCTCAACACTTTTCTGCTCCTGACCACCTCAGACCATTCCTGGCACTCCCTGCCTGGCAGGTTTTCATTCTTAGACTAAAATCTACATACCATGTAAACCCCACCCCCATTTACACAGTTTTTATCAGGGCCCCATGGAATATCCAGAGGGCCACATAGGTCATCTGTTTGAATATACTATGTAAGACCATCCAGGCTTCTCTGGAAGAATGTGTCAAAGTCAACCAGAGGCTGGTGATCGAGAGCTTATTCCAATGATGTTCCAGGCACACACAAATAAGATATATGGCTGCATTATCTATGACTAGAAGAACATCAGTCTAAATGCTCTTGCTGGTGAAGGACTAGCTGGGATTTTATTTTCCTCTCATACCTCTCTCTCAGTGGTGCAGTGGACACAGCCCCTGGCCTCCCAAGACCTTCTGAAGGGCAAGCAACACATTCTCAGATGGAACAGTAGATGGCAGTATGTCTGAATGTTGTCGCAGAGGAACACTTTTTTAGCATTTTTCCAAGAAAATGAAGGTTTTGAAAGCTGAGGCAGCACGGGGTCTGACACGTGGGCCAGGAGTCTTGGTCTTTGTTTTTTGGCTCTTCTCCTGAATAAATTTCTTTAAATAAATGAAGACCGGCGACTTAACTTTTGTGTTCCTTGCCTTCCTGAACTTGGAATGAGACAGAATGGCCTGCCTCTTCCCATCTTCCTCACAAGGCCACTGTGAGTTCAGTCAGACCTTGGAGTCATTTCCGTCCTTTGAAGAAAGACTCTTTATGAATTTGCTATGCTATTTATAATGTGGGTGGCTGGACTGATCTGGATTGTTCATCTGGGACTTGAAGTAAATAAACAGAGGCAATTGGCAAGAAGGGTCTTCTGTATTTGGTACTCTAAATGTTGGTGTGAAGTAGCAGCATTTTGTCTGTGGATGGAAACTAACTCCTGTTCTTTGGAATTAATATAGCGTTCTCCATGCCATGCAGCTTGACAATTATGGAATGTCGCCAAAAAGGCCTCTGGCACTTAACCAAGTTAAATGATACCTATTCCCTGTAAGCAGAGATTCAGTCAGCTACAATCATCTTCACTTCCGCCTGCTGTTGAACATGAGTGTTTTTTCTTCAGGAAAGGACTTTGGCATTTTACTATGATAAATGTAAAACAAAACTGTACATTTGAATTGATATTAAATAATTTATCACGACCCATTTTTCCACTGTGACCCTGATGATGCATGGAGCAACTCATATGATTGGAAGTCAGAATCCTCCACTGAAAACTGCCTAGTGGTCACCAAAGTGGTTCAGGACAATATTATGTTGGGGCAAAACAAACCATGGCATCTGACCTGCCAACCGGTTCTGGCCATGCTGACAGATAAACTCTGGGGGAGCTTTCTACTTAGAAGTCAAGCATATGAATCAAAAAGGACTAGTTCAATCATAGTATTCTAGAGAGGTGAAGAAAGGAAAGGTAGAAAATATTTCTACTCCAGAGCCTGATTATATCTAGTGTTCCTAGAAACAACAAATTATATTGTGAGGGACAACAAGCAACCCACCCGTCACACAAAAACTAGACTCATGAAACTAACACATCATGACTTGACTACTCAAATGCAATTACTTTTTTCTGGAAACAGCCATTTAGCACAGAGATCTACTAGAAATTAATTATTTTTGAGGAACCAGTCAGAAAAACTGCCTTAGCAGTAGAGTACGGTGTCAAAATGTAAGCAAACAGTCTGGATCTTTGCAAATGACTGTATACTGAACACAGTTTCAAGACAACTGAGTATTTGTTGTCTGTCCTTTTATTTGTCAGACATGTTCCTCTAGTTGGCTGTGAATAGCTTATTGGTTTGAATGTCAGGAGGTTAAAATTTTAATTTAAATATGCATAAGCATTAAAATATGTTCAAGGAAATGTCACATCAACCTCAACCTCAAAGTACCAATTATGTTATTTGGGGTTCTACGTTTGACACTGTTCTGACTAAACTGATATCCCTCAGAATTTCTAAAAGTGTGTATATCTCAGTTTCATAACACATTTCTATTTAAAGTCAAAACATTGAGAAGAACTGAATTATAAGAATATTATTTCATACTTTCAAGGACATAAAAGTCAAAGCATTCTGCTTGCAGCTGATGAACAATTATAAAGATGTACAGGCCAGCCCGTTATCTGTTAGTGTTAAGAATAAAGAAATGTACTTGGGCAAGCCTGTGAGTACTCAACAGGACTGATTCAAAACAAAGAAAATGTCAAGGTTGGAGTTTAATTAGAAACACTAATTTGTAAGTTGGCTGAGAACATGCAACTGTTTTTAATTCTTAGCCAATAAACTACATTATTCCCCGAAGCCACTTAATGGAAAAAAAAAACAAGTGATACAGAAGAAACCAGGGAATAAATACTAACTAACATAGTGTACATATTTATATCTACAATTTAAGTGAGAAAGTACTGGATTATAATACAGTATATTTAAGTGAGATCGAAGCATTTTTTTAATCAGGCAATCAATTAAAAATCCTACTTAAAAACCTATTTGTAAATTCACAGTAAGGTGTTGTGAAGGTTGGTCAATGACCCCGAAGAACTTTCTGATTAAATAAAGTGTAAAACTTGAAGTTAAAAATATGATATGCAAGATATGTTTTAGTGCTTGTATAACTTATCAAATTTTACACATTTGTCATGTTTTTATTCATACCCAATTTGTGGCAATCCTATGACTTTTCATGGGTGAGATGCAATAGTTTTTTTCCAGATCATTATTTTTTCAATAATTTACTATATTAAAGAATTTTACCTTTGTTATAGTTATTTTAGAACCCATTGCTCAGTGAGCTGTCAATGAACTCAGTCATGTTATCCAAAGGCATCCAAATACATGATTCTCTTAGTTATATGGATCATGGTCCCTCAGAAAACCAGAGGAGGAGGAATTGATAAAATAGTCTTTGAGATATTTCAAGAGTTGGCAAGATCATATACATAGGCCAGTGAAAGATTTTTTATGTTGACAAACAGATGACACTATCTTGATGACATATGGCAACAGATGACACAAAGTGATTATATTTTGGTTTTAGGAATTGACAGTTCAATTTCAACTGGATGTATAAATATGGTGTTTTAATGACTAATGCAAACAAATAGCTCCTTTAATTAGGAACTAGGATCCCTCAAATGAGATTCCCATTTCCCTGGACTAACTCTACTCTAAGAATGTTGCTTTAATGGATGCACATGGTGGCACCATCAACAGCCATGCCGGGTTCACGTGTTCCTGGAAAACTTCTACACTTTTTTTTATTAATAATTTTTATTTTGACCAAAGTGGATTACAAATCATTCACAGTAGTATTTTAGGTATATAGTGACATTGAATCAGAGGCATCCCCACCACCAATGTTGTCCTCCCTCTACTCCTGTACACTTTTTTTTTCTTTTTTGTTAGTTTTTTTTTTTTTTGGCCACACTTGTTTGATGATCAGGGGTTACTCCTGGCTAAGCACTCAGAAATTGCCCCCGGCTTGGGGGGACCATATGGGATGCTGGGGGATTGAACCGTGGTCCTTCCTTGGGTAGCACTTGCAAGGCAGACACCTTACCTCTAGCGCCACCTCTCCAGCCCCGAACCTGTACACTTTTAACTACACTTTTAACAACCATGGAAATGTAACTTTTCAGTTAATAACTTTTATTAATAGGCTTTTCTTGTCAAGCCTATTAGCTCATATGCATGTGCTAATTTGTGTCCAGTGCTGTCATGACTATTTCAGTACATGTCTTTTCTAGTTAACTTTCAGTTGTTATATAATATGTTTTCTTGCTTTATCTCCAGAATATGGCATGATGGGATATGATGAGTTAATAAATATTTTATCAAAATCATCTAATTCAACTTTTTTGTTGATTACTTAAAGCTTAGTGATTTTATACAGGAAAAACATATTATGGAACCTATTGCACAAGGTCTGTGCTAATGATACATTTTTTTCCATTTATTTAACACTGATTCGATATTGGTTTTATATAATAACTGGCTTTCCTATCCAAGTCTTTTGGTGAATGTCATCATTTTAACATAGTCTTGAGCCAAAGGTGAAATAAGTGAGAACAGACTTTAGTAATTATTGGAAATTCTATTTGGTTAATACCCTATATGACCTTCATACTCATTATTTTCTATAGTTCCTGTAATTTCTAAAACTCAGGCATTTTACAGAGAAGAAGAGAAACTTTCATGCTACTAAAAGAAATATAAAATTCCATGAAAATAAAAATCCAATACGAGTCTACAAATAGATGTATGTATGGATAAATGAATGGATGGAGAGATAAATAGATATTTGTAATTATGAACACACACATATATATGAAGAAGAGAGATAAGTTTCTAATAAAGATATATATTTTTCCCTTTGGTTTTGCCTCCATGAACTCTTAGCTACTTATGTTCACATTGATCGTGGCATTGCTCAGGAGAGTTGGCCTATCACTTCAAGTAGGAAAAACTAGAGAAGAGAGTAAAAAATATCTAGAGACTGTAATTGGAATTTTTTGAGACAGTCCTTTCTGAGAAATCACTCTCTTTGATACATATTGTGTTTTAAGTACACGGATAGATCAAAATAGGTAGAGCAGTTAGAGATAGCAGCATGACTAACATGTGGTATATGTAACATACTCCAGAGTGATTAATGGAATGAAAATGAATGTAAGTAAGACTTTTCAGTGAAAACTGAAGGTATTTCATTTATGTTTGAACCTAAAACTCATATTGATCTTCTATTTTGATGCCAAAGGTGATTCTTTTTTTTTTTTTAGGAGCAAAATGTTTTATAATCTGAGGGTCATCTTAAGTATCTAATAAATACAGATGGGGGGGCTGTATCTGAATGTAGCAGCTTTGGGGATCAGAGATGACATGATGGATCCTTTATCCCCTACCACCTTTCCAGCAGTTCCTGTCTTCTTTGAGGTATGCCCAGTGAGCACCCTTGACTGGTTTTTGTTCTGCTGTATGACTCTCTTCTTAGTCAGTCTCTGGATTGGTCCTTCATTCGTTCTCACCTAACTCTCCATTTCATTTCAGTTTCTCAAATTATCTAACTGCATACTAGCCCCTGCTTATCATTTACTTTGATCTTGACATCCACATTTTTTTTCTGCTCTGCAAACAAAGTGATCTGCTTAAGCCTCTCTGTACGGACTGAGATTTTCACTCCTTAAACTCTAAGAAGAGAGTGCTTTTCCTTCATTCCTTGGGAATCTAATCTAGCATAAAGGAAGGGGTTGAGATGCCACAATCATTAGAATCATTAGGAGCTGATAGGAAGATTGTTCCGCAGTTCATTCTGCTTGTAGTTGTTCTGGTAGAGCAAAGCAGATGGACAGGAAGATTAGGAGGTGATGCATCTTCTTGCTGTGACATCTACTTGAGTGCAGGGAATGGGTTTATTGGGGGAAGTGTTCCAGTTTTCCAGTAGCATCACAAGAAAACTTCCCAGCAGTCTCTGCCCAGTTCCCCTATTTCTGACCATACTTTTTAACAAGTATAAACTCCATTGTTGCTGGCTCAAGTGTACTAATCAATTTGACCCAAACCAAGCCACAAAAACAAAAGAAAATGTTGAATTAAAAAAAGTAGACTAAAGGAACCCAGAGCAGTGGCACAAGCAGTAGGGCATTTGCCTTGCACATGCTAACCTAGAACGAACCACAGTTTCTGAATGCAAAGCCAGGAGTAATCCCTGAGCATCGCTGAGTGTGGTCCCACAACAAAACAAAACAAAACAAAAAAACTAGACATGAAATACAGTCCAAAGGGAGAAAGTACAATAGGTAAAGTATATGCCATGTATCCATGCATCAGGCTAACTGCATTTGATTCCCAGCACTGGCTCCACCCCAGTCCCATCACTCCAGCACTCCTAGGACAGATTACTGAGCATAGGGCCAGAAGTAAGCTCTGAACACAGCTGAATGTAGCCTGAAAATCAAAATATTTACATATGTTAAATAATGCTCATAAAATACTGGATAATGCCATGAAAATGGAGACCTCCTTCCACCCATCCATTCTTCTATCCTTCTATCCTTCCGTCCTTCTTTTTTTCTGCTCTTCCAGTACCTTCCCCATATGTTGTTTATTTGCTGCATCATAGCAGCACATATATCTGTGCATCTTCCTCCGTTCATGTGCTGCTTGTGACCTACTGGCTTTCATCTCTATAGCAGTCATGATTTATGACACAAAAAATTGGCTGGAGAAGAAAATTGGGAAATGCATCCACAGGGAAATAGCACACTAGGCATTTTTGGAAGGACCAGGTGAAGAGTTGGGTTCTTTGAAATAGAAGAGACCCCACCAAATTAGAAGCAACCGCTTTAGAAAGGGGGGTGAGATTAAGCAGTGAATTCAGTGAGGATGGAGGGAGAGGAAATCCCCTCAGTCTCAAAAAGAGACAGAGTGAGAAGTCAGGGGTGGTCTTCCTTGGAATTGCAGGGGATGTGCTCTTGAGGGGGTCTATGATGCTCTGTTGAGGGGGCTAAGAAGTGTGACTAGGGACAATAAGAGTTTCAAGGTGGAAGGGACACAGAAATGTCCTGGCATCTGGCACAGCAGAAAGATACTGGATAGAGCTGGGCACAGGTTTTGTTGAGAATGGTTCAAACACAGAAAATGGAATAAACTCTGCCTTTCAAAGTGAATTTCCCATCCGCACCGGATGTTTGTGAATATCTCAAAGACACTATTCATTTCGCCTTGGCAGCAGTCTCTGAAAAGAGGGGAGGGAGGCTGGGGGAAGTTTCCAAAGGCTTTATTTCCTATGGCAAACATAAGAAGTAGATTTTCATAAATTGTCAAGAAGTAGGTCTGTTACATAGTCTTCCTATTCTTTTCAGGAATCTGCCATTTAAAGGGAAACATTGCAACAATGGTATAGTTATAAAAAGACACTTTAGGTACATTTTAAAAACATAGAAGGGTTGACACTGTCAACTTTAGAAACTATCAGTTGTCTCTGGTGTCATGGAATTAGTTTATATCTTTAAAATATTATGTGACTGTGTCACATCTCGTTTCAGTCTAGATTTGTGTCTGCGGATCAAAAGCATCTCAGGCTTAAGTCCATGAATACTTTTATTCCCAGAATAAGTGTATGAGTGACATTATTGAATAAGACATGAGTCATGCTATTCAAAGATAGTCATATGCCTAAAGAGAAGTTGGTTCTACAAGTATAAGGCACACTTAACCATTTAGCATAGTAAGTTTTCTGATTGAATTGTATTAATTAAATAAGTCAACAGAGTTAATTCTCTTGCCAGATTTTTCTTATACAACCAAATATCACTAGGGCTTGTCAAGGAAAATTCTAAGAATTCTGAGCAGTATTAGCTCAGAAGGAATTTTTTTATTTTATTTTAAGCATCACATGGTTTACAAAACTGTTTACAAAACTGTTATAAAACATTCAAGTACCACAGCTTCCATCAGGGTGTCTAATTCCCTCCACCATTTTCCCAATATTTTCTCCCCTCCCCAATCTTATTTCAAAATGTCCTTTGTGATAAACTGCCTTCTAAAATCTGTTATCAGGTTCCCTTACCTTTAAACATATTCTTTTTTCCCCTACCAGGTTTCTTTAGCACCCACATCTGAAGGTGATCATTCTGTATCTATTCCTCTCCTACCTTCACTTGGCATGGTACCCTCCCGATCCATCCATGTAACAGAAAAAAAGAGTGATTCATCCTCCCTTGTAGTAGAGTAGGATTCCATTTGTATGTATGTACCATAGATGTCTCTGTCTATTGTGCATAAATCAACCGGGTATTTCTAAAATTCCTGCTTCCCCATTTTAACCCACCTTATAAATCATGACCAGATAAATCTCTCAGAAAAACTGTTCTGACAACACACCATCAACCCACTGGGAGCTTTTAATGGAAGATTCTCAGCTTAAAGGAAACTTCACTGGGAGATCAGGAGGCTGCCCTTTTTCAACCTTGAATCAAAAATACCCAAAGCACTTCATTATTAACACAGACGAGTCACAAGCCAAAGATCAAGGCTAAAAGTAAATGGTTGTATTGTGAAGAAATCTAGTTTGTTTCACAGGGCAGTGGGTATGGATTGACACAGGGGGATTGAAGGTGCTTCCCTGCTTCCTCTAACGAGTTTCTCCAGTGGCAATGAGGGCTGGAAGTTCATTTCTCTCAGTCTGCCCTGTGCCTCCAATATCGAAGTATCGAAGTGGGCACTGAATTTTCTAGCTTGTCAGGAAGCTGAAGGGATCTGGATCACGAGGACAAATGCAGTCATTTCCATGCACACACAGCCAGAGCTCTGCCTTAGTATTATGGTCTTTCTGACTCTTTCTTCCCACCATGCTGAGACTTGTATTGTGGGAGGCAGTGGCTATACTGGGCAAGTGACCAAGTTCTATGCCCTGCTAGATTATTCACCAGTGCTGTGACCTAGGGTCTCTATGACTCACTCAGTCTCTTCTGGGAATAAGAAGAGTGACAGTGCTATTTTATGGAGCTCTTAGAATGGCTTCATTATTAAGGTAGTTTTCAATGTAAACATTTTTGAACCAGAGAGGATTTTACAGGAAGACTTTGCTAAAACCAGGTTTAATCTTAAAGTACTTTTCTTCATTCCCCATCCCATCCAAGAAATAAGATAAATTAAAAAAAAACCCACACCCAATTCTGCTATGAATGGAGAATGAACAACTTTATGAACACATTTATTGCAGTATTATTTTTTGCAGAGGACAGGCTGAAGGAGAGTTAATACTGGTTGGTCTTGCTATCACAAACATCTATGTGGAGCAAAAGCAAATCTAAGCAAAATGCTAGAAGAGCATAAATATTGCTCAGGAAGAGCATTTTAAAGTGTGAGCTAAGCAACTGCAGGGAAATGCCTCTTTTTTTCATTTTCTCCAGCAGAGAAATCACCAGGCTCAGGGAGATGTGGGTCACAGATCAGTGTGTGGTCCAGAGCCAGGAAACATTCAACACAGGGAAGGGCAGGGCCAGAGCATTTTAGTATACTATAAAGTGATACTAGGTCATTGAGATTACATACAAGCTTTAGAAAAATATAGCTTCATGTGAGGGATAAATGGATTACAAGAGGCCATTTGCCCTTCAAACTGATGTACCTTATCCTGAGATGGAGACAGTCATTAGGAAAAGAAATTTGTTTCCACAATAAGAATCTTACAAACCAGATTGAAAGCATAGATCATCTAGCCTTTGCAAATTTATTTCATTCTATTTCTCTATTTAATATTTAATTATATAAATCAATGGTTAAGATACATTAAACTCATTAGACACAAAAAACCGTTAAATTCCATACTTTATTTGTAAATGTAAATATTTTCACTAATTATATTACTTGTAAGTTTATATAATAACAGAAAAAAGAAATTTGTTTAAAAGTGTTTAACCAAGAAAATATGATATTTAGTTATTTACATTAGCATTTAAGTCAATGAGATAATAAAATTATTTATCAAAAGTGGTTGTCATTCTAGATATCCATCACAAAAGTCTTCACTATATTTTTTTTAAAAAGTGAAATAACCATGAGATACAGCTAAAATGTTGTTGATAGTTGAGTTTTGGCCATATAATGTTCTACACCCATTTTTCACTAGTATTCATTTTCTACTATAAGTTTCCCTAGTTGCCCTGCATCCCCTTATTCCCACATGCAGCCTGTCTCTCTGGCAAACACTTATTTTTCTCTCTATCATTTTTCTCTTTTTCTACTTCTACTATTTTCACTTTTAGGCACTGTGGGTGGCAAAGTCTTCACTATCTTGATCTTTTTTCCTTTTTCTTATTTTGTTGAGTCTTCTCCACTCTTCTGTTTTTCCTGCACTCCCTCTCGCCATCTTGAGAAGCAGTGTTAATTTCTCACCCACTTGTTTTACACTCAGGAGATCTTAGGACAATGTCATCAACACTCAACATTATAAATCTTATCTACAAGTTCAGAATTCCCAAACCAACCTTGATCTTGCACCAAAAGTAAGATTTATCTATCAAAAAGGGCATGTCTATATGTCTAACTGTCCAGCTTAACATGTCTAAAGTAAACAGGAAGAAGTTCTTTCTTCAAGCTTTCTTATTGACCATCCTTATTTTCCAGTTCATGGAACCACATTTTAGCTTATGAAATGCAACTTAATTATTCTGCATTTACTCCCTATTATTTTCTAGCTCATTTATCTCAGTGTGATGCCCTTTTCATAATTCTGAATGTGCTTATCTCCCACCCACTGCTCCTCTTTATCTATTTGAATGATATCAGATTAACACTCAGTTCTTTTCTTGACTCTAAGAGATCTTCAGATTTTCAGGACAACTGATTTCTAAGATTTGTTTTCAAGGATGTTAAGTAAGATCAGTGACTTTAACATGCTCTCTACATTTCATTTACTTCAATCAATCCCTAACCTTTAGCCTTAGCTTGTCTGAGTTTCAATTTGGGATCTAGCATATCCTGATTATAAAATTATTTGAATATCCTGATAATATCAATGTAAGGCTGATAGATTTTTTTTTGAAATACGCAATATTGGACTGGGGAGATAGCCTGGGGGCTGAAGAATTTTCCACGTGGACAGACTTTTACCCTGAGCACTGCAAGGAGTAATCCCTGAGCACAGAGCCAAGAGCAAACCCCAAGCACAGTTGCATGTGGCCTAAGGCCCCTTTTAATAAAGTTTTCAGTATTAATTTTTAAGTCAATCTTCCTTTTCCAATTGTTACAATGGACTAATTCTTTCATTTTACAAAAATAAAAGCTTTTCCAACTACTTCTATCTCCACTCTAACCTTTACTTTTATTTCCCTTGAAAGAAAAATTTAAAGCAAAATTTGGGAGAGCATACCAACTCCCTTGATTTCTTCTTCCTGAGACCAGTATCTTTATTAATCTTCATATATTGTGTTCTGAGTGTAATTTTGTTGCCTTAAAATTAGAACTTAAAGCTTCATTTCTAAATCCTGTACAATGTAAACAGTGCAGTGTAGCAAGCACAGTGTTTTATCACAAGATTACAGGACATCGTGCAGTTAGGTCTTTCCTTGCATCCATCCACCTTTCACTCAAACTGCTGTAATTTTCTTAGTAATGAAATAAACAGCTAGTACAAAAAAATCTACTAGACTGGTACTTTAACCATATGGTGGATTTCACAGGCATTTTTAGTGTATTATGAAAATCTACTCTAAAGTCTGCTTCTTCCATGTCTTCTTCCATTCAGAACCAATCACCAGGTATTAGGATCTACTTGATCATCTAGTCTGTAGACGATCTCTGCATTTTCCTAGCACCTCTCATCAGTCACTTTCCACATCTCTGTTTCTATCTCTGACCTCTTTTAAATATTTTCTATGTGTAAACATGGTACTGGACTCATTTTACCTATTTTAACTTGGCAAAGCAACTTGCTAATTTCTAAATTTTCTTGCTCTTAGACTCCTGAATCATCTCTTCCAGAGAGGTCTGTAAATCAATAAAATGAAGTCTCCTAACTATTTTTTGTCTCCTGACTTGTTTCTCAGCAGTGAAGAAAAAGATACGTGATGAGAAATACAGAATAAGGAAATTAGGTTAACTAATGTTGATTCAGACAGACTATCATGAGAACTGTCAGGTAGATTTTGTTCTTTTTCTTTTTCTTTTCTTTTTTTTTTTTTGGTTTTTGGGCCACACCCTGTGACACTCAGGGATTACTCCTGGCTATGCTCTCAGAAATCACTCCTGGCTTGGGGGACTATATGGTATGCCGGGGTCAAGGTAGATGCCTTACCGCTTGCGCTACCGCAACAACCCTGAGAACTGCCAAGATTATTTTAAGTGATCTCACTTTAATAGTTATTTTAATCTTTTTGAAAATAAAAATCATAAATTAAAAAGCAATAAATTGTTTTTTAAAATAATTATCAATTTTCATCTCTGCATAATTTCTGCATAAACTTTCTCCATGTTTCTTTCTCTTTTCCAAATAGACCCTTATAGGATCTATTTAGGGTCTATTTAAATTACTTAAACTCTCAGAAATTCTCAAATCTCCTCACACCGATTTCTTTTTCCTAAAATTAATATTAATAATAATTAAACAACTATAAATATTTTATTATAATAAATAATTGAATTCATTATTAATATTAAATGTGCTTCTCAATACTTTTGGTTATTTTTGGTAGATTTGTTAAATCTTTTTTTTTTTTGGTTTTTGGGTCACACCCGGCAGTGCTCAGGGGTTACTCCTGGCTCTACGCTCAAAAATCGCTCCTGGCAGGCTCGGGGGACCATTTGGGATGCTGGGATTTGAACCATTGTCCTTCTGCATGCAGAGCAAATGCCTTACATTTATGATATCTCTGCAGCCCCAGATTTGGTAAATCTTGAATATCACCTAGGATGTTATGTGTATAAATTAGATATTCTTTAAATAACTCTGAATATTCAGTAGATGCTCAGAAATATCTGGCTACGTCATGTACATCTTACTTTTCCAAAAATCACTTGGTGTTGCTCCATATACACTTTATCAAATGTTGTAAAGTTGTCCTTGAAGATTTATAGGTCCACAAAACTATGAGAAGTGTTGAAAATGAAACCATCCCAACATAATGATCAATGCTATGGGCATTCCTCTGACTGACCTATTGTCCCATCATTTAAGCTGAATGAAAACAGTTTGTGTTCTTTATTGAAACATTATCTTAAGCACCAGAGTGCAGACATGATATGTAGTAAACACAGAGCCCATTCAGCCTCCTTCTAAAAAGAGACTCACCGAGAGAGATTTTCCTCCATCAGCAATGGCACAATTAGCTGCCTAATTGAAAACTGATTTTAAAGATTTTCCAGGAGGGTGATGCCAGCTATTACTCTGATTTTTTTAAAGAAGCTCTGTGTGCATGTAAAATAAAAAAATTGTGTTTCAGGGTGCAATGATTTAGCATGCCTTAAAAACTAAGTGTATAAAATATCTACAGGGTCTTCTAAGGTATATGGAAATTAGCTATTTTCCAAGTTAATGCCACATAAAATGACAACTGAGCTGACACTTTCCCACACGCTTTTAATAATGAATTTCTCTCCAGGTTAAAAAAAAACACACACACACTTTAGATCTAGCTACTTTCCTGCCTAGGGTATAAAAATTTCAAAGGGAAATTATTCTTGGTTTCCAATATATTAATTCAGATGTAGCTTGTTCTTTCATTTATAGGTGTCTAATTTACATAAGTAAAATGTAGCCAAGTAGACAGAGTTATGAGATGATAGTTTTTATCTCTAACCCCTTTAGTCTTTGATTTCAAAACATGCCTTTATCATTCCTATAGCTTTTGTGCCTTTTACTTTTTTCTCTATGGAACTTCACTGATCCAAATCCACATGTTTTAAATAATTTTGTTTTCCTAGAAACTCTTTGCTTTGAGGTGGGGTGGGGTGTCATCTAAATTTGTACCTTATAAGAGAAGAGAAAGAGGGTCCCACTAAATTGTTCCTAGCAGATGGTAGCCTTTACAATAAATATAAATTGTGGTTATTACTCTTTGCACTGTCTGTCTGCACAAGGAAATTATTTTTCATGACGCAAAGTTTTCTAGTGTCTTTCCCATCTAGGTCAATTTCCTGCCACATTTATACTGTCCAGTCTCATGTCTCAGGATAAACAGAAATGGAAACATCTTCACTGTGGTAACTTCAGAACCAAAATCTCTACCTCTTTTGGTAGAACCAGAACTGTAGTATCAGTGTATCCAGGACCTGCCTAGGGAGAAGCAAGCTCACAGAGCTTTCTGATTACTATTCTCAGTAGAGGGAAAAACTTACCATGAGATCAACATTTTAAAGAATTACAACATTGAGCTGGGCTCAGAACACTCCGCATGCCAGGATTTCTGGGTCTTTGACTGTTATGTTGGGGGCTCTGGGCAGGACAGCTAGCCACAGGCCCCCTGGGCTGAACTCCTAGTCCAGGGGACCAAGATCCCCCCAAACCTGGTGGGTCTTCAGGGCCACACCTGGTTAATCGGGCCCTGAGGGGAGGGGGGAGAAATCCCTCCCTATGCATCCAAAAACTACAGAATCGCGCGGGGGCGTGTATTAAGAGTATTCCTTACTGTTATGTTACGTTTTTCGTATCCAGAATCTTTATTTTGTATTGTGCCCTTTCCCACATCCCTACAAAGCTCTTTTTTATCCCTTTACTCTCTATCCCCCCCCCAAACATCTCTAATCTACATTACTCTTTTTAATCAGTAGTGTACAAGCCTTATTACAGACCAAAGCCGTGTATTGTGTGTAACAACCCCAAACTGTTTCAAGATACATAAAATGGACACGTATTTCTTTAGAATATTTTGTGTTTTTTCTCTGACAGCTATAATTCTTACTAAATGTTGTCTTATATAGTGATGATTCTAACTACTTTTCATCTTCTCTTTTTGAGCTGTTTAACAAGGAATCTTAGAGAAAGAGTCCCCCAGATTAATGCTTATGATTGAACCATAATTGTTCTTATCACCCCCATATGCGCCAAGAACACCACGTGGCATTGCTCCTTTTTTGCATAGGCACATTAAAATGGGAAAATAGTATACATATAAATAAGATCCTATCTAATAGGGATTGGTACAGACAAATCTTATAGTGCAAAGGGACCTTACACCCTGAACATTGACATAACGACCTGGCACAGACCTCAGAAGGAAGGGCATTTCCCTGAACCAGGGAAGCCATCCACAAAACATCCAGGCTGGACTATAGCATCACCTGGAAGCAATCCTCTACCAAGGAAGACTCTACACTGCTCAGACATTGTCCTGCACAAAAGAGACTTCCATTAACACTGAGAAGACTTAACAACAACGACCTGCTTACAGGACAGGGCTCCCTGCTTGCACTTTGACTGTGAGGTGAAACCAGAGGACGCTCCACATCCTGACTTCAATGTTGGATATACAGATTCCAGGATCTTTAATACAGAAGCTTGATACCAACAACAGAGACTGTGTGAAAAATATAAGTGTGTTGGCACTACAGACAATGTCTTGGATTGGACGATCTAGCTTGCCTGGAGCCTAGAGTTGGTCTTGTGCCAGGAACCTCCAGGGGTTCGGTCTTTTTGTATTTAGACCAAGGTTATTTCTTTCCATGTCCCTCATATTTTGGTGGGCCTATGCAAACAACAATTGCCACTCTAACACCATTTTTGCTGTGCTCCTTTGACTCTAATCTTTAAAAAGAACCCACTTAAGATTTGAGGTTAACTTAAGCTAATATGCATGAATATGGAAATGTAAAAAAAATGCTATGCCTATAATGTTTAAGGAGTTATGTAAGTTTTATGGCTTTAGATTGCCTTGTGTGCTGTTAAGAAATATTACAGTGTGTTACAATCTTAATGTTCTTTGGATGAAATTTCAAAGTTGGGATATCAGCAACGGGACTTCTGAGAATTATGTTATGTATTGTCCTTCCATTGTAACTTTACCTTGTCCTCTTTCTTTGCATCATTGTTCTCATAATTAAAAAAAAAAGTTGTTGATACAATAAAGTTGTTGGTCATACAAAAAAAAAAGAATTACAACATTTGTCTGTGAGGATGGATGCTACTTTCTAACTATTTGAAAGAACAAGAAAACACTATTTTGGACTCAAGAGATTGAGTTATCTGAGACCAAATTTAGATGTCAGGAAGTATAAATTGAAAGACAGAACACCATCAGAGGGTCTCTGTTTAGATAGGCACTTGGTTGTTGTCTTTCCAGCTGCTCCCAGAGGATTCTATTGCCCCATGAGGCTGCTGGGAGGAAGAGAAGCAGGATGTGCAGGGCAGGATGTCCACAGCTCAGAAAAGAGATTGCATTCTGAGCATTTTTTTAGTGGTCACTCAAAACAAACCTCTATGTATTCTTCTCCAATTTTCCAAAATTCTGTTCACATCTAATTCCTAGGATTTTTTTTGTTGCATGGGTAGATCTTTGGATGATAAAGTAGTTGTTAGCATATTAGTATGGCTGATAAGGCTTTCAGAGCTTTCTAACAATCTTTATTATGAAGGAAAAATAAAAACTAAAGCTAGTAGCAAATAATACTGTGTTATAAAGTGTGGGAATATGAAAACGTGATTTTCTAGTATGGGTATCTTACAAAGAGTACAATATTTCCCTTTATTAGAAAAAAAGAGTGGTCAAATAATCTTTTTTTCACTATGTGTATATATTGGCTCTTATCAAGTTGGTTAAGATATTAATGAGATCATTAAATTACATGCTATATCATAGAGAGGACAAGATACTGGGCCTCTATCCAATTCTCCACAATGCATGTAATTACATGTATAAGAGCATATGAAGTCTATATCCTTACTGCATAACAATATTTGAAATCACAAAATCAGGAACCTTGAACATAATGGAAATAAAAACCCAATTTACCGGTGCCAATATGTAGATGTAATCAGCAACATGATTTAGTTATCTGAGGAATAATTCTATTTCTGAGGAAAATGATCTTTGCTGAAAGAAGCTTGAATGTAACAATCATAAAAATAACATTAATCATGACTGGTGTCATTTTTGAAGATAATTTGACATACAATGGTTTGGAAACCGCAGCTACAGAAATTGGTCTCTATGAGCCCTTTATTCTTCCCAATTATTCTGCGTATTTTCTAACTCAACTTCAGGATCTGACATTTTTTTTTTGTTTCCAACCCAAACCTGTGGTAAAATCCAAATCTCAGGAAGAGAGATGAGGAATGTTTATTAGAGCATGTGAGGTCTGGGGGTATTGGGATCATGTCCAAATGATTCCATTCCATGGGCTCCTGCTCAGAAAACAAGGTCACCAAGGCCAGAAACAGCATGTCTGTTCAATGACTATGGATGCTCAAGCCAGCACTGGGAACTCGAGCTTCTAGAAAAGCATAGCTTCCGGGAATAGACACATATGTGTATAACAGGCACATGCCCTTATTAGTGCCAACACAGTCCTTCTGTCACTGTATATTTTGCACGCAATTTTAACAATATTTGTGTGGCAGATCATTAAAATAACTAAGTCAATTATATAAAAAATCTTTTAGAAAATATATTCCTTAGTTTAATTTTTATAGATTGAAGTTGTGTGTGATTTACAACACTGTTAAGAATGATTTTATGAGTTACGGCAGTACCTAACACCAGTGTGTCCTCCCAAGAACTCCTAGGGCCCCAACAACTCAGCTATTGCTACCTTGCTGTGTCTCTTTAAGTCTGATATAGCAGAAAGATCCATAGAATAAATTCTTGCTCTTTGTGTTTTTTAATTTGTAAGCCACACTTCTTGGTGAACAGGGCTGACCCCTGGCTCTGTGTTCAGGAATCACCTCTGACAGTGCTCAGGAAACCATAGGGATGCTAGGGATCTAATCCAGGTCATCCATGTACAAGGAAAATACCCTACCCACTATACCATCACTGGATACATAAATATTTAATTTTAGTAAATGATGGATGCTCCTAGCTATTTTTCATGACAGCATTATCATACAATTTAGGGCTGTCCCCCAAGCTCTGTGCCAGATTACAAGTTCACTCCAACACTGTGAGACTTAGGTTGGTGCCCAGGTCCACAAGTGTTAGCACTGTCGATTTTAGGGGATCTGGGTATTTCTTCTGCTGTAAGCTAGTTTTTTCTGTTTGTTTGTTTCCTTAATGAACTATGATTTCTGGGGCTGACCTAAGAAGTGTTTTTTTGTTTTTCTCTCCTCAGGGTGCAAGTTTCTCCTAAAGCTTACAAGTTCTCAGGAGATCTTAGTTCCAAGTGCCTAGGTGGCATATACTGGCAGAAACCTGCTCTGACCATTGGATTTCAGCCTTCCCCACCCATGAAGATGTCCCCATATCAGAGAGGAAAAGCACCACTCTAGACCTTGGGACAAAATATTATCTGAGTGAAGAAGGACCTTGCATCCAAGCTACTTGTTGTGTTTAGTACTTGAAATAGATCTCACAGATCCCCAAATGGTGCCAAAACTAACCCAGAAGAGCACCCAATAGCTTGGTACTGTTTTGTTCGGTGTCACACCTGATGACTCTCAGGGACCTCTTATCAGATATTGTTCAGGGGGACCCGGCAGCATTGGAGATCAAAGCCTGAACTCCTAATGCAAAGCACATATTCCAGTCACTTGAGCTCTCTTTGGCACAAATACCATGGTCTAAACCATGTGGTTCTATCTGATAATTACAGCCAAATTATAGAATAGTTATTTAATGTTAAATAAAGGTAAATATTTTCGTTTATAAATTTAACACAAACCCCGATAGATAGGTAAGAAAGCACATATAGCAGATTCTACATCTTTAGCATATTTTCTTTGATTGTGAACCATGGCTGGTGGTAGTCAGGGCTTACTTCTCTCAATGGAATCACTCTCAGTGATGCTCAGGAAACTGTGTGAGATGCTGGTATTGAAGCTGGGATGGCTGCACGCTAGGCAAGTACATTACTATCTATACTACTTATTCAGCCCTTACATGAACATTTAGAAATGCCCCTTCAGTATAATTAAAGTTGTTTTCCCTTTCTTTCTACGTATCAAAATGCCTCTATAAATGTATTTTTCATTGAAATTGAAGTTAATGGCCACTCTGTTTCCAAAGTTTCTTTTAATGTGTATTAGAATTTAGTTAAATTTGTAAATTCTTGAGAGGAATAGCTGTGGAATGTCAGTGCCAGCCAGCTCCCAAAATGAAAAAATAGACTCTCCTCCTGAGAAGAATCCAAAGCTCTGTTCCTATCAATCTATTATCAATCCTATCTTCTAACTCCCTTCACTGGATACCTGTGCTTGCTACCATAACCAGTTTACAAGACGCGCCCAAGGACATTTCCTGATATGAGGTGCTGCGAATTGCTTACAGACTCTAGATGGACAATTCACAGACCAAACTGGTGTCCAGGCTATCACACTTTGAACAACAATTTTCCTTAAAGTACTTGTTTAGCCATATATTAATAAATACAACAACAATTTTCCTTAGAGTATTTATTTAACTATGTATTAAAACATACCCTTGGATAAAATAGTCCATGTCCATATAAATTGAACTGCATTTGGGTTTCACAGTTGAACACATTTTCTGACAGACAGAGAGATAATTTATGTAGGCTTTCTAAAATATGCCATTTTTTCTAGCCAAATTTATGTATACTTTCCTTTCATATTTCTTCATCACTGAGTGATAAGATGTGCAAGAAAATGTTTGTACTTCTTGATTTTTAGATTGTCAATAAATATGGATGCTATTGTTTATTTTGCTTATTTTATAATATTTTACTTTCAGAATGTCTTTAAATGTCCATTCAAATTGACATTTATTTGCAATATTTAAATAATGTTGGTTTTCTTGGTGTGTATATTTCCTTGTTGAGTGAACTTTTATAGAATAACAAGTAATTTCTACAGCCCTTTGAGAAAGAATGTCACAAATGAATGAAACAAACAGAAAATAACTAACCTACAGCCACCATTGTTCATATAACTCAAAGTACTTATTATGCACTTGGCCAGAGACATTTCCCTGGTCAGATTTTTAATCATGCAGCTTCAAATATACACCTCACATTATTTATAAGATTGTATAACTTCCTGATCACACATATGTTGAATAGATTAGACAGCTTAACTTAATGAAAATTTGAACATCATGATCCATGGTCGAATGTCTCTTCATGGGTAGCAGTGCTGGGACCATAATTTCATGCTGAGAATGAAATAAAATTTATATTTTATCACAGCTCTGAAGTCACTTGACCTATCACTAACATTTAATGAGAACTTGGGAAAATAGTCTGCATTAGATAGGATTTTATATTTTGAAAATCTAAAATAAAATCTAGCCACTTAGTCATTTGTTTTAGATATTAAACATAACGAATTCTGTGCCTCAGCACACCTTTTATTCTTCTACCTTTTATTTGAAAAATATTGATATAGGGTATATCCCATATTATAGTAATATTATTTGAATACTAGAGCTGTTTATCGTTGTTGCTATTCAAAGATTATAACAAAGTAAGATACAGAAATTTTTTTCAGGAAAAAGTATGATTTTGGCTACTCAATCTAAATTTTTTCCATTTCTTATCATAAAATGAGAAAATAAAAAGTACCAACAGAGCAGTGTTAAAATGTGCAGTTAGTGGTAATTGCAATACAGTGTCCACTAGATATATACTTGAATTTGGGGACTCCTAAACCAAAACCAATTAGGGCAAAAGCCTTTTTATAATCACCTCCTGTTTGGAAATGCACAACAAGCAGTGCTGCCAACTCAATACCAAATGTAATAAAAATTCATGAAAGCAGGCAGGAATCATTCCCTGTTCCTGGGAAAATGTGGAAGATATTTCCCTTGCAATTGATTACCCCGAGGCCAAACAAGCATCGAACATTCAATTGTCCATAGAAGTCAGACAGAGCTGCACAGACTTCAATATTCCGCCATTACAGCCAGGCTCCAATTACCCTGGTGATGACAAAGCTCTCCTCATATACCATTTGCAGTGGGATATTCAAGTAATTCTACTTCTTTAAGGGAATGAAGGTGGGTTTCTGCAAAGCCTAGAAGAAAGTTATCGTGTCTATTTCTCACTTCTCCCCCAATTCCCTTTGCCTCCAAAATAGCTTCCAGAGAAAGAAATGTATTGTTTTCAGAGACATCAAAGAATTCTTATTTTGTGGCCACCTATCAGCCTAGATGCATATCAAAAGCTAGAAAGCAAAAACCATCAAGACTGCTTTCTTAGAAATGCATTTATAATGTTGAAACTTTATGAAGCCATTTTCTGACGTTACCATTACATCTTAGATAATGAGAATTGAGCATAGTTGAATATTTTTGTATGCCCTCAAAACATATTAAGATTCAGCAACAGCAAGTCAATTTTTAGCTGCTGTAAGCAATTTTCTATTACTTATTATAATTTTTAACCATGGGTGTGCAAGTGCATGGCAAGTATAGCAATATTTAAAAAAACAAACATGGGTAAAGAGCTTTATGATATTATTTATTTTTGGAACTAAACTTGCAGAATAGAAATTTTGAACTACTTTCATTTGTTTGGGTAAAAAAATTAGACTTGATAAATTAAATAGTCCAATTGGAATCAAAGAACAAAGACAAGCTAATGAGGTCAAGACGAAGGATGTTGTTTTTGCATTTCAGTGTGTTTGCTTTGCTTAATGCTGGCTCAAAAATACAAATTGAATGTGTTTTCTTTATTGAGATACATCACTTTCTTTTTAATCTCTAATCCAATTACCAGAAGGAAAATGCTACTGAAACATTCTCTTTATTTGTGTTGGTTATTAATGAAGGAATTTGTTTTGAGTGAAGGATTCATTGTGGAATATGGCAATTTCCTGGAGTTTTCTATTAGAAAGCTCATTCCATTTTCAGCTTTCCTTCAGAAAATGAAAGAACCACGTTTGTCTTCTGCAAGCTATCAAAACAGAAAGCAAGAAATGGATAAATCAGGTTCTAAGGATGAATTACTTTTGCATTTTGTTTATCTACCATCAATTATGCTTTCTTCTCTAGTATCTTATAAAATGTTATTGGTGATGACACTGTTACTCTAAAAATACAAAATAATATAATATAAATTATTCAAAAATATTAGATATATCTAAATAAAGATATTTTTAAAAATAATCCCAAATATTCCATTTTTATTTTTTAATGAGTCTCATGATAATAAAGTGATACAAAATGATGAAAAATTACTTCTGAACGGAGGATAAAACTATTGTGTGATACAAATATCCTCATGACATGACAAATACATTGTGCATATGCATACATACAACTTAATAGGAAAACTCAATATCTGCCTCTGATTTTTTGCACATCACTTGTTATTATAATGCACTTAAGGTACATTAATTGGAAAGCAAAATAGAAAAACCGAAAGGGTGTGATCTCTGATATCATTTTAGCAATTCCTTACCCCACTAACCAGACTGAACCCAACTGTCACTTTTCTGCTTTTCCCCAGTTATATTTCACAAGTGAATGACATAGATGGGTCATGATGAGCTTCCAGAACATAGATTATGAGTCTGTCTCATAATTTTTGTTTTATAATTGTTTTGCCTCCCTCTGAAAATTGGATTAGGTCAACCATGTTTTACATTTGTTGTTCTGAATTAGGTTGTTTTATATATATAGATATGTATATATATTAACCCTATATATACATACATATACATTTATTCTCTAATATATTTCACTTTCAAAATATATTAATCTGTATTTTCCAACAGTAAAATTATTTACCTGGATTTGTAATCACTGACTTATTCCCACTTAGTTAAATAAAAGACATTTTGATACTCTAATTGACAATTTCTACTCATTTAAAATATTTAGAAAAAAGTTAAGAGTTACGCTTCTGCCCTGTCTGATCTCTCTGTGTTCTCAGTGTATAGCCATGTTGTCCCTCACACTTGCCCAGTAGTTGTGACATCTGACCTTTCTCCCATCAGTTTAGTCCATGAAGTCCATACAGATCTGGATTGAGATCTAGTTGAGAACTCCATAGACATCTGGGTTCCATCGAGAGATCCACTCCAGGTCTCTTAAAGGTAGCCTCTGATGCATCATACCCCCTTATTTCTGCACCCTACTTCTCCTATCACCCCATAGATATTTCATATGCCTTTTAAAATAAATAAGCATATTTGAAATGAGTGAAATGTTAATGTTATGCCCTATTCTATTTGATCTCCCATTCCTAAAGCACCAAAGCTCTTTGAATGGAGTGATTGGTTTTTTCTATTTTACTTTCCAATTAATGTACCTTAAGTGCATTATAATAGCAAATGATATGCAAAAAGTCAGAAGCAAATATTGAATTTTCCTATTAAGTTTTATGTATGCATATGTACAATGTATATGTGTTATGTCATGAGGCTATTTGTAAATTTTATAAATTTATCTTAGAATGTATATTAAGGATACTATCTATGAGGATTTTAAAATTCTTTCATCAATGAATAGAGGTGATTTACTTCAGAAGAATAATTAAATTGAGAACCAGAACAATAATATAGTAGGTAGGATGTTCACCTTGCATACAGCCAACCCAGTTTAGATCCCTAGCATCCCATATGGTCCCCGAGCACTATTAGGAGTAATTCCTGAGGCAGAGCCAGGAATAACCCTTGAGAAACACCAGGAGTGACCCAAATACAAAGGAGAGAGTAATTACATTGCTATTCACATTTACTTAAAGCTCACCCAATAATCACAGGAGTTTGTGCCAGTCACTATGTTAGTGCTAGTTCTTCCTAGAGAACTCTGGTGACAAAAACATCTCCAAAATTAACAGTTTACCCCCACATTTTCATGCGAAGCCTTGGGTTCCAACTACAATACTGCATGGTCCCAGAGCCAACTAGGAGCTGAGCTGTCTCCTAGAACCAAGCTTCGGGTAGGTCCTGAGTCCAGGGTATAGCCCTCAAACCTAGAAAACTGAGTTTACCATTATTCCACCCTATTGGTAAAACGTTAGCTTTTAAGTCAGGTCTGGTCCTATATATTACGTTATCAAAAGAAGATTAAAGTTTGCCTTTTCTTGTCTCATGATCATGAAGTGGAGAGCCATTGTCTCCACTAGCACTTCCCTCCCACATGCAGCGCCTGCTCTGTAATCCTAAATTCTATTTAGTATGCTTTTTTTTCTAATGAAGGATAATGAGATTCTCTGAAGCAG
This sequence comes from Suncus etruscus, assembly GCF_024139225.1. NCBI lineage: Eukaryota > Metazoa > Chordata > Mammalia > Eulipotyphla > Soricidae > Suncus > Suncus etruscus. The sequence goes on along the minus strand of NC_064855.1, from coordinate 5,615,278 downwards.
CAAGCATAATTTATGAATTGGCATCAAGTAAAGCTTTGCAAGCAAAGGAAAGACGAATCTCACTAAGTTAGCTATTCATGGCTTGCCTCTGGATTTAATTCAAAAGCACTAAATAGACTAACGTCTAAAGATTGTGGGCCAACTGTCTTTTATAGCTGACAAGATGCTGGCACTCCCATGCAAATCAAAAATTATATCATCGTTTATCACTTGCAGTGGTCTTGCAATATTGTATAGAACAGCCAAAAAGGAACATCCGTAGACCAGTAAAGAGGAGTATTCCTAAGCATCAGTACCTCCTCTTATTGTCAGATGTTTATTTTATTCTAAAAATGTGTAATTAAACTATATAAATAATTAAAGTGCACTTGCAGTTATTGACATAAAATATAGTCTTGAATTTTGCATGAAGGTCCATGGATACTAATGATTCTCTTATCCTAACATATGTGGTATATTTTCATCTGCATGTTCCAAAATAAACTCATGATCTTCCTCCCAGGGGTCCTCAAACTTTTTTTAACAGGGGGCCAGCTCACTGTTCTTCAGACTGTTGGAGGGACAGATTATAGTAAAAACAAAAATTATGAACAAATTTCTATACACACTGCATATATTTTATTTAGAAGTGAAGAAAAAATGGGAATAAATACAATATGTGGCCCACAGGCCATAGTTTGAAGACCATTGCTCTAGTCCATACTTTTTTATATAATAATTTTTATTTTGACCAAAGTGATTACAAATTTTAAAATTTAATATTTTAGGTGTATAGTGACATTGAATTAGGGGCATTCCCACCATCAATGTTGTCCTCACTCTCCTTCCAGCATGCATCCCATATCCTCCTCCTTTGCCCCCTGGGCTGCTAGTATAAGTGTGTGTCGTGTGTGTGTGTGTGTGTGTGTGTGTGTGTGTCTTGCTTGTTATAGATTGGGTATTGATCCTGTGTGTGTGTGTGTGTGTGTCTTGCTTGTTATAGATTGGGTATTGATCCTGTTTCCATTGGCTTTGGATTTGGTACCTAAGTCTGATCATTTTTTATTTCTACTCAATGTTCATACGACTGTTTGATCTTCGTTATTTGGTCTTCATTATTTCCCACTCAGTTTGTGAGGCAGAACCATACTATCTTTATGCAGAATTTTGTTTTCCTAGTTTACTCTCACACAACTGTGTTTAAATGACCCCATAATTAATAGATTGCTAATCAAAATAAATTCTGCATCCTAAATATACTGATAAATACCTTTCTATTCTCTATTCATCATGTCACTCCTTCCCTTGTTTCCATATTACCTCTTATCTGGACTGATGAAGGAGGCTACATATAAAGAGCATAAAGTCAGGACAAGATTATAGGGATTGAAAAAACTATAAATGAATGACTGGTGTAAAGAAAGAAATGAGAAAATACTGCTAAGAAGAGCTCAGTATGATGAAACCTTAGGTTGCATTCTGAAATCACTGGAGAAGTCCCAGATGATTAAAATGTGAATGTAGTCATGGGAAAACAAAATTACTCTGATGGTTAAAGATTGTTTAAAGGGAAATCATGTTAGACTGAGTTATGATTGCCCTAAATATGTCCATGACTTAATTACTGAAATATATTCCCCTCATGGCCAAAGGTGGTTTGAGATGAAGAAAATTATCATTATTTAGACATAGACATAGACATAATCTCCATGTCTACCCCCTCTATAAGCAAATTTCATTACTTCAATTTTCCTAACAGCTGGATAGTATTCCATTATGTACATGTACCATAGTTTAGGATGAGTCATTTAGTCACTATTTTGAGGTCATTTGTTTCAACACCCACAGATAAATACATAGGCAGAGAAAAAAGGAGGGGGGGGAAGTGGAAATGGTGGTTTTATAGAAATTTAATGGCTGTGCTTTTATAAATGAATTAGCAATCGAGAAAATCTGGATTTAGAAGGTAAAGGGAAAAGGAAACAGTACTCAAATCCAAACCTGAGTAAAAAATTAAAAATAAATATTTTAAAGTTTTTCAATTAATCTAAGACATGCACATGGCCCTATTCTTCACAGTGCAAGGTCTTATTTTGTGCAAGGAAAGGAAACATGGCAAAAAGTATATAACTATTACTGTATTAATAATATATAACTGTATATGACATTACTATATGCTATTCCTATAATCTAAATACACTTGAAATGTAATATGAAACATATTAATTTTGAACTTGAAAAACTTCTCATGGAATCCAATATCAATATTGTTTACATAGTCTAACATTAGTAGCATAATTAAAATCCATTTCCTTTTTGTTTAAGCTACCCATGTACATTGAAAGAGTAGCAGAATGCTGGAACTGAACATACTGAGCACCATATTTTAGGAATGAGGTATTGTAAATTGGAACCTACATAAAGCAGAGCATTATGCGAGTATATCTTAGGGGATGGGTGAATTTGGAGGATTACATTTAACACTAAAATATCTTTCATAGTGTATTGGCATCTATAACCAATTTATAAAACAAACACCCTTACACTGAAAGACAATTAGACTGAGAAATACTCAATACCGAAGCAGAAATGACATACTGAGTAAGTAATAATGAATCAAGTACTGAAAGCCTGCTAATAATCTCAAGCCTTGCTCCTGGTCTAAACCTTTTCACTATATGATTAACAGTCATATCTCTATTGCATATCATTCTTTTGCACTTATAAAAATCTACACAAATAAGTAAATATAAATCTAATAATTCAATGGTTGCATCATAACACTACATTATTATTAAATTGTATCATTATTTGACCAATTGATGAGTGAAATTTTAAGGAGTATACATAAAACTGTTTATTGAACCACTTTTATAATAGCAAAGGATTATAAAAATAACTGAAAGTAGAGGATAGAAATCAGGTCCAATGAATCAGCACATTTCCAGCATAGGATATTACAGAGCCTTTAAACCTGAGGTTTAAAGATATTAGAAATACTTTCATTTATTTTAAGTGATACAATAAATATTCAAAGATATGAATGCACCATGCCCCTATCATTAATAAAACGTATCTGTACATGACCAAAGTGCAAATTTTCCACTAGATTAATAAAGTCAATTATTTGTGAAAGAGTGTGTTGCATTTAGAAGAAATGATAAAGAAAATTAAGACTACTTAATTACATATGCTCTTAAATGTATCTAAGTTGCATAAAAACCATATTCTATTTGTTTAAAGTTATGTATGTGTATTTCACACAAAAGTATTTATACAGATAAATATAAACAATGTGGTACACCTTATTTTATTGTAGCTACACTAGTGTTTAAACTAAGTACCATTTTCAAAGCTATATAATATAATGAAGTGATTTAAAATAGCATTATATATACTTTTATGTTCATATTTAATGATTCATTTATTTTAGATTTTCTTTTAATTTTATTGAGGTATAATTAATATATACCACTATATCAGTATAAGTTCTGATGTACAGTTATTTTATTTACATGCATTGTAGAATTATCTTCATTATAAATTAGCAGGCAGAATATCCAATTAAAAGAAAGTGAAAGAGAAAATGATAATTTTCTAATGATGTGAACTTAAATTTTTTTCTCTTCGCACAGTTAATTTCTATCTACACCAGGGTTAATTGTAGCCATCTTGAAGCACTTTATATCCTAGCAATTACCATATAAATCAAGTTTGTGTTTTTAATTACCTTACCTTTATTCTATTCTCTGTTCCTACCATTTCCTACCCTGGTAACTACATGTCCCACCTCCTTTTCTCTGAGTGTTTTGTTACGGTCAGCACATATAGGTAAGAGTATAGTGTTTCCTGGATCCCAGACATAGAAACGACAAAGTTCTTCACAACTGCTACGGGAAACAAATCCCAACCGGGACATCCTTAATACTGCTGGGCCACCAATAAGTGCCAGCTCTAATATGATATCCTGACAACGAGGAAAATGGGAACAACTTGACCTAAGAGCAGGTTATCCTACCCCACCAGCTAATGATAAGACAAAATCAGAAGACTTGTCACCCTTTGGTAGGTCCAAAAGCCAAGATCGCGATTTACAGATGACTGGCTACTAGAACCATGACTGGACTGTATATATCTTGGGACCAATAAAAAAGCCCCAGTCTAGGATTTGAATTACGACCTGCACAACAACCATGATCCCCAGTTCCAAAGGTCTGGCTGAGACAATTGCAACGGAATGGGGCTTCTGGAAACACAATGAAAGACCCTATCCTAGGTTCCATCCTAGGTTCAGTGCAAAGAACAAGACCACCAACCACAAAAGATGGATTAAAATGACACTGAGGGAACAGAACTTCTAGAACGACAAAGAAAGACTTCATCATAAATCCCACTCCTGGACCTGTGCAGATACTGAGATCTCTAGATAATAGAGGTCTGATTTTTATCACCCAGGAAGGAGCAGAAGCCTTCCAAACACCACGAAAGCACCAAGGGGAGACTAAATGAACCTGAACGGAGTCTATAGTTAATCCCATGACAATATACTGCAAGGAGGAGAAACCCCATATCTCTTAGGCCAAGTGAATTCCTTTTCGAATGACCCCAATATTTACTGTGCCATTGCAGGAGGAAAAAAAAAGGCAAAAAGCACAAACATTTATTTTTTATATATATTATTTTTTTAAATACTCATTTTTTAATTTTTATTTTCCTATCTACTTCTTGTCGATTTCCTTGTTTTGGTGTGGTTATTGAAGTTGTTGTCCCCATTTACATTTATGTTTTTCCCTTCTTTTCTTTATTTATTTGCCCTGCCATGTTTTTTTTTTTTTTTATCTCAAGACCATGGCTATTTTTGTGGTGCTTATCGTTGCTATTGTTGGAGTGCTCACTGGATATTTGACACTTCTTTTTGTACTGTTGGGGTGTTATACCTTATTTTTCTCCTTCGTCTCTCAAACTGATGATGAGAGCCTCTAGAAGGATCCCGCCTATTTTCAGCAGATTAGACTTTTACCCCAGTTTATTACTTTTCTCTTCTTCAAACAAAACCACATAACTTGAACTATCTAGTTCTGCCTCCCAGTTAGAGGGGGAAATAAGGGAGGCACCAAGATCAAACAGGTGCAAGACTACTAAGTAGTAAACTAAGTACATAGGGGACCACATTTTCTAGCAGCCCTGGGGGTGAAGGAGGAGGATTTGGGAGGTAGGACGAAAACGGAGGTGTAGGGAGGACAAATCGGTGATGGGAATCCCCCTGATTTTATGTAAATATTATTGTCAACAATATGTAAGCCACTATGTTCAAAATAAAAATTATATTAAAAAAAGAGTATAGTGGTTCATCTATGAGTTTTAAGAAAAATAAAAGACGTTATTGTAATAATACTCAGGGGCAATAAAGATGAAGGCTGGAAGGATTGATTCACTATGAGAAGCTTACCACAAAGAGTGGTGAGTTCAGTTGAGAAATAACCACATTGACAACTATCATGGCAATGCTAGGGAGTGAGAGAAATAGAATGCCTGCCTCGAATACAGGCAAGGGATGGGGAAAGAGGGAGTTGGGGGGCATTAGTGGTGAGAATGTTGAAGGGGGGTGTCCTTTAATATAACTGAAACCCACTTACAAATATGATTGTAATCATGGTGCTTAAATAAAGATACTAAAAAAAAAGACTATGTATTATATTTCTGATTGATATCACTTAGCATAAAACCTTCAGAATTCATCTTTATTAACACAGATGATGGAGTTTTGTGTTATTTAGGGACAAATAAGAGTACATTACTGTTGTTTGTGTACTTGAGTGTGAGACAGACAAGAAGACAGAGTGAGAAACAGATTTTTAAGCCACTCACTCATTGTCAAGCTGAGATTATTTTCAAGTCTTCTATTTTATATAATACTGTTATGGTTGTGAAGGTGTTTTTCAAGTTAGTATCTTTATTCCTTTGGGGGTATATCCAAGACTGTTAGTATTTTTCTGAGGATGCTCCATACTATTTTCTGCAATGGTCGTATCAACAAACAGCACCACGGACAGTGCGCCCACTGCATCTCCTTGCCAGCATACCCTGCTGTTTTTCTTTTGATAAGAGCTGGTCTGTCATTATCAGGAGGGATTTTCTTGTGGTTTGAGTTTGCATTTCCCTAAAAATTAGTAGTGTTGAACTTATTTTTATGAACCTTTTGGCCAGTTCTATGTCTTATTTAGATTTTTATTTAGTGACTATTTATTTTAATTGATATTTTTATTTTTTTATTTTTATTTATTTATTTATTTTTGGCTTTTGGGCCACACCCAGCGGTGCTCAGGCATTACTCCTAGCCATCTGCTCAGAAATAGTTCCTGGCAGGCACGGGGGACCATATGGGACACCGGGATTCGAACCAACCACCTTTGGTCCTGGATTGGCTGCTTGCAAGGCAAACACACCGCTGGGCTATCTCTCCGGGCCCGATTTTTTTATTTTTAAGAGCTCCATCTAACCCCTTGGTTTTAAAATATCTTTCACATTTTATGGACTTTCATTTTGTTGTTTTTTAAAGATATATTATTTTTGAAAATAATTTTAATTTTTGCCAATTTTCTGTGATTTCTGTAATTTCTCATATGTGTAGTAAGCATTCTACCCCAGAACTACACCCCTGTCTGATTATTACCTTTTATAACAGGAAACATTTTTTATTCCATCCAGTTTTTATTTTGTTGCTTATGCTTTCATTATCATATCGAAAAATTTATTGCCAAGATCCTTGTCAGGGGACATTTCTTCTTATTCTTCTAGAAGTGGCATGGTTTCAGGTCTTACATTTAAAGGTAAGTCCACTGTGAATAGAGTGAGAGAGGAGTATATAATTTCTATCTATATAAAGTTCAGCACCACTTTTCTTTTTTGTGTGTGTGTGTGGGGAGACACACCTGGTGATGCTCAAGGAGTATTCCTGGTTATGTGCTCAGAAATAGCTCCTGGCTTGGGGGACCATATGGAACACCGGGGATCAAACCCAGATGCGTCCTGGGTCAGCCACATGCAAGGCAAATGGCCTACCACTACACTATTGCTCTGGCCCCTCAGCATCACTTCTTCAAATATTCTTTGCTCTGTTGAGGACTCTTGGCTCCTTGTTATGTATAAGTTGACTGTATATAATTGTATAATTATGCTGAGATAAACATTTCTCTAACCAAGTCTTAATATTCTTATTCATATTTATCAGTAATTCCTGGAAATGAATTTTATAAATACATAATTTCTGTGGTTTCAGACTTTATTCTTGAATCTTAATTGAGCTGGTGCAAATCACAGTGGTATTCATGATGACTTCAGATGTGTGCATAATTCCAACATCACACCCCACCAGGGTACCACTTACTTTCACCAAGGTCCCAAAGGTTCTTTTCTTACATCCTGTTCATACACCAAGGTCTTAAAGGTCCCTTTCAACCTTTCCCTTATCTTTCCCTGCAAAATACATTTTGTGAATCAGTTTTCTGTTGTCTTTGGTCTTTTGTTGCCATTCTACTGTGTATCTCTAAACCCCAAATATGAGAGTCATCATTTTGGATCCATTCCTTTGCTCTGACTGACTCTACTAACGTGATATCATTTATCAGGGATACATGTTACAGCAATTGCATGCTTTTGTCCTTTCTTACCATTGCATAGCAATCCATTGTGTATTTATACTATACTTCTTTACCATTCATTCATCCATAGTTGGACTTTAGAGTTGTTTTTACATCTTGTCTACAATACAGTAAGTATTAAGTGCTCCAGTGAACACATTTGTGCAGATATCTTTTCAACTAATGATTTTGTGTTTGGAGGGTACATTATATACCAAAAGCTGATATTTTGGGGTTATGAAGGAAATCTTTTCCTATTGTTTTAATGGTCTTCAAATGCTTTTCACAGAAGTTGAATAAGATGGCGTCCCCATCAATAGTGAGTATATGACTTCAAACTTTTCAGTAAACATTACTGAACTAAATTAATTAAGGATTTGTCTATCCTGTTTCTAATAATTCCTTCACAATTGTTAATAATTATAGTTTAAAGGATGCAGGATCATGGTCCTTTGTGCTTGGAGCCCATGAGTGTCCTTATGACATGACTGAAAGTATTGGTGGGACAGTCTATGCACAGTGATGTAGAAGTCAAACAGTGGCAGATAATGCTTCATTAAATTCTGAGAAACATTGAATTCAGAGAGAAGCGAACTTTTGCTGTTCCCAATTTAATGAAGAAAGAGCCTAACATGTGAAGGTCAGATCCTCTTCGAATGTTAACGAGGTGTTAACATACTCTAAGAATAATCTAATTAGAGCACTGCTGTGTGTGCTCATGCCCCTGGGAGCTGTATCTGAATGATCTAAACCAGCGCTCCTCTACTCACCAGAAAATTATTCAAAATGCACTTATGTTTGTTATTTTTCTTTGTCGCTTTATCTTCTGGTACTCATAAAAGGTAACTTATTGCAGCGTTGAATATAAGAAAATTGTATGGGCAGTAGCTTAATGAATCGAAAATAGGAAGACAAAATAGATATAATGACATGGCTGAAGTTGAGAGGAAGAAAGGGCAGAGTAATGTCATTAAACATTAATTTGTCACGTTAATAAATACATTTATTGGGTTGAGAGTGATCGTAGAGTGGGGGAGCATGCCTGCCTTGCTCATGGGTTTGATCTCTGGTAACCCCTATGGTTCCCTTAGACTCTAGAGTCAGCAAGAGTAATTTCTGTGTGCAAAGCCATGAGAAAACCCCGAGTATCTCTGGATGTAGCCCTCCCCAAAAGAAATGCATTATTTTATCTGAAGATTTTTTTTAATTATATTAGTCAAAGAGTAACATTATCACCCACTTGCTTAGAGATATCACTCTTGGTCGGAGTGTCTGAGGGTCAGAGTGTCTGAGGGTCAAGCGGAGTGAGTAAATGATTGTTTGGATCATATATGTGAGAAACAAAATTGCTGCTCAGGAAAGAGGGGAGAGAAGAGGGAAGACAATGGAGAATTAATAGGATCAGCAGCTCTTGCAAAGTGGGGTTTAGAAAATAGGAAGACTCATAAGGAAATAGAACTTTTTGTAAAACATTAAATTTATGGGGTGTTTAAGATAAAGCATTAGCAAAGAAAAGATTGTTTTAAGCAGCAGAGTTCATGACTCTGAACTCCACATTTAGATCTCTGCATTAAACTTTAACAGAATAAAATATGCCTTTGTGAAATCAACAGTAATTTACCTGTTCTATTGGTAGTTGTGTTTCCTGCTTGAGCATATCTCACTAGAATATTTGGAACGCTGTCTCATTCTCAGCAGACACACTGGAGATGTTGATTGATGACCTTGGTAATGAGGAGAGTTTTCTAACTGGGCTGAGAGCCCAAGTCAGCCCCTCACTGTGAAAATCTTTCCATCTTCACTTGCCAACAATAAAGTGAATTTAATTTGTGATGTTTTTTAAATACAATACCATGTAATAAAGAGAAACATTAACCAAGTTTCTGGAAGAGAAGGAGTTTTATTTCAGAGCTCTAATGTTATGAGAACATATTCCAAGGGTGTGAAACTTTTCATCCTTTTGAACAGCACAGGCACCAAGCAGGTGGCTCTGATTGGCAAAGTTTTGGAAAAATTTTTTGATGATTCTGCCAGCTTACTGATTACTTTGAGTTTATTTGTTTGTTCTCTATTAACTCTGGGGAATATTGTATAATTGTTACAAATGCATCATCATTTACCATTGTTCTGGTTGTCTTTGCATTCAGATGATAAACTGTCAGTCCTTTTAAAGTTGCTCCTCTAAGCTCTTTTTTGGCATATGGGTGAGTGTGATAAATTCAGGGTTTTAGACCCAGCACATGTTTGATGTGAAAATTAACATTGAATAAATGAATGAAAAGCCTATATATTTTGGTGGAAGGCAAACTGGTGATAGATAGATAATGCTGAAGATGTATTTTTTATTGGTCTAATAGAAATATTTTTTTCAGTGTCAACAGAAGAATGTGAACAATTTTATTGAGGGAAATTATTGAGCAAGTGTAGAATCAAAATATAAAATATAAAGTCCATGTGTGTATAAAGTCCATGGGTAAGTCCTCCCCCAGCACAACACCTATAGTCCCTCCGGCTGTTGGGTCTGAAGATGCAGGGTAGTGGTGGAGAAATAATTCACAAATAGTTAAAAGTTTCACCCGAGTCAGCTTGTTTTTATTCCATGGTTCTATCTGCCATATGCTTTATCTCACATCTGCTTTCTCTGCTAAGCTTTATGCTGCCCCTCTCTTTCCACCTTTTGCTGCTTCTCTCATCTACCCCAAGCCAGACTTTTTAACTCTTTATTTAAAACAGCCTGCCCCATCTCAGGTATGACAGGTCAGATCATCCAGGTGGGATTAACATCTCAAAAGGAAGTTTAGGTAAAAGGGTGTTGGGGGAAGGGTTACAAGCAAGTACAGATATAAGTGAGGTGTTAGGAAATCTCATGTATTTCCAGCCAAGTCTAATATTATCCATTGCCAAGCCTGTTTACTGCATCCCTATCTGGTTCTAACTCTTCCCCCTCTGTGTACCTGATGTAAATACAGTTTTGCTCTTCCTTGAATATTGCTTAGCAACAGTGAAACTTCAGTACTACATCAAGGAAGCTATAATAATTATTAAGCCACTTCAGTGAATTTTCCTTAATGCACTGAGCTTAGCATTTCATGGCTTCTATTTTTTCCCCCATTCTCAGTCCCACCCTCTTTAATTTAGCTCTTGTTTCAACATCTCAGTCTTTCCCTCTAAATATGTAATTTCCCTCTATATATATCGTGCAGCTGCACTGTCATTCATGGCAGCTAAAGCTGTTCATTTATCCATAGTGCTTCTTGTTTGTCTATAAGATATTTTTTCTTTAAAACATTTCTACAATTATTGAGATAACATTCACCTTCAGAATAAATTGCCCATATTAACCCTGTCAGATGTTATTTCTTCAAATTAGTCAACAAGAATTTTGCCACTGAATGAGAAGTATAGCTGATAGATTCGTTCTCTCTTTAGGAAAAAAATCATTAACATAGAAAAATTTATTTTCCCTTAGGAATTAAGATAATGTAGATATTTTCCTAAGAAAATTAAAGGATGAATCTACTTTACATGGTTTTAATTATTTTGCTAAATAAGTTGTTTTAAGATGTATAGTTCTTTGGGGCCAGAGAGATAGCTTGGAGGTAAGACGTCTACCTTGCATGCAGAAGGACGACAATTCGAATCCTGGCATCCCAAAAGGTCCCCTGAACCCGCCAGGAGCGATTTCTGAGCATAGAGCCAGAAGTGACCCCTGAGCACTGCCAGGTGTGACCCAACCAAGATATATAGTTCTTTCTTTGACTACAAGATCAATGAACTCTTCCCTACAGATGTTAGCAAACAATTACTAAAAATCTGTTGAAAGTTAAATACATATATTATCTATACATACACACACATATATAACTGACTCATATTAATAATGTTACAAATATGTATTATCCATCCATTTTGTCATGAACTGACTAGGTCATTAAAATGAAAATAAAACAGTTGTGCTGGTCAGAGCTTTCATACATTTTCTTTTTTTTTTATCATGCCCAGTCAATTTTTTTATCTGTATCATGCAACAAGAACAGACCTGTAGCCAGTTGGCCTTTCAGTGTGAGGTTTTAAGGCTCCTATTGGGCTTTGGTTGATGTTTGCTGTGGCTGGAGGTGACAGAAGCTTCCTTTCTTCTTGTGAGTTCATTTGGTCTCTCATTATATTTGACAAAGAAGAACAAAGAGCTGCTTCTTAGGCCTTTCCTGCATCTTGTAACTCTTTCATCTTCTGTCTACCATGTTATCCTGAAGCCCTCTGGATGGTGTCATACATATTGGAGGACAAATACTCTACATTTATTCTTCCTGTGGGCCTATAAAGGGTGATCTTCACAAGTGTCAGTCAACATTTCTCTTCTTACCTGACAGAAAGGCTGGATAAGATGAGTGTAGTATAGCTATTCTCCTGCAGATCAGGCAGTCTTTTTTATTGGACACTAAGTCAGCCTTTGTCAGGATATAACTTCAATATAGTTCTCTCTTGTGAACTTTTGAGGTTCCTGGAAGTAAAACCCCTGAAGTTGTAGCTATTTCCTCAGATTAGATATGTCCAGAAATTTCTCAAGCTATATATAGTCACTACCCCAGTTGATGTTCCTTGTTCAAAATGATCAATAAAGTTTCTTCTCCAGATTCTCTGTCTCTTTGGTAATTCAATGTTTTTATTTTCCTTGCTAAATTTTGTGATTCCAGTTTGCCCTGTGGCTTTTGGTTCTCTAATTGATAAAGGAAAATGCACTGAGATTCACTACTGGCAGAAGTGTCTTATACTTGGGGGCTTCAGAGTAGAAGGGCCTTCTAAAATACATACATAATCCTGATTCATGAGTTTTCCTGGGTGATTTCTTGTTTTTATCTCTTATTTTACCAAGTAATAAAATGCACCACTCTAATGTTTTTGATAAAATCCAAATATGGCTATATATCCAAAGCACAGACTCAACAATAATAAAATCAAAACATGCCATCTGGGGCCGAAGCAGTGAGGCAAGCAATAGGGCGCTTGCCTTGCACATGCTAAACTAGGATGGATCCAGGTTCGAACCTCCAGCTTCCCACATGGTCCCCCAAACCAGGAGCGATTTCTGAGTGCATAGCCAGGACTAACCCCTGAGCATCACCGGGTGTGATCAAATAAAGCAAAACAAAACAAAACAAATGCCATCTAAACAACAACCTTTGAAATGTGTTTGTCAAGGTGGTTAGTGGGGGTTGTGGGGAAAAGTTGGAGGGAGCATGGAGCCCTGGTGGAAAGAACTTGACGTTAGTGGTAGAATTGGTGTTGTGATATTATATGCCTAAGACTTATCTATATATAACTTTGTAAATCGTGGCTCTTTAAAGATAAATCCAAATATACCATCAACTCATGAATAAATAAGTACACTATTAAGTATCTCTGCTGTGAAATCTTACTCACCAACAGAGAACCAAAGGAGAACCAATCTTATATAAATTATTAAGTTATATACAGAGGATTAAAATTGTGTGATTCCATTTACTTAATTCTTTTATCTAAATTTTTAACAACTTCTTATAGTTAAAAATCATAAAGCATGCTTTAGCCTGCAACTCATAAGGGTGTCAACTATAAAAGACACATTTTTAAAAGAAAAGAGTCTCCTTGTTAGTGTATGCACATTCTTAATCTTAATAACTCTAAAGTTGTCTGCTTAAAATGTATGAGTTTGAGGTCTGGAAAGATTGTATCACAGATAAGGTGTTTGCCTTGCATGTGGCCAAGCCAGGTTCAATCCCTGGCTGCCATCTGGTACCCCAAATATTGCCAGGAGTTATCCCTAAATGCTAAACCAAGAATAAGCCCTGAGCACAGCTGGCTATGGCCCTAACACCAAAATAATAATGATATTTACAACAATAAAATGTATGAGTTTGTGCTGATAAGAATTTATACATGATTAGAATAGGACATAATGGAATATATCTCTGTTTTGTTGCAATTTCTTGTTTGCATATTACTAATTTCCCAACAATTGAATTTGCCAGTGAAATGAATCTTTTCTACTTGTACACTAGATTAGAGAGCATCTTTTCCATGATACAGTACAAGTAGGAAGGTCGTCAGAAAATATGAGGATATCAGTAGAAATTAGTGTGACATCTTTCATTTAAAAATTAAAAGCAGAGAGTAGATTCAAATGTAGAAAATGTCATGCTTCTTGGATTGATTTCTTTTCTTCTCAGCAACCTAAATCCTTGGGCCAAACTATTGACTGAGCACAAACTATTCCCAGAAGAACCAGTGTAAAGGTTTAATGTGAGAAATAAAGGTTATTTTTTTGTCTATGGAGTTCACCTTGAATATGGCACAAGCATACAGAGGCTAACAGTAAAATCAACATCTCTGCTTATCCATTCTATAGGGAATTTTGACACGAATGTCACTATCAATATAACATCTCTCATAAAGTGGACAGAGGCTATTGTTTTAATCTGGGAAAGCTTACTGCATGTAGTGCTGCTTGCCTAAAGCATCAGATAGATTTTTCTTAATTATGACTATTATTATGGTCACAGAATGTACACCTATTTGGTCGCATACATCAATTGGAAATTTTGTTTTCCTCCATTTTGTGGAGTAAACCACAGAGCAACCTTAATTTAATTCAAGCTTCTGCAACATTATCTGAATAACAGGAGCAATTAATTTGTAAAGTTATTTACAAATGTTCACTGAAGCACATATATGGCTGATTTGTGTGGCAGTTAAAGGCCTGGGAAGAAGGGAACACTCACTAATCACAGGCACCTGGGATATCATCACCATAAAGTAAGTGACATCCTGAGTGTCTTAAAACTGTCACAGAGAAGTTCACATCCATTAAAGGCCCTAAAACCCTCTGCACTGGTAACTAAAGCCATCTAGTCCATCCAGGAGCAAAACATTCCATAAAAATTAACTCCAGTTAAACTACCCTATCTCACTCACCAAATATTTACTTTCTAGTTGATCTTTTAGCCTCACATTCAGTCTAAGAATGCCTCTTGGTTTTTTCCTACGGTCTATGTTGTCTCCTCACTTCTTCCCTTCTCTTATGACTGGACTCATGATTACATCCCATGCAATGTGCCAGACCTTCCATCTCAGTGTGCTCTCCACTTTCTACCACCATGATCTCTTAGAAACAAAGACTGACCATGACACCAAATACTTATTCCTCTCTTCTGTCTCTGCTACTTTTGATTTGAGCTTGCAATGCTTTGTCTGAATTTGTAGGAACTACTCTACCTCTACCAACTTTCTTATCTACTGAACATACATCAGCTTCCCCTTTGTGTGTCTTGCTGCAGAAACATGCTTAAATTGCCTGCCTGAAGTATTAAAACTCTTTTTCTAAACCAACATTCTAGTTCAGACTTTAAATAAAGAGTCATGGACCATATCTCTTTCTGTCTTCTATTAAATTCATAATACTTTGAAATGTGTCTTAGTATTACTTCTTACCTTATGCCTATTGTGGTTTCCATATCTTTCTCTGTATTGTTGCTGTATTATTTAAGCCATTAATTTTGTGTTCATGACTTGAAAACTATGTTCCTAAGAAATTCTAGGCTGTAAGGTTCCTGACTATAGGCCACTTGCATTTTTGTAGCCTGGCTTCTGTTGCCAGTTAGTTATAACTTGAATTTGATATACTCAAAGAAATTCTGTTTTTTGTTTCTTTCTTTCTTTAGGCCATACCTGATGATACTCAGGGGTTACTCCTGGCTATGTGCTCAGAAATCGCTCCTGACTTGGGGGACCATACGAGACCGTGGGGGATTGAACCGAGGTCCATCCTAGGCTAGTGCCGGCAAAGCAGACGCTTTACCGCTCTGTGCCACCACTTCAGCACCAGAAATTCTGTCTTAAGTATAGTTAGTTGAATTTATTTCTAATTTTCTTTCCCAATGAATCATTATTATATCTATTGTGCCTTTGTATTATAATTTTAGCAGCCCAATTTAACAAACTGAGTTTTTCAATAATTTTGTTCACTTGGTTAGGGAATTTTGTTCAATGTAAAAATATAACTACTTACACTGGAGACCAAACAAATATAACATTTTATTTGACTCTTTTAACAGTATGTGATACTGTATTATTCCTTTTTTCAAATATATCTAAGTATTTTAGGAATTTTTGATACAAAGACAAATATTCATCTAAGTTCACTCCATTTTCTTGTATTTACTCTTAACTTTTTGTATTAAAATTTAAAAATACAACTAAGCGCAGAGGAATGCCTGAGATTAACCTCCAGTCTTGCCACCTTTTAGTTTTTCAATTTTACTTGAATGAATTTTCTTTTGAAAGAAGTGCATTTCCTGTGGATTGTAACTGAAGTATGAGCAAAATGACTTTTCCTCCCAAACTCTCTTTGTAGAGGTTAAACATATCATACTATGTGGTTAGGACCTTAGCAATACATTTGAGAACACGGATTTATCCCATTTTTATGTGAATAACATATTGAGGATTCTTGCCCTCATAAAAAACATCAAAAATACATTATGCTAAAAAAATAGTTTCAATACCTCTTCTCTTCAGTGAGATAAATGTTTATGGATAGTTTAAACAAACTGGATTTTCATGGCTCTACCACTCATCAAGTTGACACTTTGCACTATTCACATTGATATTTATGACTCTATCCTAACTCATCCCAAGGTGCATACATGAAGTTTATAGTTATTGTCAAGAGTTGTAGATGAAATCCTTAAAAGTCGACTTTTACCCTTGAAAGTATATCAGTGGTATCAAGATGTTCTGAAATCAATTTGAAATATTAAATCAGATGTTTTTATATAAAAATCCTTAGGTTTTTTTGTGTGACTGACTGGTTATGTTCTAATGATTGGTGAATTCATAAAAATGGTCTATTCTACACAGTGCTACCACTTATACTTTGTCCCTCTTCCTGGAAATCATTAATGTCACCTAGTTTTTTGTTAATCTCCCTGGAGATGTCTTCTTTAACCTGATTAAAAATCTACATTTCATTCTGGGGTGAGGGTGGAGGATATGGGAGGCAAGATGAGAACGGAGGTGGAGGGAGGACAATTTGGTATTGGGAATTCCCCTGATTTAATGTTAAAATGTACCTGAAATATTACTGTGAACGATATGTAAGCCACTATGATTAAAATAAAAACTATATTAAAAAATCTACATTTCTTTTTTAGATTCAAAATTCATGAATAAATAATTTATTCTAGTCTTCTTTTTCCTTACATTCTCATGTGAACTTCATGCTATGTGACTTTTTTCCTCAGTTGGTAGAAGTACTTGAATAATGTATTGGATTTGCTATAATTAAATTATAAATATATTTTCCTTTTCTTCAAACCTTTTCTCATATATTATTGTTCTCTCTTAGTGATCTTTTGGGGCTCTAAATATGGGACAAATACAGGACTCTTACTGCTTCAATTTCTTTTTTCTCCACTCTGTGCGAGCTATCAAAGTTATGATTTCTCCTTACAGTTGTTTTTTTTTTTTTGCAAAAAGTTTGAGCATTTTGCTTGCATGAGCATGTAACTCATGAAGTTTTTATATTCACACATCTTAAAAATATACGTTATCACACCATACCACTACCAGTATCTATTTGGATGTCTCTTTGTCTTCTGGTAACCCAATTTTTTGTACAGAGAAAATTGTTCCATGTTGGATCTCAGAATGTGTGTAGTCAAGCTAGCTAAAATATAATAAATATAAATAAAATATAAATAAATATAATATAAATAAAAATAAATAATAAAATATAATAAATATATTTATTTAATACATAAAAATACTTGACCATCTACTAAATACCAGAAATTGAATCAGAAGTCTAGATTCTCTGTTGTGATGTTCCAAGTCATAAAATATGTCATCACATATTTAGTCTTTTATCCTGTAATAAAACCAATTTCTTCATAATTTAAGCTTCTGAAAATATACTTCTAAGGCCTAAAACCATCTTATGCCTTCTTTGAAGAAGTATCTATGTCTTATCTCTATTTTTGGATGGGGGTCCTTGGATATTTTTTTGGTTGACCGTAGTGAGTATTTTATAAACTTTGTAAATCAGTAAAGTTGTCTGATGTGTTGTGTTCAGATATTTTCTTCCATTTAATAGTAATTAAAAATGGTGAATATGAGTTTATTAAGGCATAATATTTCTGCTGCAATGCAGAAATTACTTCATTAATAGTTGTTCCAAGAGTTGAAATTTATAATGACTAGCTAAAAATAATTTATCCATATTTTCCAGTGTCTTTCACTATATACATACATATTTTTCATGCTATAATTTGGAAACATAAAGGGTATATGTTCATTTTAGAGTAATACATGTTGATTTACTTGACATCATATTACAAATTAAAAAACTTGTATGATGCTAACATATTTAACATTTGGCATTGTAAATATTAATGTATTTGCTGTAACCATCATTACTGAAGATATGGTCAGATGTAGAAATGGGAAGTTCTGGTTGTATTTAGAGAAGGCAGATTTGACTCTTAACAAGAAGTCTCCTGTGATGTGAAATGTGATGGAAATGTGATGGGAAATATAATGCATTTATTGATGACAGTGTAAAATATGCATTTCATTTTTATTAAATGTCCTT
The DNA here is from genome assembly GCF_024139225.1 of Suncus etruscus. Classification (NCBI taxonomy): domain Eukaryota; kingdom Metazoa; phylum Chordata; class Mammalia; order Eulipotyphla; family Soricidae; genus Suncus; species Suncus etruscus. Next base: position 5,597,032 of record NC_064855.1, on the reverse strand, counting down.
TGCTTTGTCAGTTTTGGGGGGAACATACCCAGGGAATCTCAGGGGTTACTCTTGGTTTTGTGTTCAAAAATTACTCCTAAAGGGTTGGAGATTATATGGAATGCTGGAGATTGAACTTGGGTCATCCATCCATGTACAAGGCAAATGCCCTACCCACTCTGCTATTACTCCTGAACATGTTTTGTTTTGTTTTGTGGGACATACCCAGCAGTGTTCCAGGCGTACTCCTGACTGTGCTCAGGAATTATTCCTGATAAGCTCAGGAGACCATATGTTGTGCTCAGGATTAAACCGGGTTGACCATATTTAAGGCAAGCACCTTACCCTCTATACTATCTCTCCATAAATATATGTTATTTAATTATAAATCCCTAACTTATAAATCTCTATAACTAATTATAAATCTCTAAAATAGTTTTTGAAATGCACATATTTATTTCCAAGACTGTGCACTGGGAAATAAATTGTGATAAAGGCTAGTGTTTTCTTAGCATTATTCTGCTTTATGTAAAGTCATATCTTGTCTTAGTTTAAATTAGTTAAAAATGTTTATTAACCTACTTGAAATTGCCAGCTGGCTGAGATGTTCTACATATTTTATGATATAATTTTCTTTTTAATCTGTATATTCTGCATTTAATTATTGCTCAGAAAACTCATTATATGTTTTCAAGAATGTTATCATGACCTATGTAAACAGGGAGGACATCACAGAAGTTTCCTGTTGTGCTTCTATGACTCAATTTTATTAATGTAATAGCAGTGTATTCTATTTTAGACATGCTTTATTCTTAACCTATTTAAATCAGAATTGTTACTTTGGAGCAAATCTACTGTTCAGATACAGCCTTTCTGCTTTCTCTTCCTTTCTTCAGTCTTTGCCTCTTCTTTCCTCACTTCACAGGGATGAAAGATGGATGGAGGGAGAACACATGAACAGCAATCTGGTATCTGAAGAACAATCTGGGTGATTAAATCAGACCAAAAGATTTATGTTCCCTCCATTTCCCCTTCTACTAAACTCTGGCAAGAATTTGATTTTATCTCGCTACAACATATAACTTCATACAATAAATATTAGGACTGTATTTATTTTCCTTTAAAAAACAAACATGAGCCATCCTTTAGCACTTCTCTAAAATAGTAACTTGATGCTTCTTCACCTATTAAATACAAAACTCCTGAGCCTCAGGATCACAACAGTGCCTTTGAACAATATTTTGAAAAAAAAATTATATGAGACTTTAGTGAAAGATGCGAATTCCTCAGGGACTCCCTCATCTTCACTGATACGGGGACTGAGATACTTGTGTTTTCATGGATAGTTCATGTGATTGTGGTGTTGGATATTCATGGATAGTAGTTGAAGAAATTTTAATCTGCATGTTGGTTTACTACCTACAAGCTAGTTCTTAAAAGTCTCCAATGTACTATTATTTAAATAATAATAGTGAGGCTTAAGACACCCAGTTTAGGAATGAGTAGAAGTTGGCTATTGACGGTACTTGTTCTGATCTCTTCTAACTATAACTTAGCAATGAAATTGGCACTGATGTGTCCTCAGCGTCATTCCATCACATTTCCCAGTTCAGGGACCTTCGACACACTATAAAGTGCCCAGAGCAGGTCAGTGTCAACAAAAGTGTCTCTAGAAGTCCAGGCAAGAGGGATGCAGCCGGGTACTTAGATGCAATGTTGGATGAAGTGAGGGGCCAAGCAGAAATAGACACCCATCATCACCTTCTCCCAGAAGATCAGAAGCTGTGACTAGGAGAAGCTCAGCTCTGTCTTGAGAATGAAGGTAGGAATCCTGTTTTTTTCAGGAAGAATTTCTCTGTTAGCCTCAGGGGGGTAAGCATTTATCTGACCTTCCTCACAGAGACATCATGATTTCCTGTCTTTTTTTGATAAACCTACTGGCCCCAAAGCAGCGGGTTTGTTCCTTGGGGAGCAAAACTCAGAGTCCACCTGCCACTTCCCTTCCTCACTTTTGCCGGGAGAGGCCAGTAAAGTCAACATCCTCAGGGAAACAATTTAAGAAAGAGCTGACACTGGTGGGCGTTACCACAAATTCTAATACCCAGAGGAAGGACGACTGGGAATTCTGATAGAGCTTGTTAGGTGTCTTCCTGCTGCTGACATTCAAGCCTGACTTTCAAGGCTGATGGTCTAGATACAAATAGAACAAGAAGAAAATGCAACATAGGTTATACTCATAATTATAGTTCAGGCCAGAAATCCCCAATTTTCCATTGGCAACTCCCTGCCTATTTCTGAAGATGCAAACATTCTACTTCTTTATTTGGTGGCTTCTTTGTGCTATACCAAGTTTAACAAAAAGAAAACACACCAAGGGATCTTCTTTATGTAGCCCTGCCGCTGTATGAGTAGTTTCACCAACAATTGTACCACTTTGGCCTTTCATTTTTCCTATTTTTAAAGTAACAAAATGAGGATTTTATCAAAGATACTAAGCTTCAAAGTAGCAAACTACAAGGGAAACACCAGTGAATATGCCCCATGAACTTCTTTTTGAACACAAAAATAGAGGAGATAAAATAAAACCACAGAAAGTTCAAAAGAAATTTTAGTAGATGAAAGATGGCAGGGAAGCTCAGGATGGTCTAAATAATGCAGTACTCCACACCCAAAAGACGGGATTTCTGTCTGAGGAGGATTCAGAAGTAATCTTCATAAATTTAGATCCCAAATTATTTAGTGCTAAAATAGAAAAAATCGAAACAAGCCAGAAATTGGAAGTCAGGAACTGCTTTTCTGCTTTTATTTTCAGAGTTAAATGAAGCTGATTCTGAAGAATTCTGAAGATTCTGAACAATATGGACCTAAATTTGGGTGGTTTGTTAGAAAAGCAGCATCTATCAGTACTTATCAGAACCCGCTCATATGAATGTTTCTTCACTGATATGGCAGGTTTTTTTTAAGGACTTGGGAAATGCTGCTTAGGTACTCTATCTGAACTCAATAAGGCATTAATCTATGAAAAGAGGTGTCAGGTAAGAGAATAGTGAATCAAAGCTTGCATCTTAGAGAAATTGAATAGATATACATGTTCCCTTGGCAGAAAAACTACAACTGGTAACCAGTGCGCTTTTCATCTGACTGTCCATGTGCATGTCTGCTCCCTGATCAGATAGGGTTCAGCTCTGTAGGGTTCATCAGCTCAGTGGGGATGGATAGTGATGGAATCGGTTCCATTTTGAGAAGCATAAGGGGAGTCTGGATTATAGCAACAGCATGGACAGATCAGACATTCTGTCTGGAGAGGCTAAGTCTTCTTTCTACTCCTCTACCTCCTCCTCCTCCCTCTTTCTCCTTTTTTTCCTCCTCCTCTACTTCCTCCTCCTCTTCCTCTTTATTCTCTTCCTTCTACCTCCTCCTCCTCCTCCTCTTTCTCCTCTTCTTCCTCCTCCTATACTTCCTCCTCCTCTTCCTGTACTTCCTTCTACCTCCTCCTCCTCTACCTCTTCCTTCTTCCTCCTTCTCCTCCTCTTCCTCTTTCCTCCTCTTCCTTTTCCTCCTTTCTCCACTTCCTCCTCTTCCTCCTCCTCTTCTTCTTCCTCTTACACCTCCTTCCTCCTCTTCCTCCTCTTTCTACTTCCTCCTCCTTCTCTCTCACCCACACACTCACACATATATGCAGTCTGTAAACCAAATGTGCCTGTCCTTTTCAAAATATGTTACCACATCCAGAAGATACATATATGTATATATGCAGAAAGTGCAGATTTTCTTCCAGCCAACACTGAAAGAAGAGAATGCTACCATCTCAGTGTAAAAGCACTGGGAAGAGTCAACATTAGCATTAACTGCTCCTCAAGGTGTTTTTTAACCTATAGCCAGTCCTTTTGGGCCAGTGACAGCTGCTCTCTAGGATTATATGTGGACAAACACATTCGTCTACTACAGACTGACCTGACTAGAGAACCCTGAATCATAGGCCTGATGTGGTCCCTGGTCCTTGAACAACATTGAGTAATCACTCAGGGACAGTACTGTGGCACCTTCGTTTGTACAACTATATTAAGGTGTTATGTGTCTTGTGTACTGTACTGATATTTTCAGCAATAGTGCCAGACTCTCAAGGAATAAAATGTTCAGTTCCTGTTACATCTCAGTGGAGGGATTAAAACAACTTGTAACCATATTCCTGAGTTCCTGTTATTAGCCACTAATATCTCCATTACACTTATGAGTGCTTTTGGTAAAGCATGAAAGTTATTCATTATATTAAATGTTGACCTCTGAGTAATTGGTATGTTATTTTAATGTTCCATATGGCCTAGTAGGTCAGCATAGGCCTAAAGTTCAGCTAGTGATGACGAAGAGAAAGTCTTGTGTGTGGCATCCATTCCTACCAGCATGAGTAGTTTCAAAAATCCAACACCATCTCCCGAAATGCTGAGGGAAAGAAACAATGATTATTCAACTTGAACATTTTTCTAACGTTTTGCTGGAAAGAAAATCAAGCAAAATAATTGCTTGACGAAAACAGCAGAGCTTTTTCTGCTGAGAGATATATAAAACTGATGCTTTCAAAATTAAGTTAAAATTTTCTAAAATATTGTCATTGCTGCTAGGGATTGAAAAGCTTCTTCCTTCCTTCCTTCCTTCCTTCCTTCCTTCCTTCCTTCCTTCCTTCCTTCCTTCCTTCCTTCCTTCCTTCCTTCCTTCCTTCCTTCCTTTCTTTTCTTTCTTTCTTTCTTCTTTCTTTTGCAGTCCCCCATTACCACAAATTATGCAGTCTCGTTTCTCATATTTGGGGAAATTGCAGGAGTTAGCACACCCAGAGTGCAATGGGTGAGCCTTTCCCAGGGGAAACCACCTTCGTGACCATGGTATCTCCCCTGCCAGGTAAGTATGAAGAATTTTATGGAACTTTTTTTTTTGAGAGCTTCTCAAAACTTTTAAAAGTTTCTCTTGAAGCATGGCCAAGTTCAAAAAGGTGATTTTTATAATACTGCATTATTAAATAGATCAAACTCTAAATGATATTTTAAACTCAGATAACCAAGGCTTTTCCAAATAGCATATTTTTCTTGATGCTGCAAGTCCATTCTAAATGTTACCTTGAGGTAGTTTATGAAAAGCAATTAATCTTACTTTTGTCCCACAAAAATAAACTTACATAGACACATAATGCGAAAATCACAATATTCTACAATATCACAATAGGAAACTTGCTTTTCAGTTTGCAATGTCTTTGTAACCCAGGAGAATCATTTACCATGAACTCGACTTTAAATGTATTTTTAATTTATGTTGCTGTGCTAGTGTTCTTGTTAGCTTTCTACCTACTGTAGGGCTTCCTTTCTCCTGCTTTCATCTGATCATCCCAATTACCAGAATTCAAAATAAGTTGGAAGTGAGAGATTATTCTTGGCAGTTTCTGATATATTTAACACAGAGCAGCCCAGTACCTCTCTCTGTATTCCCATCTGATGTAAATCTGATCTATCCAATTTGCATAGAAAGTAATGTATAGAACTTTATAACAATAAAGAATTTGTTTATGCTTTTGATCCTCCATTGTAAACATTAAGAAAAACAACCTAGGTCCTTCTTAGAAGTTCCGGATGTATTGTATATAGTGCATTGGCCAATATATCTTGTTATTTTTATTTTTCCTATTTATACAAGTTCACTTAAGTACTTATAGTGGCTTAGTGTTTCATTTTACTTTTAATATAGATATTAAATGTCTGGTCCAAAATTCCTATTATTTTTAAGTGGTCCTAAAATTTGAAAATCAATGGGTCCATTATCATTACTCTAAGTCAAAAAATAATATGATCTTTCTACTAAGGTCCAACATATACACAAACATATATTTTTATTTGACAAACGGGTACATCTAGAATAAAGTGTATTTAGCATATACAAGAAATTCCTAGGGAAATTTACTTTTTATTTTCTATTGCTCAAATAGACCTCAAGGGGTATCTTTTAATTTAATAACTAAGCCTCTTTATACTTAGTTACTAAATTAGTCTTGTTCTTTTCTTTCTCTGACAAACGCTTCTTGTTACATTAACCTTTCCTCACATTGGGCTTAATTCTCTCCATTTAATCACTTTTTATTGATTTTTTTGGCTGAACTTAGATTCTGTTCTGTTTGTTTTCAAATATTTTAATATATGAGTCATTGCTACAATCATGCTTTAAACCACTCATAGGGTCTCTATGAGAACCATCCATCAGTAAAACCTTAGCACTTTTATATGCCATAGAAATTTTTATCATTCTATTTTATCATTAAAATTTATTAAAATTTATCATTAAAATTTTATCATTGAAATATAACAAACTATTTTTCAGAGAACTATCTAAATAAATAAAATTTGTGACCTGTTCACTGCCTAAAACAGAAAGAAATGGTTTAAAAGAACATGAGATTTTTCTATTCTTTTTAATGTATTTTATTGAAACACTGTGATTTACAAATTTGTTCATAATACAGTTGTTTCAGACATACACTGTGTCAATATCAGTCTCAGCACTGGTATTATTTTATTTTTTGTTTGTTTGTTTTTTCGGTAACACCCAGTGATGCTCAGGGGTTACTCCTAGATCTGCCGTCAGAAATTGATTCTGGCTTGGGAGACCATATGGGACTCCAGGGGATCAAACCAAGGTAATACCTGGCATTCCATATGTCCCCCAAGTCCACCAGAAGTATTCCTGAGCAGAACCAGGAATAATCATTGAGCACTATCAGGTGTGGTTCAAAAACAAAACAAAAAATAGTAAGTAATAGTATGCAAACACTAATGTATAAATCATTTATTCTGTATTGGTAATTAGGAAATGGGTACAGAAATGACAGTTTTGTTTTGCCTTGAAGAGTGAGGCAAATCAGTGAATAAAGTCTATAGCAATGTACTTACACAAAACTAAGCTAAAATATTTTTTAGAAAAAATATAGGTTCAGGGATAGTTAAAACAATGTAGGGATAGAATATTTTTGAATAGAATAGAATAGAATTTTAATTGGAAGAAGAGAGGTAGAACACAAACTGTTAAGTTCTAGAGTTGAAGGACAAGAACACACAATTGGAGTAAAGATAATCAAAACTTTATTTTATCATCTGTAAGCCCCATACTGACATTCAAGGCCATGACCAAGGTCACAAGTCAAATTAAATGGGTGAGAATATGGTAAGGTTCTTGTTTCTGATGTTCTTTGAAATGATTGGCTGTTGTCTAGAGTATTTCCTACTGCTTCCTTGTGTCCTTGTGTTCTTTCCAGATAGGCTATCTTGTATGGTCAGGTAGCTTGGGTTAGTGTTGATGAAAACAGGCTTGAGAAAGCCTAACATGAGGTTTATAATTTGTGGTCCCTACAAAATGGTGCCCTCCTTTTCAGAATCCAGGACCAGAAAAAAACCACAGAACCAGAAAAGATATACATTGAATTCCATGTAGCTATGCTAAATTTGTTAATAATGTAAAAATACAAATTTCATATAAACTTTATACCAAGGAGATCATAAAAAAATAATTAAGTGAGCTCCTTGTGGGTTTTTTTGAGCCAGACTACATAACTATCCATAAAAATATCTGAAACACAAGTAAAATAATGAGTCAAGGTGGAGAGAATAAATGTGGAATCAAGGAAAAGGCTCACCATTTATTAGAGTGGCTCATATGAAATGCCATGTTTGTGTTTTATAAACAGCATATGATTGGTGTGACAGATATTGAAGTATGATGGACATAAATGGATGATCATTGTAGATATTGTAAATTACCTGCCCAGAACCCTCATCCCCAGTAATGATCCTTTCCTAGGACTCTGACTAAACTTCCAAATGTCTGTATTTGGAAGCTCTTTGCCTCAGAGCTGTCTCTAGATAGTGGGTCTTCTTCTCCTTCTTGAGGAGATAGATTACAACTTGTTTTATCCAAAACAAAGACCTTTCTCAGTTTCCTGCCCTTTCTTCACCTATCCCCCTTTTACATGTAAAGGCCTACCTAGAATGGACTAGCTCAAGATAGGCCTTTTGTCTATCACTCTCTACCCATCTCCTACCTGGTTATGGATTAAGCCGGCTAATAGAGGTGATTTGGAAATCAGAGAGCATGAGGTTGAAAGCCTCCCTACCCTCCATGCTTTTCACTCTAATATTGGCTGGGTTTACTTTGTGCAGTGACCCTACTTCAGCCGGTTCTCCTGGGCATGGGTTAAGGCAGATAGACTCTTAGAGTATAAAAAATGTTTATGGATCAGAAATACACAGTCCTACTTGGTCATGGTGTATAAACTTCTTAATAATTGTTGGATTCTACTTGCTAGTATTTTTGTTGAAAATCTGTGTCCATCAAATTTATGGGCCTATAATTCTCTTTTTATGTGTGGTGTCTTTGTCTGCTTTTGATACTGGGGTGATATTAGTTTCATAGAAACTATTTGGGAGTGTTTCTGCTTCTCCAGTTTTTTGAAAGAGCTTGAAGAGAATTGGGTTTAGATCCTCTGTAAAGGTTTAAAAGAATTTACTACTGAATCCATCTGGAGCTGCTCGTGTGTGTGTGTGTGTGTGTGTGTGTGTGTGTGTGTGTGTGTGTGTGTGTGTGTGTGTGTGTGAAGTCTTTCGATTATCCATTCAATTACTACAATAGTGATAGGTCTGTTCAGGTATTCCAGATCATCGTGGTTCAACCTTGGAAGGTTGTAGGAGTACAAAAATTCATTAATGTCTTCCAGATTCTCTTGATTCATGACATGAAGATTCTCAAATAAACTCTGATTAACCTTTGAATTTCTGTAGTATATGTAGTACATCACCCTTTTCATATCTATTTCAGCTTATTAAGTTTCTCTCCCTTTCTTTGTGCGTCTTACTAGTGGTTTATCAATCTTGTTTATTTTTTTCAAAGAACCAAGTCTTTTTCATTAATGTCTTGAATTGTTTTTTGAGTATTAATTCATTAATTTCTGCTCTATGTTTTATATTCCCTTCTACCTGCCTACTTTTTTATTTTGTTGCTCTTGATCCAATTTTTGTTTTTGTTTTTGGGCCACACCCGGTGATGCTCAGGGGTACTCCTGGCTATGGGCTCAGAAATCACTCCTGGCTTGGGAGACCATATGGGAGGCCAGGTGATCGAACTGCGGTACATCCTAGGTTAGTATGTGCTAGGCAAATGTACTGCTTGCGCCACTGCTCTGGCCCCATTTTTCCCAATTTCTTAAAATGTGCCACTAAGCTATTTATGTAGACCTTTTATTTCCTTTCTAATAAATGTTGCAAAGCTATAATTTTTCCTCTTAATACCACTTTTGCTGAGTCCCACAAATTCTGATATTTTGTGTCTTCATTTTCATTTGTTTTCCAAGAATTTTTTATTTCTTCTTTGTCCCATTGCTTGTTCAGCAGTGAAGTGTTTAATTTCCAGGTTTTAAAAGTTATTTCTTGAGACTGGCACAATAGAACAGTGAATAGGGTGCTTGCCTTGCACAAGGCTGGCTGACACAGGTTAGAGCCCCAGCATCCCATATTGTTTCCTGAGCCTGCAATTTCTGAGCACAGAGCCAGGAGTAACCCCTGAGCACCACTAGGTGTGGCCCCAAAACAAATACAAACAAAAAATGCTTCTAGAAGCAATAGACTTGTCTAGTAAAGTGGCAGAAATCTATGGCTTTTCTACACACAAAAAATACAAGGGAAGAAAAATTTATTTAAAAAAAAAATTCCATTCACAATTATGTCTCAAAAATCAAATACCTTGGAGTCTTCTTAACCAAAGATTAAGCAGAAAAGTGAAAAGGTTATGTAAACAAACATAACAGTGCTTCAAGAAATAAAAGAGGACACAATTAAATGGAAACATACACTATTCATGGATTGGTAAGATTAACATCTTTAAATGTTCATACTTTCTAAAGCATTGTACAAATATAATGCAACTCCTATAAAACTTTTCATGACATTTTTCAAAGAAGTAAATCAGATGCTCCTAAAATTCACATAGAGAAATAAAGAGTTAAAGAAATCCTTGGCAAAAAAATAAAGATGAGGTGAATCACTTTCCCCAGCTTTAAACTGCACTATAAAGCAATACTCATTAATATAGTATGGTATTAGAATAAAAACAGACCCTCAGATCTATGGAATAGACTTGAATATTCAAAGATGAGCCCATGAGTTTACAAACAATTAGTTTTTGATAAGGGAAAAGAAATACAAAGTGGAGCAAGAAAAGCCTCTTAAGTGGTGCTAGGAAAACTGATCAACTACATGCATAAAACATGAACTCAGACCCTCTTTAACACCATGCACAAAGGTCAAATTAAAATTGATTAAAGACCTTGTTATTAAACATGAAACCATAAGGTACATAAAGGAGAACATGGGCATAACACTCCAAGACATTGAAGCTAACGGCAGTTTCAAAGAAGAAACACCACTGGCCATGTAATTGGAAGCAAAGATAAACAAATGGTAATACATTAAAATAAGAAGATTCTGGACTTCAAAGAAAATAGTGACTAAAATACAAAGGCTATCCACAGAATAAAAACAGCTATTCACCCAATACCCATCAGATAAGGAATTAATAACTAAGATATACAAGGCACTGATGGAACTTTTCAAGGAAAAAAAAGTCTAATTGCATAAATAAATGGATAGAAGAAATGAACAGAATTTTCCTCAAAGAAAAAATACACATGTGCCAAAATACACACTAATCATCAGAAAGGTGCAAATCAAAACAACAATGAGATGTCGTCTCACACCACAGAGACTAGTACACATTACATATACATGCAAAACAAAAACAAAAACAAAACAGTGCTGCCATGGATGTGGAGAGAAAGACTCTCATTCACTGCTGGTAGAAATGAAGACTGGTCCACTGGTCCATCTGTTTTGGGAAAAATATGAATATTAATCAAAAACCTATAAATTTATTTTTCCATAGGATCCAACAATACCACTCATAGGGATATACCTGAGGAAAACATAAACACAATACAAAAATGCCCTCTTTACTCTTATTTATAAAAGCCAGAATCTGAAAGCAACCCAGCACCTGACAATAGATGAGTGGCTAAAGAAACTGTGGTACATTTACACAATGAGATATTATGCAGCTATTAGGAAAATTTAAGTAATAAAATTTGCTTATACATGAATAAACATGAAGATTGTTATACTGAGTGAAATTAGCCAAAAGGAAAGGTAGAGACATCATCGGCAGGAAGGGTGCATTGAAGGATGTTATACATTGTATGACTGGAACCCAACAATGGACAATTTTGTAACCACCGTGCTTAAATAAAGCAAGTAATAAAAAAAAATGAAATACACAGAATAAGTCTTCTCTGCAATCACTCTTCTGGTTCCTCTGATCTCTGTTGCAGAATCATTCTCAAGTGCTATTTGTACTCCTCTGTTATTCTATAGGATGAAGCCTTAAATGGTATTAGGGATAATGCACTTAGAAGGGTTCCAGCCCCTTTCTTGTATTATCCTCTCTTATTATTTTGTTTTTTATTTGGGAGGCACACCCAGTGGCACTCAGAGGTTAGTTCTGGTTATGCACTCAGAAATTACACCTGGTAGGCTCTAGGGACCATATGAAAAACCAGGTATCAAATCCAGATGGACTGGTGCAAGGCCCATGCCCTACCTACTGTACTTTTGCTCCAAACCAATTCTCTCTTTAATGGTGTCTCGATATTATAACCAAAAGCAAATTTTTCACGCAAAATGTAGGAATTTTTAGGGGTGGATGGTATCTGCTTCTTGAATATTCCAAATTAATACATTTAGATTGAAATACTAACAAAGAATCTGCTTCTAGGAACGTCTCACCAATTATTCTATTGTGATGGCAAAAAATAATTCCAGTGGTATTTTCTATCTAAAATCATTCTCTGAAAATTGATTTGTTTTCCTAACCCTTTCTATAAAGGTCTATTTTTAAGAAGTCATTTAATTAGATTTGGTCTACAGAAGCTATCTAAAATAATTTTACTACCTCAAGATTCTTAATTTAATCATAAATCCTATCCCTCTTTAGCATAGAAACTGACTGAAAGTTTCCAGAGAGGTCACCATTTTGAATACCAACTGTTTTTAACATAGGAAATCACAAGTGTTTAAGAAATATTAGGGGAGTTTTTCTTCAGTATGGATTTTGTTGGTTTGTCTTTGTTGCAGCAAAGCACTGACAAAACAGTATAGACTCGGCTCAGGTAATTAAAACACAGCATCAGAGGTAAAAAAAATCAAAGATATTTTTGCTAGTACATAAAGAGACCTTATCTTCTCCAGGCAGAAGCCAACTCAGAAAATTAGAATAGAATCTGACATTGATTGAAACAAAGTTGTTGAATTCATAGCCCCCACTAGTAAACAAATGTTAAGGATGTGACATTTAATAAAAAGGTCTAGGTGAGGAACTTAAGTTTTGTTTGAATGGAGTTTTATTTGCTTTTATTTTGGATCATACCTTGTGAAACTCAGGGGGTTATTCTTGGCTCTGTACCCAAGAATCACTCCTAGTGGGCTCATGGGACCATATGATATGCTGGGGATCAAATCCCCAGCAACTCAGAGTGCCTACCAATCTGACTATCACTGTGCCCCAGTGAAGATGTGTTTTAAAACAAAAATTTTATATTTAAACTCTCCTATTTGTCTAGTTTAGTTTGTTATTACATGGGTCTTGCAAGAGGAAAAGTTAAAACAGAGTAGTTTGTTTTCCTATATAAACTAAGAGATAATAAATGTTGTATCAAGCTGCTAAATTTTGGGGTAATTTGTTACACAACACTAAACCAATAGCATTGTAAAGAAAGAAAATACTGTGGAAGAAGCAAGGAGCAACAAATGGATATAATAAATTTTTCAGTGACAGTTAAGTAGCCTTTGTCCTTGACTATCCTCTGACTTTCAAAGTAGTTTCATGAGTAAGCTGGTTATGTGCCAGAGGAAAAACTGAGTTTTGAAGTGAAAGCATGAGTTTCCTCAGACATAAACTTATGAGGCTGTTATTAATAAAATTCCAACTTGTGTGCATCAGAGTTTGACACTGAACCTTCATTATAACATAATTCATTGAAGATTGTAGACAAATATTCAAAAAAAGTTTATTATCACATTACATAATATAAGAAGTGCTTTGTCCTTAAAGAACTTTTACTGGTACCACAGGAAAAGATTTTGGAATTAGACAACTTAGAATGCATGGAACTTATTTTTGGTCTTATGCCAGGATGCTTCATGGGTAGGGTGTCTCTGTTTTTAGGCCAAACATTTTTTCTATGTTCCTGCACAAACAACAACAACCGCTATACACACACCTTTTTATTGTATTTTTTAATCTCTTATCTTTTAAATTGGGACTCTTGCCTTTGTCATAGAACCTTGGGACATAGATTACTTTATTTTACTACATATTTCCACATCTTTCTAGAAAACTAAGAAGGAATAAAGAAAGGCTGGGGGCCAAGGACCAAATGGTCTCGAATGCATTGGCAGGGAGTTTAAAAAAGGACCGTACTAAATATCCACGCCAAAGTCAAAGCTAATAGAAACAAGAGTTCTAAACTTTAACAAGCTAAAGGGATCTGTTCTACTGGCAGGTCAGGCGGCAAAGCATAGTGATATAGGATGCACTTTAAGCCCATTACTGAAGAGAGGTATGATACTAGTGGTGGTCAGGGTCCTGACTCATTTATACATCTGAAATTCAAATATGAAGGACTCTGTAGATCACAATTGTTTCAATAAAATAAAATTAAATTAAAAAAGAAATTTTTGTCTTTACTAAGATTAATGTGTTTTCTGATTATGATTTGTCTTCAATTTCTTAGCTAACATGACTTTCATACTTAGAAAATACATTATGGTCATGGGATTTACATTACATGATTGTAGGCTAATGAATCCATTTGAGAGTAAAATAGGCATAAAAATGTAACATTAGAAGATCAATTATTAAACTAAATCATATCAATTTTTCCAACTAGAACATTAAAAAATTTATAAAAGATGCATTTTATGTCATCTCCTTGGGATGGTTTCTTGTGCAATTGGTGTTTCAGCCAACAGATAGGTACTGTAGCCTCAACAGGTAGACCAGATGTCTCTCAGAGCAGAAGATAAATACATTCCTTTCATCATCCACTGACACATTGGTATTTTTTGTCTTTATACTCCAGTTGTCAGGATCTCAAAGCCAGAGAGATAGTACAGGAACTCTGGTTTGGTCACCAGAATCACAGAGCTCCCCTTTTACACACAGCACCAGTAAGTGGTCCAGTAGTGCCCAGAACCATAGAGCTTTAACACTACCATTTGCTTGGGACCAAGGTTTCAACCATCTGGCTCAGTTGACTGATAATTGACAAAACTGGCCCTGGGATCCCCTGAGCATCACTTGAGAATACCTTATTCCCCCTTACACATACAAAATAATGTCCACTCTATTTCACTATGGGGCAAACCAGAGGACGAAATAGAGTCGCTTTTATATGAGTGATCTGCCAATATGCTCTCAGAGAAATAAAGGAGTTCCTATTATTGAAGAAAGAACTATTATGCTTAGAAGACATTCCCCTTTGGTTACTAGGAAGTAATATACCTAAAAAAAGTAATGTACTGGTACTCCTCTTGATTTTTCTCATGCCTACTGACAAATATATGTGTGTAATTAGAGTAATCCCAATCACAAAGGACATAGGAACTTGGATGAGTAATCTTAAAGGATATGGGTAATAGCAAATACATAAAATAATGAAATTTTTAGATAAATGTTAGTAATATCTAAGCAGTATTCCCAAGGTACAATTTGTAGACATATCAGAGATTAAAATTTTCAGAGATAAAGCTTTATTCTTTACTAAATATTATTTTGTTTTTCTTTTCTTTCCTTTCTCTTTTTTTCTTTCTTTCCCTTTCCTTTAACTATTTTTTAAAATTTTTGCACCAAACATGATTCTCAAGGTATATCTTTAAGAATCACTCACAGTGGGTCTTAAGAGACCATAAATTGTACCTTAGATCAATTATTGGTCAACTGTATGTAGAGCAAGTGCCCTACTCACAGTACTATCTCTCTAGCCAATATTTTGTTTTAAAAAATTGATTCTACAAATTTTCTGCAATTGTGATTGAGATGACTGGTTTATAGATAACAGGAAAAATGAAACTGTATGGCCTGGAAGTCAATAATATCTTATCAATATGTCCAGCCATTGTCATTACGATTTTGGAGGCTACATGTTTCTAATTCACCTGCCCAAAAGTATAATAAGGTTTCTGATTTATATTACTTTAGTGAATCTAAAATAAATTATTACAGTTCTAACATACTAAAATGGAAATTTAATTTGGTGTACAACATACATATCTAAACTTACTTTACTAAAAGAGAACAAGAAGATAGCTTTGGGCTAGATAGTATAGAAGCTATGGTTCTGTCCTTGTATATGGTCAACCCAGATTCAATCCCAGGCAAAATGAATGGTCCTCCAAACATAGCCAGGAGTAATCCCTGAGTGTAGAGTCAAGACTAAGTTCCAAGAACTACTAGGTAAGATGCAAAAATGAAAGAAAATGAGAAGAAAAAATAAGATGAATGAAGAAGAAAATGGAAGAAGGTTGAGGGTAAAACCCACATTAGACAGAATTAATTGAATAGACACAGAATACAATCAAATGAGGCAAGAAATTTGATCTAAATACAAGTTGAGATTCCAAGGAGATCAATATATAGTATTAGATATATTATATATATTAGTATTAGATATATAAAATTAGATAGAATAATCTATAAAATAAAATAATATAGAAATTTAAATCAGTGCTTTCAACCATATTTAATGAGGATGAAGAAAAAGGGATGAAGATCAAACATTCACAACATGCAAAGAACATAAAATGAAGTTACTTTACATAAGACTGTTTAAGAATTCCATTTGAAAATGACCACAGGGTGGAGACATCCTGCATTTTGTAGGCCAAGGGAATTTCCTTTCTAATTTTCCCAATACTTTTTATTCCTATGCAAAAAAAAATCCAAAATCAACAACAACAAACAACCTTGCCACACAAGCCCCCTCTTTTTTTTTTTTTTTTTTTTTTGTAATTTATAGCTTCTATGCAGGGGCTTTAACCCGCTTTCTTTCTTTTTTTTTTTTTTTAACATAACCATAGAACATGAATCATCTTGTTCTGCCTCATATTTCTATGTCTACCTATAAATTGAAAAAAAATAGTGGATGATACTAGGGGCAAAGTGGTCTCATGAGCATTGGGTAGAAATAAAAAATGATCAGACCTAAATACCCAAACCAAAGTCAATGGCAATAGAATGAAGAGACCCAAACTACAACAAACTATACACAAACGGGACCTGTTACATGAGCAGTCCAGGGGGTTAAGGGTAGAGTATGGGATGCATGCTGGGAACAGTGGCGGAGGGAGGTCAATACTGGTGGTGGGAATCGCCCTAATTCACTGCCACTATATACCTTAAATATAACTGTGAAAGACTTGTAATTCAAAAAATAAAGAAAGAAAGAAAATGACCACAGCATGATAATTATACTGTGTCGCATAGGATATTATTCTCATCTAATGACAGAAGTTCAAAGAGAAGCAGGATAGAGAGAGAGAATGTGTGGTAAGGAGGAACTGAATAGCATATACAGATAGTGGCATTTCTAGTTTGCATGAGGTCTAGCTGTACTATTTTACATCCTTACATCCTAAGAGTTATTTTTATCTTTCCCTCATTGGATCTATTTTTGGGTTGTCTCTGTTTTGCAGTGAAAGAACAATGTTTCAAACAAGAACATTTCCCAATTTAATCTCGATTTAACTTTTGAGTATCATTTCCTATTACAGCCTTTGTTGCATTCCTCTCATTATTTTTTGCAAACATCTTCAATATTTTAGAACTTTACCTTTTTCCAATATAATCCATTTCTTTTGCCTAAAGGGGGTTTTATCTTTTTTTTACCCTAACCATGCATGTAGTACACCCTTTAATAGTTTTCTTTATAATTATGTCTGTTATATCCAACTCCTAGAGATTTCTTGATATTTTTTGGTTCTGTAATTTTTGTCTTAATAAAACTTCCCCAGGTATCAGAATACCCGTTCTGCTATATGTCTACCTTACCTTGCCTGCTAAACATTCAGGTCATAAGGCCAGGCTCCATGCCTTGTTCCATGATGCACACATAAAACTTATCACAAAGGCGGGAGAACAGTGTCTGTTCTGTAAAGGTGCCATCAAATAAATGGTCCTAATGACAATGCATAACAAGATGAGGCACTTTATGGCATCTGCTTGACCTCACACACAATAATCAGAAAATTTGGGAATGATGGTGGTTAAATTTCAAAACAAACAAACAAACAAATAAACCAAAAATAAACCCTGTCAATCTCAAGAAATAAATTTCACTTAAATTGTTTTATTTTAATTTTGTCAATTTGTTCATTGGCCTTGGTTTTCTAAGAAAAACTAATAATTTAGGATTTTAAATTGAGAAGACCATTAATGCCATGATAGCCAAAGCAGATGACAATTTCAAGGTAGCTCAAGGAGTCCTAGTCTCAAAAACTGCTTCTGAAAGAATGTGGCAGTTAGTCAGCCCCATCAGAGAGGAATTCAATTTCTCCTCAGCCAGCACCATGAGTTCAGCATTGCTTCTTTGTTATTTGTGTAGGTGAGGAGCAAAGGGAATCATATATGTTTTTCTTCTGTATTTGGACAAAAAGCACCTTATTTTGGTAGTTTTTTTTTTGTTTAATGGTTACTTTCATACTTCTTTTTTTATTTAAACAAATTTATTACATACATGATTGTGTTTGGGTTTCAGTCATGTAAAGAACACCACCCATCATCAGTGCAACATTCCCATCACCAATGTCCCAAATCTCCCTCCTCCCCACCCAACCCCCGCCTGTACTTTAGACAGGCTTTCTATTTCCCTCGTACATTCTCATTATTAGGATAGTTCAAAACGTAGTTATTTCTCTAAATAAACTCATCCCTCTTTGTGGTGAGCTTCATGAGGTGAGCTGTAAATTCCAGCTCTTTTCTCTTTTGTGGCTGAAAGTTATTGTTGCAAGAATGTCTTTCATTTTTCTTAAAACCCATACATGAGTGAGACCGTTCTGCATCTTTCTCTCTCACTCTGATTTATTTCACTCAGCATAATAGATTCCATGTACATCCATGTATAGGAAATTTTCATGACTTCATCTCTCCTGACATCTGCATAGTATTCCATTGTGTATATGTACCACAATTTCTTTAGCCATTCATCTGTTGAAGGGTATCTTGGCTGTTTCCAATCCAGAGTCTTGCTATGGTAAATAGTGCTGCAATTAATATAGATGTAAAGAAGGGATTTTTGTATTGTATTTTTATGTTCCTAGGGTATATTCCTAGGAGTGGTATAGCTGGGTCGTATGGGAGCTCGATTTCCAGTTTTTCTGGTAGTTTGTCTCCATTGTCATTTGTTTCTAGGAAGATTTTGATTTCCTCTTTGATTTCATCTAGGACCCACTGGTTATTCAGTATTAGGCTGTTTAAGTTCCAGGTATTAAAGTTTTTCTTCTGTGTCCCTTTGTAGTTCACATATAATTTCAGGGCCTTGTGGTCAGCGAAGGTAGTCTGCAAAATTTCTATCCTCTTGATATTATGGAGGTATGTTTTATGTGCTAGCATGTAGTCTATCCTGGAGAATGTCCCATGTACATTAGAGAAGAATGTGTATCCGGGCTTCTGGGGGTGGTGTGTCCTGTATATATCTACTAGGCCTCTTTCTTCCATTTCTCTTTTCAGGTCTAGTATATTCTTGTTGGGTTTCAGTCTGGTTGACCTGTCAAGTGTTGACAATGCCGTGTTGAGGTCTCCCACAATTATTGTGTTGTTATTGACGTTATTTTTCAGATTTGTCAACAATTTTATTAAATATTTTGCTGGCCCCTCATTCAGTGCAAATATGTTTAGGAGACTGATTTCTTCCTGCTGTACGTATCCCTTGATTAATACAAAATGTCCATCTTTGTCCCTTACAACTTTCCTAAGTATAAAGTTTGCATCATCTGATATTAGTATGACCATTCCAGCTTTTTTATGGGTGTTGTTTGCTTGGATGATTTTCCTCCAGCCTTTTATTTTGAGTCTATGCTTGTTCTGACTATTCAGGTGCATTTCTTGTAGGCAGCAGAAGGTTGGATTGAGTTTTTTGATCCATTTAGCCACTCTGTGTCTCTTAACTGGTGCATTTAGTCCATTGACATTGAGAGAAAGAATTGTCCTGGGAGTTAGTGCCATCTTTATATTAAAGTTTGGTGTGTCTGTTGGTCTTGTCTTAAAGTAGGCCGTTCAGTTTTTCTTTTAAGAATGGTTTTGAGTCTGTAATTTTCTGAGCTGTTGTTTGTCTGTGAAACCATGTATTGTTCCTTCAAACCTGAAAGTGAGTTTTGTTGGGTGCAGTATTCTAGGCGAAGCCTTTATTTCATTGAGTTTTGTCACTATGTCCCACCACTGCCTTCTGGCCTTGAGTGTTTCTGGTGACAGGTCTCTAGTAAATATCAAGGATGTTCCCTTGAATGTAATTTCTCTTTTTGATCTTGCTGCTTTCAGAATTCTGTCTGTATCTGTGGGATTCATCATTGTGACTAGGATGTGTCTTGGGGTGTTTTTTCTGGGGTCTCTTTTAGTTGGTACTCTTCGGGCATGCAGGATTTGATTGCATGTATTCTTTAGCTCTGGTAGTTTCTCTTTAATGATGTTCTTGACCGTTGATTCTTCCTGGATCTCTGGGACTCCAATGATTCTTAAATTGTTTCTGTTAAGGTTATCATAGACTTCTATTTTCATCTGTTCCTATTCTTTGAGTAAATTTTCCATTGTTTGATCATTTGCTTTCAGGCTTTTTTCCAATTTCTTCTGCTCTATGGAATTGTTATTCATCTCATCTTCCAGTGTACTAATTCTATCCTCAGCTGCTGTTAACCCATGGGAAAGCTCAACCATGTTTTTCTTCAATTTATGTACTGAATTTTTCAGACCTGTTATTTGACCTGAAATTTCAGTTTGGAGTTTTCTGATTTCTATCTTCACATTCTCTTGATTCTTATTAGTGTTCTCTTCTATACTTTGTTTGAGTTCTTTGAACATCTTCCATATTGCGACTCTAAACTCCTTATCTGAGAGACTGACTAGTTGGCTGGTCATGTTCAAGTCATCAGAGTTGCCATCATCATTCTCTATGTCTGGTGCTGGCCTGCATTGTTTACCCATTGTCACTTGTATTGTGGGTTTTTCTACTTGTTGTGGTTGTATTCATTGGCTAAATGATGTGCATGGCTGGGAAGTCTTGAGTGTTTGACTTCGCTCAAATATTAATAAAGAGGAAATTATAGGTGGTATATGTATCTATTTTGAATGATGCCAAGGGCTTTTTTTTAATTTCACAGCATATTTCATCTGTAGTAGAAATACTGTCTCAATAGCTTATGAAAATATAAGCTAATAACACAAACTTTGGGTTGGACTGTTACATTATTGTATTGGAATACCAAATGTTTTATAATATTGCATGGTAGTGGTCCTTCTTTATGTTTATTATGAAGATTGATTGAAAGCATGCAAATAATATAATATTTTAGTATTATATTTAGAGGATTTCTAGAGTATTGCAAATGTGAACATATAGGCCTCAATTGAATCCCAAGTCAGTTCAGCTTACTGCTTTCAAATGAGCTTTCAAAACAGACTCCAGTCATTCGCAGCTCCGTTTTCAAAAGAGCAGAATTCTGATGTGGTCTGTCACATTGGTCTGTGGTTGACCTCTAAAACCAAAATCGCTTTGCCTGCTTCTCTTCTCTCTCTTCAGCCCAGGGACCAATGTTCAGTTTATAAAAAAGAAAAAGGTTTAAAGCTATAACTATATTTTATCATAACAGCATTTAATTCAAGTAAAATTTACTCTCTTTGGCACACAGATTTATGAATTTAGCATATCCATACATTTATGGAACCATCATCATAATCAAAATGCAGCATCATTTAATTTTTGATTATCTTAAAAAAGCAATTATACATGCTCCTTTAAAACCCACCCTATCCTCCAGAAAACACTGAGCTAATTTCTCTCACAATATTTGTCTCTCCTGGATCCGACATAAATTCATTTTTGTATGTGATTTATTTTGCTTTTTTGTAGTTAATAGAATGTTGGTGAACTTCACCTACATTGTTCAGTGAATCAGCTGTAGTTGTTGCTGGCAGTTTTCCACCATCTGGATGCATCTCCATTTGTTTAATTAGGCTATTAGGACATACAGGCTCCTTCCAGTGTGGGGTAGCGATGAAGACATCTCCTCTACAAACACACATGTAGTTACTGTATGGTTAAAATCCTTCCTTTTGGGTGTGAGTGGTTCAAGTGTGGTCACTGTTGTATCTTGGTCTGATTCACGATGTGAGAAACCACAGACCAGCTTTCCAGGCTTACATCAGGGACCTCTTACCCCATCTGACTCTTTCCAGGGAGCTCCCTGTGGAGACCTGCAGAATAATTTATGACAGTGACACTATTGTCCCCTCGCTTCTGTGAGTTTAGTTCTGGCCTGTGCTCTTGCAAGTACTCAAGAAACCTCAAGAAACTTGATAACTACTGAACTAAATTCTTACAGCTGATGTGACGTGGGGCATAGTTCTAGGTTCCTGTTTCTCTCTCTCTCTATCTCCCCCCTTTTTCACTCAGTCACTACTGACTTGCCACAAAACAACTTCAGTGGTTTGGGGAAGACATGATATAGTAGGTTCTTCTAAGAACTGAACCAATATTCCTTCTAGTTTCTACCTCCCCAAGTGGGGTTAGCATGTTAAGGTTTGCTTATAATATTAAAGGAAAATTTGGAAGGCCCTTAAACACATAAAAATGTACAATATTTATTTTTATTTAAATACTATGATGATAAGGTTATTAATAATACAGTCTTCCACATATAAAGTTGTTCATGATTGAGTTAAGTCATACAATATACAACAACCTTTACAGTGAACATTTCCTACCACCAATTGTCCCCAGTTTCCCTCTTACCCTCCCTGATGCACTCTCCTCTTCCTATCTCTGGAGGATACATTTTTCTTTTCTCTCTCTCTCTTTTTCCTTTGGTTTGCAATATAATGCATTTTCCTCTACCAATGTCCCCAGTTTCCCTCACACCTGTCTCTCCCACCTGCCTCTGGGACAGGCTTTTTATTTCAATCAATCCCTCTATTATTCTCTCTCTTTTCTTTTTTTATACAGTGGATGGCACTATTGCTAATTAAAAGGTATCATGTATATCACTTCATCCTCTATTAGTCCCAGTTCTTGTCCAGAGTGATCAGTTCCAACTATCAACAGTCACTGTGGAAGGTTCACTATCCTAACTGTACTCACCACTCTATTGCAAGCTTCCTACCAAGAACTGGTCCTCCTGATGATTATCTCTACCATCTGTGGTAAATACACAATCTTTAAGTAAGCATTTCAATGAAGGCAAGCCTTGGGAGAATGAGTTAGTTGCAATAAATGTTTAGTCAAAATAAATCTCTTCAGCTCAGGAATTTAGAAGCTGTGGAAATAACCTCTTGAATTGACCTGGAGTGTACAAAATACAATAAAATAATAAATACAATGACCAGAGAATTGCCAGGAGTAATCTCTAAGCACTGAGTCAAAATTAAAGCCTAAGACAGGGGGCAAAAGGTAGTGGTATAGGATGCACTCTGGGATCATTGGTGGATGGAGGTTGACACTGGTGGTGGGAATGTTCCTGATTCACTTATGTCTAAAATCTAACTATGAAGGACTTTGTAAATCACATGGTTTTAATAAAATAAAAATGTTTTAGAAAGTAAGGCCTGAATAAGATGGATGGGATCCCCTAAACTAGACCAAAACAAAACAAAAAGAACAGTAAAGTGATAAGTTATGGTAGGAGGAGAAAGAAGAAAAGGATAAATTTTATGGACAGTAAAGGGGGGGTCTAGTTCTGTTCAATGCTTTTGCTTTATGCTATATTGGGAATATGTATATATACATAGATATTTGTCTTAGTAGCTTAGACATGGAAGGAAAATAGCCAAAGCATCCCGAGTGAAAGGAAATAGCACAAGACTGACAGTAGCTTTGATGTGTGAAGAGAGAAGTCAGTTATGACTCCTGACAAGAAAGGACTGCGATGACAATGTCAATGAGTGAGAGAAGTAGAATGTCTTGAATACAGGGGCAGGGGAGGGGAGGGAGATGGGGGCACTGGTGATGGGAATGGTGCCCTGGTGAAGGGGTGTTCTTTTTATGACTGAACCCCAACTACAATCATGTTTGTAATCAAGGTACTTAAATAAAGATATTATTATTAAAAAACAGAAGAATAAAGCATCTTGGCTAAGACCAAAGACACTGCCAAAATACAGACCTGCTATCTGGAAAGTTTTCCTCCTATGTGTCTCAGTCAGAGAAGTGTGGTGTGCAAGCTGGAAGATACCCCCTCTCCCTCACTGGCTGCTCTGAGACTGGAGACTACAATAATAATTTTCATTATTTGATGTCACTTATTCCTAAAAGTTATCTGGGGACACAGATAGGAGAGCCACTCTTAGATGAAGAGACTGAACTTAAAAAACTTTAAGTTGCAACAGCACCAGGAATAAAATTCAGTGGCCTGGAGGGCATGTGCAAATTCCTCAAGTCAAATCCCAGAACCACAAGGGCTCTAGAGTCCTGCTGGGTGTGGCCCTGATGACCATGAGCCCCCCTCCCATTGCTTTGGTCCAACAACAGCACCTAATCACTGGGGCCCGAGCATTTGATTCTCAGACCTGCTTACCAAGAGTATTCTAGGGAAAGACCCAGGTCCCATGAGCACTGTTTGGGTGCCTCTCCCCCCAAATAAAAGTTTCAAGTTGCAGTAAAATGGAATAGGCCTCCATGACTTCCAAAGGCCATGTTTCTAGCCTGACTAGAAATATGATTCATGTAAATTATGTATCTCTTTCTCTCTAGCTATGACTGTTTTTGGCAACCATTACCTTAAAATAAACTGAGAGTTTTAGGAAATTTTGTATTTCATTACTTAAAAAGGGGTCATAGGCTTAAGTATGTTCACACTGAATTAGATATAATTCATCTTGCCTTTCTGCTTCAAAAAACTGATGAGAGCTCATCAATTTGATCCCCACCCCCTATTTTTTTTGTCTTCTTCATCTTTCTTTTCTGATTTTGGTTTTTTACTTTGGCCATTTATTTAAATCATTACATTGCCTTTTCAAGTAAGTTTAATCAAGATGGCCTCAGAAATACTTGATTTTGCAAATTCTCTGTCCATGTAATTTTTCTTTATACATAAACAAAATTAAAATATGCATAAGTATTTATTTGCAAAAATTTAAATTGCGATTTTAGTAAAAATTGAATATAAGCACAAATAAGTATTATATAGGACATTCCATAAATTGAACAATGATATACCTGACTACAGCAGAGTTCTGTCGCTGCCAGCATAGGGGGAGGAGTAGGAACCAGACTAGAAACTAACAGAGTTAACTGTGGGCAAATCCTTACATGTACAGGAAAATTTCATAAATAAATGAAGACTTCTGCTGGCTCAAACAATTTATTTTTTTAAGTCCATTCCCTAGAGAAATTTGAAAGCATGTTCATTTGATAAATGTTTATTTACAGTGTATTTGTGAGGGCAGCTGTTTTCAACTTAAGCCACTTATGTATACAAACATTCATATTTCTAATGTAAGCTTTAATTATAGGTTGAGCTAAACTCTAAGATCTGTGCAGAATGTAAAATTACACTAATGTGATCATACTTTTTATGTTGATTGTTAAAATTATTTCACACTAGAGATTTGTTACATTTAACAGGACTGAAAATTAGAGTGTATCAATTAAGTATATTACCCAGTAATTAAATGGAACTGATAATTGAATTACTGTGTTTATCGCTTTAGGGAAATACTTTGCAGAAACCAAGATAACATTCTACTTTAAAAGTATAACAAAACACAGCATGCACCTATACTGGGCCTGGTTTAGAAATTGTGTTTCTGATTACTGGTTGTTCTCCAAGCCTGCACGTTGGTCTGTGATTACTCTCTTGTGTATTCCATTATGAGTTAAAGTCACTAGTTCACCGTTTTACAGCCATCACTAAAAGAATGAAGGTCTAAAGCTCCACTCCACTAGTTCTTTAATCCCTTAACTTGTCTTTATAAAGTCCCTTTTTTCTGCAACCAATGTCTTTAATACAGAGGAAAAAAAAAGTGCAGTTAAATCTGAAAGTCTAGATTAAAGCTATGAACGTTCCAAGCTTGATAGGCAAGTAGAGAAATCCCCAGAATTGAAATATTTTCATCATTAATACAATATGTGTTTGCTGAGCATCTATTATCTGTGAGGTACTGATAAAAGCACAGCAGATGGGTCAGTAATTAAAAACCAAATGAGCCTCAACACAGGGGGAGCTTCCATATCAGAAGAAGATGGAAAAATAGAAATGAATTAAAATGAAGCAGTAATTGGTATGAAAAGAAAAGAAATCTAGATTAAAGGGAGCACTCAAGAATGGCATGTCTCATAGAGTGAAATGGTTAGAGAGAAATGAGTAATGGAATAAGACCTGACTTCCTGCTAAGAGGGCATATATGAGAAGGAACAAGATGATTTTACATCACCTGGTAAACAAGAAAATCCATTATCTCAGAATTGAAGAAATGAAGGCCATGGTGTGGAGACAGAGATTATTACAAAGTGTAAGAGAACTGTTGACTACTGGGTTTATTTAAAATGTTGGGTGTTTGAATAAACATTTGTAAATCTACCAGAAGTCTGACTTTATGGAAAAATATAAAACAAGAAAATGCATGACGAGGATAAAAAATTTAGGGTTGGAATAGCCATTGAGAGATAATGAGTCAGGTGGACAGAGAGATAGTACACTTTCCCTGCATGCGACTAACCCAGGTTCCATTTCTGGCACCCCAGTGACCTCACGCACTTCCAGGAGTGATCCCTGAACTCAGAGCCAAAGATAACCTCTGAGCATCACTGAGTGAGGCTCCAAAACAAACAAACAAAAGAGATAAATAGATTAATTGAAGCAACAATTAGTATGGATTATTTAAATGGTAGTATAGTTTTGGAATAGGGTAACTCCAAAATACGAGCTTAAGAAAGACAGTTTTGCTCATGCCAAATTCAGAAAAAGAAAATTATTCTGATCAATGAAAGACTGTTGTTCTACTGTCCTCTCTCCGAAACAGAAATTCAATCGAGTTAAGTGTTCCAGAATTACAGCCTTGGCGACCATCTGACCCACTGATCTGTGGCCTTGACAGGCTCTATAGAGCTCTTCTGGGTAGGCTTTTCAGAAGTACTAAAGTGGGAATTACTAGCCTCAAATGATATACCATCCCCTTACACTTTGTAATGATTTCTCGTTCCCCACAACAGCCTTCATTCATTTATTCGATTCTGGTTCCATTTATTCATTTCCCCTTTTTCTTACTTCTCTAAGTCAGCATGCCCAGGCAGCTGACATTTGAGTTTGTCCTTAGCAACCCTGCCAGTGAGGCTCTGCAGCATATTTTATCTGTCTCTTCCAGCACCCAGAGTTTCGAAGAAAACAATTGGTTGTCTTTTTTTCTCATATTAAATCAGCATTTGTTTTATTGTATTATACTTGGTTATGTTACACTTCTATGGGATAGTATGGGATAGTCCATTCCATTCTTCATTTGACTGATCTCAAATAGTTCCATTCCCTTCCTAACCTCTAGTTTGCCCAGAAAATAGTCATAGTTAGCATAATTATTCACTCCTGTTCTTTTCCAGCCACACCCTGAGTGTTTTGGGAGTGGCTTCTGGTGGTGCTCAAGAGACTATGTCTTCCCAGCAATGGAGCCCGGGCCTCCATCATACTGACTCTTATCATGATAGATCATACCAGCTGAACTCTCCGAAGCCAGTTTCTTCCCAGCATAGTTTTCAGACCTGTTGTCTCTCTGTTTTGTTTTTTATTTGAGGTAACATTGTTTACAGTAGTGTTGAAATTTATATTTTAGGGGTACAATGTTACCACGGTCCCACATCTACCACCAAAATGCCAAAATACCTTCACCAATGTCCCTCAACCCCCTCTTGGCCATCACCTTATCCTAACACAGTATCCCCCTAAACACACACACACACACACACACACACAAATACACACTGCTCATACTTGGTACCTTCAGTTCTGTTGCCCAAGGATTTGTTTTCATTATTTGATATTTCTTTCCTATAGAGGGATTGAACCCAGGTCCTCATGCCTCTGAGGTCTTTACTCTTACACTGAGCCATACATACCCCAAGCCCATTTGTAGGTTCTTTTTTTCTAATATATATATAATATATTTTTTATTACTCACCATGGTTACAAACATGTTAGTAATTGGGTTTCAGCTATAAAATGCACATCTCCCTTCACCACTGCAACTTGCCTGCCTCCATTAAACCCTCATTTTCTACCTCCCCCAACCCCTGCCTGTATTCAAGGCAGGCATTCTATTTCTCTATCATTGTCATGGAAGTTGTTAGTGCAGTTATTTCTCTAACTGCACTTACCACACTTTGCGATTAGCTTTTTATAATGGGCTGGCCCTTCAGACCCTTTGTTTACTCCTTTTTTGATAGATATTTATATTTAGTTGTTGTGAATTATGATGCCAAGATTAGATGAATACTACACTATTTTGTGGACTAGTTTTTATTTCTCTATATGTACATAGGAATATAAAAACTATTAGGCTATAAATATGAGTATTAAATTTTAAATGAAATTATTCTCCAAAGAAGTTGTATTTTTAAAACATAACCCATTTCAATATGAATTATGATTTAGTTTTTAGTGTATGTATATAATGTATTTCTATTTTTTGAATAAATTTCTATTTTTAGAAACTAATATTATTAGCAATTTTATGGGTTTTTTTGTATTATATTTTGTGCAGTGTTGCACAGAATTTTGTCTATTTACTGAAGTATTCTCCCCAGTTATAAAAGTACTTTGTATTCTGGATCAAGTCTTTTATGAGATATAGCTATCCAATATCCTCTCAAGGAGTTTGCTTGCTCTGTTATTGATGATTTTTGATGAAAAGTTTTTCATTTTGACAAAGTTTATTTTATCTATTTTTTGTAGCTCTTGCTTCTGTGTGCTGTCTAATAAACATTTTTAACCCAGGGTGGGAAAATTCTTCTTTGGAATTTTTCATTAGAATCAATGTTATTTTGACATAGTTTTAGATTTGTGATCTAATATTAATATTGAAGACAGTATATGATGGGGTGATGGCTTTGTTTTCACACAGGAATATCTAGTTGTTTTAGCAGCATTGACTAAAAATGATTTCCTTTCAGAACTAAGTCGATTTGATATCTGTATAAAAATCAAATATATGTATTTCAGAATCATTCTTCCGGTTTGATTTGTGTTTTGGCTTTCTTTATGCCAATACCATGTTATATTTATTACTGCTCCTCTGAATCTACTCTGAAATCCGGTTCTGAGTTAGTTCTCTACCTTCACTTATTCTTTGCCACTTTTTCTGGTTTCTTCCAGGAACTTTATGTTTCCACAGCAAGTTTTAAATCAACTTGTTTTAGATCAACTGAAAAAAATTAAATCAACCCTGCTCTGTATATCACTGAGACTATTTTAAATCAATAGGTTATCTTCAGAAGAGTTGGCATCTTAACATTAATTTACTTCTACATTATTTTATTTGATAATTACTTATAGTTCAGAGTAGTGCTTTCCAAATTTTTTATACACTAGTTTATGGGCTATTAGTTATATTCACGATGGCAGACCCAGTGGTTTTCAACCTTTCACATCTTCAACTGATCCATAGACTGGTGGTTGAACATTATTGGTGCACAATACGGGGTATTGAGCATTTATTTTGTATTATGCTTGAAAGTTTTCAGTTTATTTTTATATTATTTAAATAATGTGATGCTATAAGCAGCGGCATGATGATTTTTTATTTGATGTAGTACATTTATTGATTCCATATTTAAAAAAAACTTTTCTTAGAAAATTTTGCATAGTCAATTCTATCATTTGTGATAGTAAAAGTTTTACTTACTCTCTGAAAGCTAGGACACTCCAGCATTCAGATCAGTCTTCCTAACTTTTTTATAACTCTCTCAATGATCAACTGTACCTCATCAGCTTGTTCAGATACCTCCCCAGTGTGTCACAATTTTGTCAGTATCTCATTCTATATCTACTGAGATGATCTAAGAGGTATTTTTATCATTACCTATACTTTATTTATTTAATTTTTTAAAATTTTAATATAAAATCTTCATTTAAATATTGATTACAAGCATGATTCAGAGTTATTTTTTAATGTTTTAGTTTTAATTATGAGAACAAAGATGCTAAGAAAGAGGTCAAGGTAAAGTTACAGTGGAAGGACAATCACCCATAAACAGAATTCTCAGTAGTCCCATTGCTGATATCTTAACTTTGAACTTTCAGCCAAAGAACATTAAGAAAAATGAAACAAAAACCATGTACAATTACTTTGTCCCTCAAGTCCCCAGATTGTAATACATAATATTTCTCAGCAGCACACAAAGTAATCTAAAGCCATAAAACTTATGTAACTCCTTAAACATTGAAGGCAAAGTACTTTTTTACATTTCCATGCACATGCATGTTAGTTTAAGCCAGGGGTCTCAAACTCAATTTACCTGGGGGCCGCAGGAGGCAAAGTCGGGGTGATTCTTGAGTGCAAAGTCAGTAGTAAGCCTTGAACATTGCGGGGTGTGACCCAAACAACTAAAACAAAACAAAACAAAAAAAGATTCCTCTAGGGCAGGGCCACAAAATGTTGTACGGAGGGCCACAAACGGCCTGCGGGCCTTGAGTTTGAGACCCCTGGTTTAAGTTAACCTCAAAAGTTTAAGTGGGTTGTTTTTCTTAAGGATTAGAGTCAAGGGGGCACAGTAAAAACGGTGTTAGAGTGGCAATTATTGTTTGCATAGGCCCACCAAAATATGAGGCACATGGAAAGGAAAATCCTTGGCCTAAATATAAGGAGACCCTACCCCTGAAGTTCCCTGGCATAAGACCAACTCTAGGCTCCAGGCAATCCAAGTCATTGTCTGTAGTGCCAATACACTTTTATTTTTCACACAGTCTTTGTTGTTGGTATCATGTTTCTGTATTAAATATTCTTGAATCTGCATATCCTACATTGCAGTCAGGATAGTGGAAAGCATCCTTTCATTTCACCTCACAATTAAAGGGCAATGCAGAGAGCCCTGTCCTGTAAGCAGGTTGTTGTTGTTGTCAAGTCTTCTGAGTGTTAAGGGAAGTCTCTTTAGAGCAGGTCAATGTCAGAGCAGTGGTAAGGTCTTCCCTGGTAGAGGATTGCTTTCAGGTGTTGTTATAAAAAAACATTGATGCTTCATAGATAGCTTCCCGGTTCAAGGGTGAATGGAGAATGCCTATTCTTCTGAGGCCTGTGCCAGGTCATTATAACAATGTTCAGGGTGTAAGGTCCCATTGCACTACAAGATTTGTGTGTTCCAATCTCTATTAGATAAGAACTTATTTGTATGTATAGTATTTTCCCATTCAATGTGCCTATGCAAACAAGAAACAATGCCACGTGGCATTATTGGCGCATATGGGGGCCATAAGAAAAAGCCAACAATCCCCATGACATGGTTCAATCATAAGCATTAAACTGAGGCACTCTTTCACCAAAATTCCTTATTGAACAGCTCACAAAGAGAACACAAGATAAAAACTGGGTAGAATCGTCACTGTAAAAGAATATTTAGAGTTATAGCTGTCAAAGAAAAAACACATAAAATATTCAAAAAAATATATGTGTCCATTTTATGTCTTTTGAAATAGTTGGGGGTTGTTAAATCCAATGCACGACTTTGGTCTGTGATTAGGACTGTGTAGTACTGAAATTAAAAAGGGTAAATGTGGGGTACTGATGGTTGGGGGAGAGAGAGTTAAAGGAGTAATAATGAGCTTTATAGGGGTGTGCGAAAGGGCAGAATCTGCTGGGGTAGGAGGTCGGTCTTGGTGCCTAACAAGTTAAGAACTGAGGGTAAAGAGGGTTAATTAAGGGGAAGATAACAAATCCAGATTGGGAGATTAGAAGGGGCTCTGGTGTGGGGGAGGGGAAATATATCAGAGGGGCTCTATATATTGTATAGATGAATTGTTTATGGATTAGGCTTGGCAGTCAGAGAGGAACACTGTATATGAAGTCACGTCTACATATACACTGATTTTAGAGACCTATTTGAATATTATCCTCCAAATCTAGGGCATTCCATTTTTTTCCTAGAAGCAGTCAAGAATTAAGAACATTTTTGGGTATTGTTAAAAAAGCATATATGTCGTGAGGGCACAAATGCACCCGCGCACTTTTGAAAATGAATACTAGTAAGAAAAGAACTCCAGAATGGGGTCCAGTATGCATATGAGAGGAGTTTCTCTCCCCCACTCTCCCCACAGGGCCCAATTTACCAGGCCTGGCCCTGAAGACCAGTCTGGTGTGGGGGGATCTCAGTCCCCTGGACTAAGTGGTCATCCCAGGGCCCTATGGTTAGCTGTCCTGCCCAGAGCCCCCAACATACCAGCTAAAGAGACACAGAAGTCCTGGCATGTGGAGTCTTCTGGGTGCAGCCCCTGCCTCTGTAGCTTGTGTATGCATAGGGGAGGAGTTTCTCTCCCCTACTCTCCCCCCAGGGCCCAATTTACCAAATTTTTGGTTCCCCAAGACCTACCAGAGTCAATCAATACAGAGTCAGGTGTAAGCCCAAAGCAGCACTTGGTGTGGACTCCCCAAAATAATTAAATAAATATACTTGGTAGTCAAATTCCCTCCATAGACTCATCGTATTCCTGTAGAAACTTTAGCTGTATCTTCTTCAATCTTAAATTCTTTAGTTTTCTAAATTCTAAATTAATTAAATTAAATTCTTTAGTTTTCCCATAATTAGTAGATAGAACATTTTTACCTTCAAAATAATCTATTATGGGCTTTGATTTTGGGCACATTCTATTTCATTAATTTCTGCCTTATTAACTAATATATTATATGCTCTAGTTAGAGTTTAATTGTATCATTTTTGAAGGCAGGATATAGCCAGTGATGCTCAAATATACTCCTGGCAGTGCTCAGGTCACATAGAGACTAGAGTCTTAATGCCTAGGACCCTTAATTTAATCATTTTAACCACTATCTTTCTATAAAATTTTCCATCATTGATTTGATAGCTTTCTAGTTTTCAAATAGAGACTTTGAGCATGATACATTTCTGCTTTGATCACTGCTTTTATTTCTTATAAATTTGTATGTGTTAAATTATTACTCGGTTTGAAACATTTTCTGATTTTTACTTTTGATGTTTGACTGATCTGTTACACTCATGCAGACGTGAGATATTTAATTTTCAAATAATGTGAGGTTATAGATATTTTATTTTGCAGCTTTCAAATTTCATTCTGATCCAGTCAGAGAACTTACACAGGGGAATATTCAGTATTATGCTAGAAAAGAATGTGTCTCCTCCAGTGACTGGGTGCAGTGTTTTCTAAATGTCAGTGTTTTATAAATTTGTTTGGTAGTGAGATTCAGATCCCTGTGTACTATTGATTTTTGGTTGAGCTGTTTTATTAGCTTCTGAAAGAGAAGTATGAAATTCTCCAACTATTATTTTGGATGTTTCCCTTGTTGTTTCCCATGTTCATTGGTATTTTTTCTTTGATTTCATATATTTTTAAGCTGCATCAGTACACACATTGTCAGGATTTTGTATCTTTTGTTTCTTCTTCCTTTGTTTTTTCCTTCTCTATTTCCAGTTCAAAATAAAGTTATTATCATTGAGACTCTAGTGCATCATAGGCAATGAATAAAGTCTTGAATCTCAAATTCTTTATCTCTAATATTTCCGTGACACAGATACCTCCTTAAGTTCACATAGAGAATAAATTAAAGAAAAATGTTTTGTTAATTAAAGCTCTTACAGATATTAATTTTTTGGTCAATGTTATTTGGCCATAATTATTTATTGAAAAATTCTTATCTTTCCCAGCTTTTAAATATAGCCAATTATGTGGTTTGACTTTTTGAATTCAAGGCAATTGTTCTTGGCACTGAACAACTCTGAGGTTAAGAATGTTTCACAATAGCAGAAAATATCAAAGAGTCACTTCCAGTGTAAACCTTAAAACCAAGGAATTTTAAATTCAGAGGCATCATATTTTACCTTAAACCAAGGAATTTTGCATCATATTCTACAAATACCAGAGTGCCAGATTTATGGTCAATAAGCTAGTCTTTTGTTTAATTCCTATTCTTAAGAACTCACTTTGTGTTGCTGGTATAACTCACTTAGGTTTGGCAATGATTCCTTGAAGGATTCAAATATCTTGAATTTGCAGAACATTGGTATCTAAATGCATCTAGCTCTACATACTAAAACACAGACCACCAAGCATGACTAACATAGAACATTCATTAAATCGTCTGCCATTACTTCTCTTCGTAACCCAAAATTTCCTTACTATTCTCTGCGTAATGTATTTTAGTCCCCACAGGAGCTCAGGCATATTTTACACTAATGTTTTCCAGAAGGCAGACAATTCAATCTGGAAGACTTCTGGAAGACTTGCCTACAAAAATTTAACTAGGCATCCCAACTTTTTCCACGTTTTAGGGAGGCAATGCATGAGAGTTCAAACTTCAAATGACCATTATAAATACACTTGCCAGGCATAAATCAAGCTGATTATTTACAGTTTGAATTCTTTTATAGGGTTCTTCTTGGAAGCCAACTATTTATATTGCGCTTGGGTAAAATAAGATTTTTAAAAAATCACTTCTAAGATTGACTTAACTCAAATAATGCTTTCTTTCAATATATCACTTTGTATTATTTTATTTTTGTGTTCTAGATGGTCATTGTGAACCAAACAAAAATATTTTATATGGATGATAGAGCTGGTTATCTTAAGTTTCTTAAGCTTTATTTTCAAATTTTTGTTGACATTCTAGATTTATAAACACATAATTACAAAGTGGATGATTAAAAATCAAATTTATTTGCCTATAATTCAAGCCTATTAGCCAATGTGCCAAAATGACTAAATGCCCTATGAGACTCTAAGCCATTTCTTCCCTCTCTTCAGGATTTGGTGCTGGCCTCAAATTTCGTTATTCTCCGACTCTCAGTTACACAATTCCAATCTCTTCCCTGCATTAATGTGGGACACTTATCTGTTTCTGGAGAGGTTTGAGTACACCATTTATATTGATTGAGTTTCACTCATTGTAATTGGATTACAATAACACAGACTCTATTCCTAAACTAGGTCGCATATGTAGGTACCAGTGATTAGGATCTATATGTCTTTTTGGTGAACATAGTTCAATGTACTATATTGTCCATGTCTTGTCTAAAAGAATGTCTAATGTTGTGAATCAAGCAACTGGATAAACTGATGGAGTAGAGAAGTCTATGAAATTCCTGTGTTATCTTATAATAGAGGGTGGTTTTTTTTTTCAGTCTGTGTCTGTTCACATTCACAGATTGTATGTTGCCAAGAGTGAATCCTAACAAATTACAGACAGGTTGAGCATATCAGTGCAGCTACCTCAATTACAATGAATGTTACATTCCGACAGAAAATAATTAATGGATATTATGGGTCAGGGGGTTGCCTTGCACAAGTCTGATCAGAGTTCAATATTTGCCATTAAGTATAGTTCCCCAAAAGCCCATCAGGAATGTTCCCTGAGTCAGGATTAAGCATTGACTTTGATCTAATTGTCCTCCCTCCTAAAGGAAATTTTGCAAGCATAGGATTCAGGCGTATATGGAAAATCCTTGAGGCAATGAAGAGGTAGGCAATGAAGAATGAAATGGCAATAACAAAGGGCACTGGTATACGGTTTTGTACATTTTAGTGATTAAAACTGATGATTATGCATATCAAACTGAAAGATTGTCACTTGTAAACATTCAGAGATGACTACTGTTCCAGCCCCATGACAAGTGTCACTCTTGACTACTTTCCAAACTGATTTTCTTCAGGAAAATCAGAACCTGAAGACCCTTAATCACAAGCCACACAAATATTTCATTCAACTATGGGTAATCCACACTTAGTTTGGGGGGTTAATGATGACCTTTGTTTTTCTGTGTTGCAGTTTAATATTTCTTCTGCTTAGCAGAAAGATGCCAATATTTTAATACTATTTAGACTTGTTACTCTATGTGTAGAAGAATGCAATGAGTAGGGCTGAAGTGATAACACAGAGGGGAGGGCATTTGTCTTGCACATAGTCCATCCAGATTTGATCCCTAGCATCCATATGGCCTCCTGAGCCAGCCAGGAGTGATTCCTGAGTAAAGTGTCAGGAGTAATCTCTGAGTACAGTTCTGTGTGGCCCTAAACCCAAAACAAGGAAAAATAAATTTAAAAAGAATACAAAGGTCATCAGAATATACATTAAGTCTGCACACCTCAGTTAGTCTGAGAGCTGTGTAAGGAAGCCATTTTGTACTTGAAGAGCAAGATAAAACAAACGAAGGTCAATTTATTATAACCTCATAGTTCAGTGCTAGTGAGGGCTGAGTAAAAGGAGATGTTTTGACTCATTAGATGAGTCAATGTGGTGAGAATTTCCTTTATCTACTAAATTTTCATGATTATCAGCATATTGAACTTTAACAAGGGTATTGAGAAGACTGTCTAGCTAGTAGTTAAAATTTGAGAGAAACTGTGTGGCATAGTATTATGTGAGATTCACAGAGAATACAGATGGTTCTATTTATTTAGCAAGAACTTAATGCTTTTCAACCAAACCCAGATGTGTTCAAATAACATTTTATAGTGTCATCAACTCTGAAAATCATTTTGGACCAAAGGACAAAATAATGTGTTTCAACGTCCTTTATTCAAGCATAGCCAAAACTGCTATAACTAGAGACCTAAGGCATAAAGACTTACTGTAAACAATATACTAGATTGAGAAAGTCACAGTTATTAAAGAGTGAATGTTAGCACAAAAATACAAGCCAATGGACTCAAACAGAAAATCCACAAGACTCCAATTTATATGATCATTTGTGCTGTGGCTTAGAATGTAGTAGAGCAAGGACTGTTTTGAGCATAAGGCAGTGGCTGGACTCTACTACCTCAGAGCATAAGCAAACATCATTTCAAGAATATATAAAGACCAGAATATGAAAAACACAGGATCGTGTGCTAATGGGTGAAATAAAATTAGAATCAACACAATTACCTAAATATTTTCATAGGCATGTCTTTATGATGAAGATTAAAGCCTTTTGTTCCTCAACCCTATTTTTCTCTCAACTATCTTTACATATTTCATAAAATAAAAATATGCAAAAAAGAAACCAGTAAGCTAGTAAGATTACTTAAAAAGTTTCAGGGATATTATCAGGGCATATAATTGCCCTGTTACTGCTTCCATCATAACCTCCTCTTCTCTTATTCTGTTCCCCTTCCATAGTGAAGACCTGGAAAGTCTAGTGGTGAGCTCTCACCTTGCAGCTACAGAGCAGCTCCCAACTTTGCAGAGTCTCACCGGCTCCTAGGTATGGTCTCTCAACACGTTCAATATTCTTGGGAAAAAGTCCTCTTTTGTTGGGGTATGGCTAAACAACAATTATGATTGAGATGACGTAAACCATACTTTATCCTTCTGAAAAGATTTTAAAGTCTTTTTTTTTTTCCTGTAGATC
This sequence comes from Suncus etruscus, assembly GCF_024139225.1. Taxonomy (NCBI): domain Eukaryota; kingdom Metazoa; phylum Chordata; class Mammalia; order Eulipotyphla; family Soricidae; genus Suncus; species Suncus etruscus. The sequence continues at coordinate 5,560,164 of NC_064855.1, read as the reverse complement.
ACTGATGAAATGGTAAAATAATCTTTTCAATATAGCCATAGGTTACCAGTTTTTTCAGCATTCTCACCTTTTGCAAGGATGTCTTCATTACTCTTGAAACTCCATTATATCCTGTGGCTTTCCTTTCCCTATGTATTTTGCTTAAATAGTAATCGGAACTCCTTAAAAGGTGTAAAACTTCAGTAGTCCCACACTTCCAGTGTCTCTTGAATTTTTTTTTTATTTGAGTCAATTGCTTGCCAGGTTCTAGTTTAATCATTACTACAGGTAAATGTTGCAAACAAAATGAAGCTCATTTTGAGCATCCTTCAAAGATCTGGTCTCAGAATCAGAGATTTACTGAGTCCCCCATCAGTCCCTTAACCAAGCCCTCTATTGGAAGGAATACTGTAAAAGAGTCAGTTCAATATGTTTTTCTTAAACATATTGAACATTCTTTCCTGGCTTTTCCTGATAACCTTTTTTTCTCTCTGCTAGTGTTTTTGCATCTCTTCTGTATAACTTACTTTACTTTCCCCCAAATAATGCTATTTTAATTGTGATTTTTTTACAGCATGTATTGTACTCATATGCATGGGTTATTTAATAAATGTTCTTTTTATAGTAACAGAAATTGTACAAGCTATTTACAGTTTTATGTACAGAAGCAAACTGATTTTAAAACCATATATCATTATTATCCATCCATTTATTAGCTAAGAATTCATTCATTTACCAAATATTTTAGGTATATATTGAAGGAGAAGTGTGAGTATCAGATATATGGATTAGTTCTCTTAAGGGTTATAAAGCAAACAAGTAGTTTACATTTATTTTCATTAAGACTTCAAAAGTTAGCCAATACAGCTTGTTTGTATGTATCAATTCTCTGACTACAGATACTTCTATAAATGTATGGAAACTCAAGAAAGCACAATTAGTAGGAACTCAGACTTTGATGCTTTGCTTATTAGTGGTCAGACATGGCCCCTAATAGAAGTTAGTCAGCCATAAAAAGATTAGCTGTTACTGTGTTGTTGCTAATTTGTTTAAAAAACATATTTAAAATTAGCAGATGAACTTTGAATGTCAAGAGGTTGGTTGTCAACTCCATCTATTCCTTAATGATACATTCTTCCCTTTCATAAATCAGATCTACCAAAATTCAAGCAAACTTTTTTTTAAATCAGAATCTTCTAAATGACCTCATGTACCCTCAAAGAAAGGGATCCATTTCATTTAGTTAAAAACTTTCTAGTCATGGTGATGACACTCTATCAATTTCAGAGAAGTAGAGGAGGGACCTTTTCTTCATTTAGGGGAAATGACATCATTAACTGTGAGTCCATTGGAAGGAGGCAGCAATCATGCCAAACATTAAGAGTCAGGATACATGTCAGGAGACTTCAAACTAAGCAATAGTTATGTTATATAATGGCTGCTCATGTCAGAGGAATGTGACCCTCCACTTTCAAGGGTATTTCTGGGCAAGGATATTTTTATTTTTCCTTGCAGTTCCCAAGTGAAGCAAAGTAAAGTTGTGCAAATCACAACAAAGTATAGTTTTTCTTCTGGTCTTCCCTAGTTGCCTATTAGAATAAACCTTGCTTGTGAGTAGAACTATATAGAGAGCTATATATGAATTATAACTCTTTCCCAGCACATTGCCTAAGCTTCCTCCTTATAGTGATTTCTTCTGCAATAATTTTAATAGACCATTTAATTCTATGTGACTTGATAAATGAATATATGAAATTATTAAAGTTTTGGCATGCTAAATATTTTTTTTTTTTGGTTTTTTTGGACCGCACCCATTTGATGCTCAGGGGTTACTCCTGGCTAAGCGCTCAGAAATTGCCCCTGGCTTGGTGGGAACATATGGGACTCCAGGGGATTGAGCCGCGGTCCTTCCTTGGCTAGCGCTTGCAAGGCAGACACCTTACCTCTAGTGCCACCTCGCTGGCCCCATACTAAATATTTTTGTTTCTATCCCACACATTGCAAAGGACCACTCAGGAAAAATTATGAGTAATTCCTGAAAATAGAGTTATGAATAAGCTTGAAACACAGCCACCTACAACCCCACTGAAATAAGTCAAATAAAACAATAACAAATTTAAAGCAATGTAATAATTTACATTTACATTTTCATATTTAAATTAAGTATATCTTTCAGAGGTATTACTTATGCATGAGCATAACATGTGAAAATTATGTTCTCATTAAGTAATGAGCATGCCAACAAGATCATTCAAATGGCTCAAAAACATTTCAACTAATAATTTATAATAAATATTACATTCATATCATTATTTAGAAGTAGTACCATTTAGCTTTCAAGGAGAAAATTGAAGGGGAATTAATTTTATCAGAGAGAAATTGTTTCTTTTATTAGAAAATAAAAGCAGTAAGTTAAATCTAATTTTGTGAAGTTTGGGACTTTGGGTATATAATGATTTTAATCATTTAGACTTCTAAAGATGATGTCTTTTTTTTTTTTTTTTTTTTTTTGAGGGAGGGTTTGGCCCACACCTGACAGGGCTTACTTCTGACTCTGCAGTCAGAAGTTATACCTGGCAGGCTAGGGGGCCCATATGGGATACTAGGGATCAAACCCAGGTCAGCTGAATGAAAACAAATGCTCTACCTGTTGTGCTATCAATTCGTCCCTGAGGGTGTTATTCTTTTTATGACATTGAAAGTGCATCTTGAGAAGGGTGCAGAAACCATCTTGGGTCATGCTGTTTTTAGTTGCCTGAGACAGGATTTCATCAGCGTTCCTGCTGGTGACCCTGCCTGCTTCAGAGGTGGGTCGGGATGTACACACACTGATTTCTGCTGGTTTCTGCCAGGAGTCAGAAGGGCACAGAAGCCATCTTGGGTCATGCTTTTTCAGCTGCCTGAAACTGGATTCCATCAGCATTCCTGCCAGTGATCCTGCCTGCTTCAGAGGTGGGTTGGGATGTACTCACTGATTCCTGCTGGTTTCTGCTGGGAGTCAGAAGGGTGCAGAAGCCATGTTGGGCCATAGTGCTTCCAGCCCCCTGAGACTGGATTTCATCAGCATTCCTGCCTGCAATCCTGCATACTACAGAGAGTTCTTGGCTGGCTCCGCCCTCCTGCTGTGCCTTGGATGACCTTGAGGACTTGAAGGGAACTCTATGCTTTGCTTGTCTGTCTTCCCAGATTACTTGAAGCTCTACTCAGAGGCCTAGGAAGCGCAGCCCCCCAAAAATACTGTCATCTAGAGGCCACAGAAGAGCACGTCACTCTGCTTCGTGGCCACACACTCTTTCTAACCAATGAACCCCACCACAACACAAAGGAAAAATAACATTACAAGTGTGACAATGGGGAAACCTCGCAGGCAAACACCATGCACAGAGAATGAAGATGATAGCTCGTCTAATAAATTCCAACCATCTGATTAAACTCTCAGATAAGGAACTTAAAATAACAATGAGGAAGATGTTTGTAGAACTCAAAGAAAATGTAGATTGATCTGAACAGAACACAAAGACAGAAATCAGAAAACTCTAAACTGAAATAACAGATCTGAAAAACACAGTAGCTCAATTGAAAACCTCAATGGATGGCCTCGCCAGCATGGTAACAGCAACTGAGGAGAAAATCGGAGTACTGGAAGATGAGATGTATAAAAACTCAACATAGCAGAAGAAATTGGAAAAGGACCTTAAGACAAACAAAGAGGAAATGGAAAAAGTACTCAAGGAATGCAAACAGATGAAAATAGAAGTCTTTGATAAACTCAACAGAAACAACATAAGAATCATTGGAGTCCCAGAGACCCAGGTAGGAGATCTCCAGGAAAAATCAACTGTCAAAGACATCATCAAAGAGAGACTCCCAGAGGTAAAGACTACATGCAATCAAATCCTACATGCCCAAAGAGTACCAGCTAAAAGAGATCCAAAGAAAAACACCCCAAGACACATCCTCGTTACAATGACAAATCCCAAAGACAGAGATAGAATACTGAAAGCAGCAAGATCATAAAGGGAAATTACATTCAAAGGAGCATCCCTAAGACTTACAGCAGACAAGTAAGAAGAAACTCTCAAGGCCAGAAGACAGTGGTGGAATATTGTGACAAGACTGAATGAAATGAATGCCACACCGAGAATACTGCACCCAGCCCGACTCACGTTCAGGTTTGAAGGAAGAATACATAGCTTCATGAATAAACAACAGTTCAGAAACTTCACAAATGAAAAACAAGCCTTAAAGGAAATACTGACAGGTCTATTTTAAGACAAGAGAGACCAACAAACACAGAAAACTTATCTACAAAGATGACATTAAATTCTATGACAATCATATCCCTCAATGTCAATGGACTAAATTCACCAATTAAAAGACACAGAGTGGCAAAATGGGTCAAAAAGATTAATCCAACCTTCTGCTGCCTACAAGAAACACACCTGAATAGTCAGAACAAATAAAGACTCAAAATCAAAGGCTGGAGGAAAATCATTCAAGCAAACAACACCCTCAAAAAAGCGGGGGTGACCATATTAATATCTGATGACACCAACTTTATACTCAGAAAAATGGTAAGGGACAAAGATGGACACTATGTACTAATGAAGTGATATGTGCAACAGGAAGAAATCAGACTAATAAACATATATGCACTCAATGAGAGACCAGCAAATTATCTAATACAATTGCTGACAAATCTGAAAGAATACATCAATAATAACATAATAATTGTGGGAGACCTCAACACAGCCCTATCAACACTTGATAGGTCATCCAGACTAAAACCCAACAAAAACATACTAGGCCTAAAGAGTAATGGAAGAAAGAGGACTAGTAGATATATAGGACACTCCATCCCCAAAAACCTGAATACACATTCTTCTCTAATGTACATAGGTCATTATCCAGGATAGACTATATGCTGACACATAAAACATGCCTTCATAAAATCAAGAGAATAGAAATCTTGCAGGCTACCTTTCCTGACCACAAGGCTCTGAAATTAGATGTGAACTACAAAGGCACACAAAAGAAGAACTTTAACAACTGGAAATTAAACAGCCTGCTACTGAACAAACAATGGGTCCGAGATGAAATCAAAAAGGAAATAAAAACTTTCCTGGAAAAAATAATAATGAAGACACAAATTGCCAGAATCTATGGTATACAGCAAAAGCAGTCCTGAGAGAAAAATTTGTAGCTTTACAAGCACACATCAGGAAGGAAAAAGGGGCATACCTGAAAAACTTAATAACACAGCTCAAAAAATTAGAAAATGACCAATAAAAGGAACCAAAAATAAGGAGACAGAAGGAAATAACAAAGCTGAAAGCGGAAATCAATGAAGTGGAAAACCAAAAAGCAATCAGAAAGATCAACGAAATCAGAAGCTGGTTCTTTGAAAAAAATAAACAAGATTGATAGATCATTGGCAAAACTCACAAAGAGAGAAACCTGATAACCTGTAATTAGAAATTAAAAGGGGGAGATCATGACAGATATTACAGAGACCAAAGGGTAATCAGAGACTACTTTGAGAAACTTTATGCTACACTTATAACCATCCACAGTTAAGAAAGGAGGATGTAGCATATCTAAACACTCCCATCACTACTGAGAAAATTGAAACTGTAATCAAACATCTGCCCAAAAAGAAAAGCCCAGCCCCAGATGGATTTCCTAATGAATTCTTTCAAATCTTTCAAGAGGAGCTACTACCAATCCTAGCCAAGCTCTTCCATGAAATTGAAAATACGGGAACACTCCCAAGCAGCTTTTATGAAGCCAACATCACCTAGATACCAAAACCAGACAGAGATGCTGCCAAAAAAGAAAACTACAGACCAATATACTTGATGAATGCTGATGCAAAAATCCTGGCAAATAGGTTCCAATGCATCATCAAGAAGATCATACACCACGACCAAGTAGGTTTCATCCCAGGAATGCAAGGATGGTTTAACATCCGTAAATCTATCAACATCATACACAACATCAACAAGAAGAAAAATAAAAATCACATGACCATATCAATAGACAACAGAGAAAGCATTTTATAAGGTCTAACACCCATTCTTGATCAAAACTCTCAGCAATGTGTAAATGAAAGGAACCTTTTTCAATACAGTTAAGTCCATCTACAACAAGCCAGTGGCAAATATTATCCTCAATGGAGAAAAACTAAAAGCCTTCCCTCTAAATTCTGATACAAGACAAAGCTGTCCTTTTTTAACACTCCTCTTCAATATAGTACTGGAAGTGCTTGCTATAGTGATCAGGCAAGAAAAAGATATCAAGTAAATCCAGATAGGAGAGAAAGAAGTCAAGCACTCATTGTTTGCAGCTGACATGATACTCTACTTAGAAAATCCTAAAGACTCTGCCAAAAATCTTCTAGAAACAATAGATTCATATAGCAAGGTGGCAGGCTACAAAATTAACACACAGAAATCAATGGCCTTTTTATACATCAATAATGATATGGAAGAGAAGGACATCAAGAAAGCAATCCCATTCACATTAGTGCCACACAAAATCAAATACCACGAGTCAACTTGACCAAAAACGTGAAGGACCTATACAAAGAAAATTATAAAGCCCTGCTCTAATAGATAAGAGGGGACACATGGAAATGGAAACACATACCCTACTCATGGATTGGCATGATTAACATCATTAAAATGGCAATACTCCCCAAAGCATTAGACAGATTTAATGAGATCCCCTTAAAAATACCCATGACATTCTTCAAAGAAGTGGATCAAACACTTATGAAGTTTATCTGAAACAATAAACACCCTCGAATAGCTAAAGCACTCCTAACAAAAAGGAAAATGGGAGGCATTATTTCCCCAAATTTAAACTGTACTACAAAGCAGTAGTTATCAAAACACCATGGTATTGGAATAAAGACAGACCCTCAGATCAATGGAATAGGCTTGAGTTCTCAGACAAAGTTCCCCAGACATACAAGCACCTAATTTTTGACAAAGGAGCAAGAAATCCTAAGTGGAGCAGGGAAAACCTCTTCAACAAGTGGTGCTGACAGAACTGGTTAGCCACTTGCAAAAAAGCGAACATAGACACCCCCCCCCCCCGTTAACATCATGTACGAAGGTAAAATCCAAATGGATTAAAGACCTTGATTTCAGACCTGATACCATAAGGTACATAGAATAATACATCGATAAAACACTCCATGATATTGAGAGTAAAGGCATCTTCAAGGAGGAAACTGCACCTTCCAAACAAGTGGAAGCAGAGATCAACAGATGGGAATACATTAGGTGAGAAGCTTCTGCACCTCACAAGAAATAGTGCCCACAATACAAGAGCCTCCCACCATGTGGGAGAAATTATTCACCCAACACCATCAGAAAAGAGGCTAATATCCAAAATATACAGGGCACTGACAGAATTTTACAAGAAAAAAATCTAATACCATCAAAAAATGGGGTGAAGAAATGAACAGATGCTTTGATAAAAAAAGAAATACAAATGGCCAAAAAGCACATAAAAAATGCTCCTCATCACTAATCATCAGGGAGATGCAAATCAAAACAATGATGATATACTATCTCACACCACAGAGATTGGCATACATCACAAGGAATGAGAGCAATCAGTGCTGGCGGGAATGTGGAGAGAAAGAAATGCTTATCCACTGCTGGTGGGAATGTCTGGTCCAACCTCTATGGAAAGCGATATGGAGATTCCTCCAAAATCTGGAAATTGAGCTCCCATTCGACCCAGCTATTCCACTCCTAAGGATATACCCTAAGAATGCAAGAATACAATACAAAAACCCCTTCCTCACACCTATATTTATTGCAGCACTATTCACAATACCCAGGCTCTGGAAACAACCAAGATGCCCTTCAATAGACAAATGGCTAAAGAAACAGTAACAGTGGTACATATACACAATGGAATATTATGCAGCCATCAGGAGAGTTGAAGTCATGAAATTTTCCTATACATGGATGTACATGGAATCTATCATGCTGAGTGAAATTAGTCAGAGTGAGAGAGACACACACAGAATAGTCTCACTCATCTATGGGTTTTAAGAAAAATAAAAGTCAATTTTGCAACAATCCTCAGAGACAATGAGAGGAGGGCTAGAACTTCCAGCTCGCTTCATGAAGCTCACCACAAGAGCGGTGGTGCAGTTATAGAAATAACTACACAGAGAACTACCATAATCATGTGAATGAACGAGGGAACTGGAAAGCCTGTCTGGAGTACAGGTGGGGGTGATGTGGGATAGAGGGAGTTTTGGGACATTGGTGGTGGGAATGTTGCACTGGTGAAGGTGTGTTCTTTACATGAATGAAACCTAATCACAATCATATTTGTTATCAAGATGTTAAAATAAAGAAAAATATGAAAAAAAGTGCATCTCATGTGTCACCTCATCATAATGTTTCAACAGAAAATGTGACACAGGTTAATCTCTGTTATTGTTTGCATTTCTGCGATATGTATGGTAAATTTTTTTTGAAAATGATTTGTAACAACAACTATTATTAGTCCTTTAAAGTGGTCATATAACTTTCATTTAGAGTTTTGAAATGTTTACAAATTCAGATCCTCGAATCTGTGCTCTGAGGTTTGGAGTTTGAAGCTGGCATTGCCCAAAAATATCTTCACTCTTCTCACTCCTCTCCTGTAAGAGCACCTGGCTGTGATGAAACCAGCTGTGCTCATATGGGCACAGATGTAGGCTGCTGGCATATTTCTCACTTTATGAAATGAGCGGGATTTTCTATCCGTTGATAGGATTATTCACAGGCATCCACAATGCTTTGCTATGATATGGCCTAATGCATATATATTTTGGGCAGGACGTCGGTGCATTTAGTGGTCTTAGTGGGCATTCTGCTTAGGGACTATTCCTGGCACTGCTCAGAGGACTCCATGAGGTATTGAGGATCAAACCTCGATCAACTACATGCAAGTCAAACACACTATTTATTGCAAGTCAGCCCCTGAAGAGATTGACTAATGGAGGGATGGAGGATGAGGCCTTTCTCCTCCAGTTAGGACCACACGTCTATTACCCTGTTAAGCCTGCGGTTCTGAGGAGAATGCGGTGAGAAGAAAGCCAACAGGCAGTCAGGCTTCCGAAGAAAACAGCTCTTTATTCCGTCAAGAGGCCGAAGCCAAAAGGCCTAAGAATAGGCCAGGAAAAAATCCTCTTGCTTTCCACAGACCCTTGTTTTTATGCCCCAGAATCAGGTACCACCCAATAGTGGGATCAGGTACCACCCAATGTTGGGATCAGAATCAGGTGCCACCCTTGGGTGGGAGCAGAATGCCAGGTCACACCCTGGGGTAGGGCACAATCATGACCAGGGTATGGTCAGTAACATAATAATTCCATTAAAATGTTTACATACACAACTATTCACTCTACTATCTCTACAACCCACCAAAGCATATTTTGACTGAGATGTTGTCCCCGCACTCACACAAAAAAAAGGTAAGGAAATAAACATTAGTACATTTAATTTATAAAGCAAGAGAAACACTTTTATTGAAAAGTTGAATGTTAAGTTGAATGATAAAGTTGAATGAAAAGTTGAATATTTGAAATAGATTTGGAATTGTGACCTACTGTTCTGTTCAGAATTTAATAACCAAGTCTTTAATTCCCTAATTATTCTTAAATAATCAGCTATAAGGACCTTTTTTCCCCTTTAACTATTTATTTTTTTGATTTTTGGGTTTTGAGCCACACTCAGTGGTTACTACTGGCTATGTACTCAGAAATTGCTCCTGGCTTGGGGGACCATGTGGGATGCCAGGGGATTGAACCGAGGTCCATCCTAGGTTAGCGCATGCAAGGCAAATGCCCTATGGCTTGTTTCACTGCTCTGACCCCCCCCCTTTAACTTTTTAACACCAGACTTTATCTCTAGGGCATGGAAAACTACCATAAATTCAGCACCTCCAATAATCAATAGCAAGATTACTAACACAATTATGATGATTAAAGTGCTCACTTAAAAATCTAGTGACACAAGTTATAATCAGTATAAGTGACAATAGGTTTTAATTATTTAAATTGTGCAGAGGCAGCTTTAAAATTACCATATCTGCACTTAATAATGTGTCAAAATATTTAATAAGATAAATACTCATATATAATTATAAATATGGAAAGTAAAGATGCAACAGAAGACAATATTTCCAATATATACACATATATGTATTTGTTTAAATAACTACACTGACAACTAACATAATAATATGAATAAAGGAGGGAAGTAGAAAGTCTGTCTTAAATACTGGTGGGAGGTGGGAATTTGGGGCACTGGTGATGGGAATGTTGCACTGATGAAGGGGATGTTCTTTATATGACTGAAACCCAACTACAATAATGTTTGTAATCAAAGTGTTTAAATAAAGATATATAAAGATAAATAAATAAAACCCATATCACTTAATTTATCCTTCTTTGAGAAAAGGACACTCAACCATTCATTTCTTTATTATTTGTACTGCTTATTTACTGCAGAGTTTAATGGAAAGTGAGTCTTTAAGGTATACTCCATGTATTGGAAAAAAATAACAATTATTATTAATTTTATTAGAGTTAAAACCTGAAGTTTAGTGAAAATATGACACAGTTCCTGTAGGCTGTGAACCTTTTCAACTTGCTAAGGTCATTGCCTCTGGTTTATGTTTCCAGAGTCCTATGCCCTCTGCTTACCAACATAAAATACCAAGAAATACATCGTTTTTGCTCCATTATTGTCCATCTTCTACTAGCTCTTCAAATTTTTGTTAAGAAGCAAATTGTACCCCATCCATCTCTTTCTGGCAAAACTCAGTTTGATTTTGCTGAATCCCTCATTGATACAGAGTTGAAAATCTTCTAGTCACTGAAAAACATTCTAGAATGTTTATTGGTGCAGAGTGGGTGCAGACCTCTGTCCTAACTGGTAGTTGTCACAGAGAATCATCTAGGAATCTGGGTCTTTTGTCCTCCTGTATTGTCATTTCTTTGGTAAGGAGAATAATGTCTTTTTCCTTATGTTTTCATGCATGTATTGTCTGGGTTCTGGGCTAATCTTAAGATCTAGAATCTACTTTGTGTTGACTGTGAGACACCAATCCAATTTAATTTTTTATATAGAATATTCCTTTAAGAACCAATATTACAAGCATAATTGTAGTTGGGTTTCAGTCATAAACCCCCCTTCATCAGTGCAACATTTCCACCACCATAATGGTCTTTTCCTTTAATCCTGATAACACTGTATAGAGTGTCTGGAAACAATGAATATGTCAATAATAACATGATCTTATTGTATTATTGGGCAGGGTCAGTGAGAAATCATGATGATTTAATTTACCTAAGGAATCAGAGGCTCTGCCCGGAGAATGTGTGTGTTTGTACCCTTGTCCTTCTCCAAAGATACAATCATGAGAAGATGTGTCATGGAGTGTGATGTGTTGGGAAGACTACTGGACTGCACATGTGATTGAATGCAGCAAAAGCTGAGAAATGCTGGGATTATGGGGAACTGTGGAAAATTTTTGGGTTATGGGTGCATTTTAACCAATTTCCCTTATTCATTAAAAATGTTTCTTGTCGATCTAAACTAGTGTGTGTTTGTGTATGTGTATCCATACACTCTTTTCAAGTCTTATCTTAGATAACACCCAGGAAACTCCTGAAGTTATGATACAACTTGTATGATAAAGTGCCTCAATTTTTAAAGTGCCTGTGAAGAGTGAGTAGCTCCTGATTAAAATTTATTATCTATAAAGATTCTCTCCACTTATAATTTTAGCCTCAATTCAGTTTGTATTATCAGAAGTATATGAGTAATTATATCCACTTAAAGATTTTAAAAGTCATTGAGGAAGGACATTACGCTGAGAATGTAAAACTGGAAATTTAGTACTAATAAGATATAGGTTAAAATATAAGCAAAATAGTATATGTGACCAGGAACTGCAGATAATATATGGCTTACTTATTTTCCAATTTCTTCCTTCCTCAACTATATTCTTGACTGATTCCTGCTTAGATATATTGGGCATTGTTACCCCCCACATAGGGGGGCACGCACCAGACGTAGCTTTTGCCTTTCTGGTGCAGTGTCTAATTTTTTCCTCCCAAGAATTATTTGTCAAAAGGCCCGTTCAGAGAAGTCAATTATTGACCCTTTACGTGGATCATTGGCTATAATTCTATGACATTACATTTTCTCTTTATTTGGCCACCATAGAAATTCAGCCTCAGCTTTCCTGCAGACAAAGAAATGTCGGTACCAAAGCCCACCAAAAGTTTCCCGCTGACCAGTCTATTTGTGAATCTTTTTTTTTTTTTTTTTTTTTTTTTTTTGGGCCACACCCGGTGGTGCTCAGGGGTTACTCCTGGCTGTCTGCTCAGAAAAAGCACCTGGAAGGCACGGGGGACCATATGGGACACCGGGATTCGAACCAACCACCTTTGGTCCTGGATCGGCTGCTTGCAAGGCAAACGCCGCTGTGCTATCTCTCCGGGCCCCTATTTGTGAATCTTACTTCTCGTATAACCTGGTGCCAGCAGCTTGTTTTTCTGAGTCTAGCTCTATGATGGTAAACAATTATTTCTGTCCCCCCAAAAATCTATTTTCCGGCAACTAGATAAACATCACAAATATTTCTCTCTCCTCCTGTTTCCTTGTTAATCCTGTTTTTCTGCTTACCCAAAACCACTTCCACAACCAACCTCCAATAGGGCTCTTTCTCACCTATAGTACAGTCATTTGATATGTAGATTCTAGGCCTGGTTCCCCATTGTACTGCTTCTCCTACTTTTGTTTTCCCTGATGACACCCTACATACCAAAGCTTGTGCTTAAAAGATCATCAGCTGAAAAATAAATTTGCCTCTTTTCCCTTGGACGTGGGTTCCCATAAATGCATTTTGTGTGGTCTCATTTATTTCATTTTCATATTTCATATTCGTCTGCCTTGTGTATCCACTTATTCCTAGTGAGATTTATCTAACCCACTAAGTTTTTGCTTAGGGATGCTAACACATCTGCAGCAGGGCATGTTTACTGCCAGGAACCATATGCACTTCAGTTTTCCTTCTCAGTCATGCAGTGGGAGAATTATCTTATGAATTGAGGTCAGGTTGCATATTCAATGTCCACCAGCCACTGGAATTATTTTATGGAGAAGTACATGTTTCATAGGTCTAATTTTATCATCACCTTCCTCCATTCCCCTCACCACAGTAGGTAACTCAGAGGGAAACTTTCTATGTTGATCTATACAAAATAGGTCTCCTTAATTCCTGTGGAAATATTGAGACACTGCTTTCTTTACAACTGGACATTTCTTCAGCACTAAAAAAATGCAAGAAGCTAGCTAGAATCAGGAAGTTGGGGTTTAGTGGAGACACCAGGAACAACATAGTAATGAAAATATTCAGTGTTTGTAAAAGCAGAAGAGAGACCAGAGTAGTTACTAATCAGGATTGAACAATGTCTGGAACTTGTCTGATCCAATCGCAGTTTGGTCCAGAATATAAACCTTGGTACTGGTTTTCCATGTGAACTCTGTGGAGAAGTAATAAAAAACATAGAGGCCAAGCATTTCTGTTTTATAGTTGTATTAAGAATATAATTTAATACGAAGAAGTGCAGTTCTCTAAAGCACACAGTCTAAGAACTTAAACACATAGGATTTTGCAACTATAATCATCACACATTTGAGCACGTTGTCATCCATGTATTGAGCTCATTGCTCTTGAAGAGACCCTAAGTATTTCTCCCCAATCTTTGCAGCTCAAGGCCTACTATAATTCATTATTTATTTCTATAGTTTATTTTATGCATTTTAAAATAAATGCATTCATAAATATATATAATTTTATGAATGCTTCCCTTCACTTTGCAAAATATTTTTCACATGTGCCCAAAGTATAGCATTGTGAGTATTGCTTTTCTGTGGACAGCCAAACAAAACCCCAAAATTGGATTTATTCTTGGATAGCTATTTTGTATTCCTTCCAGAGTTTGTTTTTATGACTATTCTCCAGGGAACAATGATATCTACACGTTTGTGTGAATATGTAAGTGTAGTTTCTTGCTATGTACCTCAATAACATGTTTATGGTGTATGTTTATGGTTTAAACATAAAAGTATGTTTACCTATGTGAGAAACTACCAAACATGTTTCCAATGTGGCCTTTGCTACAACATAGATATAATTGGAAGGTTCATGCGGTATAAAATCAAAAAAGTAAAGGCAAATACTTAAAAAGTAAAGACAAAGCAGGCCACAAATACAAATGAGGCATAGAAAGCAAGCACAAGTACACAGAATATGTTCTGTAAAAATCATATTCTTAAGTTCATATCTCAAAAATGAGGTTAGTTACCTCAGGCAGAATTGGGCTGAAAAGGACTCAGTGAACTGTGGGCCAGTGATGTGGACACCTTGCTGACAGAGAATGAATGACATCAGCGTACCCCTAAACTTTTAAACGTTAGTAGTCTTGTATAACAATCTAACATTTTAGAAACAGACATTACAAGGACTTCAGATGTAGTATGAGGGCTAAAGTATTTGCCTTACAAATAACCATTTACGGTTCTATCCCTAGCATTGCATATGGTCCCCTAAAAATCAACAGGATTGATCCCTGAACATAGAGCCATGAGCACAAAGCCATGAGTGTAGTGAGGATTGGTCTATGAGGACACGGCCAGAAGTAAGCCTGAGCCACTGAGCATGGCTTAAAGCCTTAATAAATAGGGGGGATATAACTCAAGTGGTAGATCATATGAGTAGGATTCATTAGGCCCTGAGTTGGATGTTTGGCACTGCCTGGCTTCAAAATTCTGTGGGTATAGCTGGAAGAGCCTTTGAACACCTTGGCAACTGGCAACGGGGCAGCAAACTCTCTTGCCTACATGCTGGAACATCATCCTGGACTCCCTGACCTTCAATGTATGTGCCCGCTGTAAAGAAATGATGCAATCAGGCTGTTGAAGCTTGTATCACAGTTTAATGGGCTTCAAGTTCCCTGGAGAAGACACTGGGTGCTGTGACTGAGTGGAGCCAGAAGTCCCTGGTTGATTTATAGTTTGATCTTGTATTATCTTGCTGCTCTTTCTTACTGTTCTATCCATTATTTAAAAAAGGGTGATTGGGGCCGGAGAGATAGCACAACGGTAGGGCATTTATCTTGCATGTAGATCAGTGGTTCGAATCCCAGCATCTGATATGATCCCCTGAGCCTGCCAGGAGCTATTTCTGAGAGTAGAGCCAGGAGTTTCCCCTGAGTGCTGCCGGGTGTGACATAAAAACAACAACAACAACAACAACATAGCAGCAACAAATAAAAGGAACATTGACTCCAGTTATCATGGTAGAATTGTGAATCTTCCTCTGATTCTCTCTGACTTTGCTTCATGTACTATTGCTCTGCTTTTTAGGTTTACATATGTGTGTACTTGTCATATCTTTTGATAGATTGATCCACTTATTATGATGAAGCATCTCTGTGTCTAATAAACATTCTTTCCATTTGTAGGCTATATTGCTTGCTGTCCTTTTAATTGTAGTCTATTTTTGCTTGAAAATTAAGTGTTCCCTACAGACAGAGTATTGGTAGATTTTGGCTTTATCTAATCTGACTATTTTTGTTGTTCCTTTTGAAGTCTTCATCTATAGACATTGATGTGTATCTGAATATAGATTTACATTTGTAATTTTATCTTTTATTTCCAAACTATGCTTCTATATTTAAACATATCAAATTCTCTTTGTTCTTTTTTCCCTTTCTATGCAAAGAAATATGATCTCAGGCAACTCTTTAGTTATTTTACAATTCTCTTTTTTTTAAATAATTTTATTAGTGTTTGCCATAGGGTTTATCACATTTATATTAAACCCTTAGAATCTCAAGATTTAGACTCATCTGATTGTCATGAGAGATAAAAATGCTAATATTTTAGAGCTCTGCTTCCATATCCTCTTGTGTTATTATGTGCATTTTACATTTTGTACTATATAATTTTATTAGTATGATTGTACTATAGTATGCTATTCAGTGGCTTTATACAGTCATTAATATATCAAAGACATTATAAACATGCATATTCATACTTTATTCTATAATGAAATAATCTTTAGCAAGTCTTTATCATGTGGGTTCACCTTTCTTTCATGTGATTCCCTTTAGTTTTGTTTCACTTTTTAATTTTGTGGGCCACACACAGCTATTTCAGAGCTTACTCCTAGCTCTGTGCCCAGGGATTACTCCTGACAGTGCTTTGGGGGACCAATCATACATGCTACTAGAGATGGAATCTAAGTCTAGCAAGTGTTAGGCAAGCACATTGCCCATATACTACACTCTCTCTCTATTGCCAATATTAATCTTAAGGAGTTTTTAATGTGTTTTTTTCTTGGTGGTGTCATTGGTTAGTATCAGCACATCATATATCCAAGGCAAATGTTCTGTTTTCGCCTACATGGCTGGTCTTCTGAGTACTTTTCATACTTTGGCTGTAGGTAACGCCTCCACTCAACTTCAGTTCTGTAGGCTGATATAGATGATTGTGCATATAATTTCTCCATTTCTTACAAGTGTATGTGGGAATGCACTCCTAGTGGTCTTCTGCCTGGTTATGCCCAACACCTTCTTTGTGCCAGACATTACTCTACCACTTCATCTGTTTTTATGGCTATTATATTTGTTATCACTCCCCCCACATGTGTGCTTTACTGGGAAGTGTGTATGCTGAACTTCTGGTGCCCCCTCATACCCAAATCATGCATTGAAAATATTTATTGAAGGCAGAAGGGAGATGACTGAATCAAGGAATATTGTTCTCACCAGCACATTTTTCTGTTACTTCTCCACAGTCCTTCTCTCTCCAGCTCAGGGACATGTGTTAAGAGCCAGATGGTTAGGACTGCAGGCACTGCGGATGGCCAAGTGGAAAAGGACCATAGAGCAGTGAAGCATTCTAGACAGCAGCATTCTCAACAGCAGTTAAACACACCTCCTTTCCAGAGACAAGGTGAAAAATTCCTCTGTAGCCCTAAAGCAAACAAGTGCTTTAGGAAAAGTGAAAATCAAAGCTCTGTGGTTTTTTCCCTTTGTAACAAAAATAAATCTCTTTTCTAGGACATATAGTTCCTATAGCTTGTTTTCTCTTCATGGCCCTACTGCTCTGGGCTGTAGTGGAAGGACTCTTCCTCTAAGGTAACAATCTCTGAAGCTGACTCTGTCTCTGCTCAGCTGTTTCTAATCTCCATTGATTGACTTTCCACACTGGTTCCAGTTTTCATTGCTCAAAAATCTTCACCCTGCAGAAAGTTGACACTATTGTTATTGCTACTAAAAGCTAAGAACATGCTTCTAATCTGCTGATGGTGGGTAAAATCAGACATGCACTCCAACTTTTTTTTTATTTTGTTCTGCCTGGCTTCTACCTATTAGGGAGGCAGAATTCAGGATACATTTAGGTTTGCCACTCAGCCCTGGTACTACTCTGTAGCTTTATCTTGGGAAATTAAGAATTTCTTGGAGCTAGGTGCAAGGTGTTTTGATATTGAAAATTACATAGCTATCTGTCTCTAATGTAATAGTGAGTGACTCAAAGATGCAAACAGGATTGGTACTTGCCTTAATTATTTGATTTGTTTTTAGGTTTGGGAACCACATCGGCAGTGCTAGGCACTACTTCTGGTTTTGTACTTAGTGTTGTATTAATTATTGTGCCAAATTTCTTATGAGAATCATCTTCAGGTGTTTTATGGTTATTATATTTTCTACTGTGTTTTTCTTTTTGACTTTGGGTAACTTAATGTAGGAGGCAAAGACTAGCCTGCTATTTACTCTTCAGAAAAAGATCCCCTAGTGATGTAAATAAACTTGTTACAAATAACATGACTCTATTTCACCTTTTATGGCTGTGAAGATATTTTAGAAACTACAAATGAAAAATAAAACAATTTAAAGAATGAAATAAGCGCCGAGAGGGATCAGATCTTGAATAAGGCACATGCCTTGCAAGTGCCCAACACAGGTTCAATCCTTGGATACATCCACATGACTCCCCAAAACCCACTAGGAATAATTCCTGAGTGCAGAGACAGAAGTAACCTTAGTGTAATTGGTTGTGTTAAAAAAGTAAAAAGAAAAAAAAAACAGAAGAGAAGATATAATGATATTATCAGATGAGCAATTATATACTTCTTATAAATTACAGTATGGTGATTCAGACTCTAACACAGTATATAGCTGGTGCTCAGTAATTTTTTATAAAATTTTTTGAGTCCTAGGAAGTTCAAAGAAAGGAGATCATTATTAGTAATCAGAATAAACACAGAATCAATATAGAAACACAGCCTAATACTATTGACCACTTCAGTAGTATAAAGCCTGCTAAAACTGGCTAGGCAGAGGAAGGTCACCACAAAGATATTTTGCATTTCAGAAAAATGTTAAAATCTCTCATGAATCATTCAGTTGTTTACTAGTCAATGAAATGTGGGTCAACTGAGAGAAAAAGGAAGTTTGGTCAGGCTTGGATTATAATGCATTCAAATGCTTGAATGAAGGTTCCCCACAAGTTTTCACACAAGACTCTGTCCTAAGTCTTGGCATAAAAATTTTATTAGTGACTTGGATAAAGACAAAAATGTGCATTTATAACATTTTTAAGTGACAAAAATCTTAGAGAAATAGCTAATATGCTGCCAAACAATTAATATTTAAGAGCGGCTTGACAGCAATTTTCTGTGAGAAGCCCTGAAAATTGTAGATGACTGCCAACTCCAAATGAATCAGCCGTGACTGCCCAGACAGATAAATGAGTGTGTTGTATGTTAGCACAGTAGAATGTGAATCGATGCTCTGTGTGTGCTCACTCATTGCAGTCCTTGCTCTTCAAAATGCTCTCTGATACAATCTGTGGAACTGACAGGACCCAAGCAGAGGTTCTCCTTCCTAGGCCAACATTCTCAGGTTTCCTCTGACATGTTTTGTTTTCTTTTGTTTTGTTTTGGGCTTTTGTAGCCACATCTGACATGCTGACAATTTACTTCTGGCTCTGCACTGAGGAATCCCTCATGGTGGGCTTGGAGGACCATATGAAATAATAGATATTAAACCAAGGTTGGTCACAGTCAAGGCAAATACCTTCCTTACTCCACTATTGCTTCAGTCCCAAATGGAAACTATTTTAAGGTTTAAATTTGATTACAGGGTACATATTCAGAATGTCTAGGATTCACCCATTCCTAGTAAAGTTATTGGTAATAAACACTAGTCACCCAACTTGAGAAAATCCATTGTCAAAGAGCATCAAGTTTGTTTGCAGTGACCCACCCTAGTCAGAATCACAGTATGTTAATGATGCATTCAGAGAAGCCTCCTACCAGGCTCAATCCAAAGAACTTGGAAAGCATGGGGAATTCTAAATTGTCTAAAAGAAAAATTAATCTCTATGAGGTTGTGTGTGATATTTCATATCAACTTGAAGATTCCTCAAGTCAATAAGTCAATAGGTTCGAGAGCAATGAAGAAGTCTCAATTTATTTTTTAAATATAATTTTTATTTTGATCGTAGTGGCTTACATATTGTTGACAATGATATTTTAGGTACATATTTACATAAAATCAGGGGGGATTCCCATCACCAAATTGTCCTCCCTACACCTCCGTTTTTGTCCTACCTCCCATATCCTCTTCCCTCACCCCCAGGGTTGCTAGAATATGTGGTCTCCTCTGTATCTAGCCTACTACTTAGTAGTCTTGCATCTATTCGGTCCTGGTCTCAATTTTTTAAACAATTGTTGTAACTGCAAACAACCTATTCTGTAAACTATCCAAGAGCAAATGAGCGAATAAAGAAATGGTAGTATATATACAAAATGAAATACTACTCAACTATACTAAAAGATGAAATAATACAATGGTCTTTAATGTGGAGGGTAGTAGGCTGAATGAAGTTGGTCAGAAGGAAAATATACAGAATGAGTTCTCATGTGGGATACATAGAAGCATGGTAAGGTCATACCAAATAGCTGAAGGAAATAGAACCAGAATTACCAAGGGTGTAGGGTGTGAGAAAAAGGAGATGGATAGAAAGAAACTATGAAACATTGAGAGAAAGAAGCACACATTATTTGTGGATGCACTATTAGAACATTGTATGCATGAAACTATGATAAGCAGTATTGTATAGTGCCTTAACACTGGAGGACAAAAGAATTGGGGTGATTGAGTACATTGCAGTATTTGAAAGGAATTTGGTGACTTCTGCCATCTGTGTGAGCCTCTGAGGCTCCTTGACTGCTAGGCAGACTCGCCTTGGCATCTCCAAGTTAGGGGGGCAAGGGGAACTGAGTATCCACTGCCTTCCAGTGAGTCAAGGGTGTCAGCTATCTTTCTGCTCCAGCCCTTTGCTGGAAGGAACCTGCAAGGCAAACATATGGAATCAAATGACATTTCCAGAAAGAAGAATAGAAAAGCAACTGGGAAAAGCAGGAAATCTGCCTGAAAAGTTGAGGGAGAAGACAATGGCTTTTTAATCCAAACAACCTCCACAAAATGTTTTTATGGTTTTGTCTTCAATGCGTCAAGAAAACTGGCTCAAAGTCATTAGTTGTCCTCAAGGAGGTGAATAAATATTGTATTCCTAAAAAAGTGACAGACAAGTGGAGTCCACATGCTTCCTGGAATGGGGAGGGCATTTTGAAATAATGATCATTATTATAATTATGTAAATTAGCATATCAATGAAGTGCATCATAAATAAAATATAGCAATTCCCTGTAGCATAACCCCTGAAGGTAGGGCTGTAATGAATATTTCCAATACTTTAAATTAATATTTGAAGTTTTACATCACTCATATACCCATGCCAGTTATGATTGTCTAGTATATAGTAGAATTTGGTAGTATATGAATTTATTAATCTCTCAGTGTTATAAGCTAATGGCAGAGAGGAGGAAGTATATTCTCAAATAAGAACTAACACTATGAATCAATTCTAACTAATAACAACATAGCTTAGTCACTTGGCTTGGCAAGAGAAATATTTGTGAATATATTGCAGAGACAAAGAGAGAAAAACAGGTAGAAAATAAGAGCCAGATATCTCGACAGACATCAGTTTGTGCATTTTAAGAATTGAATTAATAATTCCAGGTGAGATATATAATAGGCAGTAGAGGGAGAAGGAATGAGAGAAGAAGTGAGGAGGGAGGGAAGAAGAGAGGAAGGAAAGAAGGAAGGAAGGAAGGGAAGGAGGAAGAAAGAAAGTAGGGAGGAAAAGAAGGAAGGAAGAAAAGGAGGAAGGAAGAAAGTGAAGGAAAAATAGGAGTAAGGAAAGGAGGGAGGAAAGAAAGGAATGTGGCAGGGAGGAGAAAGAAGTAAGGAAACTGGGAGAAAAAGAATCAGGGAAGGAAGGCAGACATACCCATTGAAATCCATATTAGGTTAGTTGCCTAGGAGCAGATGCTGGCGACTTACAGGTGGGATGTTTATGGCTTCATTGACAAGAATGGTGCTGAGGAAGCCCAACAAGAAGGAGGTGGTGGAATTGAAACTCAGCTAAGGAACCACATTGGCCTCAGTGACACTTGTACAGGATCTGGAGGTTGAAGAAAAAAAGCCCATGCATTGGCTATTGCCTTATTAAACAGCTGTTGACAGTGGTTTCCCTAAGCAAAGTTGCATTCTGGGAGAGCACCACCTGCAGTGGTGTAGTTCAGGGAGAACCTCTCTAAGAGCAGTCGGAGGGCAGCTGGGGCAAAGACTTTCAACACAAATGAAATAGGAACATCTTGCCTGGGCCACCACAGCAACCTCTGCCGAGTTGCCATCGGGAGCATCCTACTCCTGAGATTCAGTATTCAGCTGGCCCAGGTTGGCTGGTGTAGACCCAGCACTTGTAAAAGTGGGAGAGTCATGTCCTCTAAACTCTGCCTTTCAGAATTCAGCGGGGATCTCAAGGCTAGAGTCGGTAATCGAAAAGCATTTGGAGATAGTTTAGAAGATGGATTGCGAGGGGAGAGTGGGAGAGATTTTGAAAAGAAGAATATTGGTCACAGAAAACAGAAGACTGGAACCAACATCCGTAAAGTTAGTATGCCAGAGGGGATTGGAAGCAAAAACCTGCTTACAATTTTTTTTTCTTTCTAGACCAACTTTCAGAGGTGCAGCAGACAAATTACAGAAGATAGAATTAAAATTGATTCAGCCCATGGGGTTCTGCCTCTATTCCACCTAAATAATACTGAAGTGCCAGGAGCAGGCATAATGAGAATTCATAATTTCACAGCTTAAATGAAAGTCATCAAAATGATAAACCTGCAAGGGAAGGGTAGAAAAATGTGTTTTCATTTTTAACTCCTTGGTGAAATTCAAGAAGGAAGAAAAAATATTCTTAGAAGGCAAGAAATAGAGGATCAAAGAATACCCATAGGGAGAGTAGTTTTCTTCAGAAAAATGCTCCTAAAGAACCTGAGAGATCCTAAGACATCCCCTAGAAAAAGAGTGGGTGTGTGAAATATTAATTAAAAACAAGTTTATATAAAAGGTGGATATCTTTAATCTGCAAGTATATATGAATAACTTTTAAACACATTTATTAAAGAGGCCAAAGCAGTAGCAGGTAGGGTGCTTACCTTACATGGAGCCACCTGGATTTGATCTCCAGCAATTTATATGGTCCTCTGAGCCTCACCAACAATATTCCCTGAATGCAGAGCCCGAAGAGTAAGCCCTGAACACTACTAGAGGTAACTCCCAAACATCAAAAATATTTTATAAACATACATACATACATATGTGTATATACATACATACATATAAAATGTTGGTTCCTTTGTGAAATTTTGCCAGCTTCCCTGTGTTTAAATTCACAGAATCATCAACAACCAGGCCCAAATGACTGACAACTACTTGCAAATCAAGTTGTCTGGGGTTAACTACATCTTACACTCTTAGAGCAACAGAGAAAATTTCTAATAGCTGTTTGGTGATGGAAAACACTGTAGCGTGGTTGGCATATGGTCATGTTGTTAGCTTGACTGGCTGTGGAGTCTGGCTGCCTGGGTTTACATCCTATCTCTCCCACTCTCCAGTTGAGTTTAATCAAGTTACTTGATCATTTGATTCACTGATGGGAAAATCCTCCTGTATCTCAAGTCACATCCAGCAGTTTGATGAAACAAGGCTTTGCTGCCCATCTGTAATAACAGTAAAAATTTACTAATTTTCCACTGGATGCCTGATACGCTTCTAAGCAGGTTTCCATTCATGGGCTCAACAAATCATCTATTAAACCTTTCAGGTCTGGTAGAGTTAAATCTCACTTTAAGAGGAAGACAGTGTAATAAGGATCTCTAACACCCTGATTATTACGACTGTGAATTGAAGATTCAATCCCTGCAGGCAGCCTCCAGGGCCTGTCATTTTATCCAGGAGACTGTACTGATGATCATGTATCTGCTTGTGTGGTACACAAGGCTTGGTAGAAAACTGGATAGTAAAAACCACTAGTCATTCATCAAATTCCTGAAAATAAAATTCTTTTAGTCTAGCATTTACTATTGGCTCTCAGTTTATGCTATTTATACTCATGCTATGCATAGTTCCATATCTATGTTCATAAACAGTAAAATAAGAAAAGGATTTAAGAATTTTTCATTTTAT
Source organism: Suncus etruscus (assembly GCF_024139225.1). Classification (NCBI taxonomy): domain Eukaryota; kingdom Metazoa; phylum Chordata; class Mammalia; order Eulipotyphla; family Soricidae; genus Suncus; species Suncus etruscus. The sequence continues at coordinate 5,536,487 of NC_064855.1, read as the reverse complement.
ATTCCTGTGTGGCATATAAGACATTGCTGTATGCTAAGGCCTTGTCTGAGGCTGGCAGCTCATTCCATAATTATTCAGTGACTGAGAAATCAGGCAAAAGCAGCCAGAGCAGTAAGGGACCAGCCTTCAGAACATTACACTCTAGGCTGCCCGGGATTACACCAGAAGGATGGGTCAATTTTCCCTGTGCCTTTATTGTCATGTGCATTTGAGGTCATTGAAATATGGTGTTAGAGTGTAAGTTTTCTTCTCAAGCACTAGCAAGCAATTTTTTCCTAACATTATCTATCAGTTAGGGATGCAATAACCAGGGCCCAAGGACAGGGTGACTTGATGAATAGAAATGGATTTTCTCGGTATTCCAAGTTGCTGGCATGATTCGTTTCCGTGCAACTTATCTGCTTTGCATACAGATGACCTTGTTCACCAGTAGCTTATTTCTGTCTGCGTCGGTGTCCAAAGAGCCTCTTCACACAAGGACCCCTCCTACTGAGTACTGTCTCCCCAAATGAGCTTCAGCTACAACTAAAGCACCTCTAAAGTCTTCCCAAAGGGGTTTCATTTTTTCAGACAGGAATGAAACTGATAGAATCCTAGGACTTCAAGTTTAGATTGGGGGTGCTCAGTTTAACCTTGAGCGTCTTATTGGTGGAATTAAAATACACAAATTACTTTCCATCACTACACAAACCTACATGGCATTACTACTGCCCAGCAGTTGCCTCTTATTAAAAGAGGTCATCATAAGCTTTCTCCAACAGTCATTCTTAGAACAGCTGCATAAATGGGAGATGGCATTTCTTATGGCCTTTTGTTCCTCTCACTGGGGATGGCAAGGTGCAGAGCCTCAAAGAGTCAGATCTCATTTTATGGACCAGTTGGAATCAAGGAAAATGTTTACAGTACACAGATGACTAGGAAGCCTCACCTTGCTGTCAGTTTTGTGAGAACATCCAGCACCTTGTCTTTTTCATCTCGCAGTAGCCATGGTTACACTTCCGCATAGTTTCTGGAAGTCTTTGTTCAGAGCAGTTATTTATCCAAATCGTCTCGGTGCTACTGATCTGGAATGCAAATGATTAGAGAGTCAATTTTTAATGCAGCCACCACCTCAAACGATTGCAAAATAGCTGAAGAGAACAATTAAGCCCAAATTGAAGGTAAAAAAAAAAGTCACGAGAGGTAACTCAAAAATGTAATTTCATCTAGCAATATTTGTTAAATGATCTAATCTTAGAGAATCATTTTTATGCCTCTGAAATTATTGTCTCTGCTCTTTTAGCCTTATTTATCTTACCTCCATTTGTCCCTAATTATTAAAGATGAAAAATAAATGAAGTAAGTTTATGTTCTTCCCCATGGCTGTGATGAGAATATGGTTTAAGTAAGGATGTAAGGAGTAATCCTAAAACCAAGAAAACTTTAAGTGATTGATTAGAAAACTTAGATGTAAGATTGCTGTGTCGATTCTTCATAGAAACTTTTACATACATTCAGAGGTTCAGGGGCTAATACGATGATGTTCCACATTCCTGTCACAGATCCATGATATAAATCTACCGTCAATAGAGTCAATGGGTCCCAGTCATTACTTTTAGTTGAAGGTCTCAATAGATTACTCAGAGGGGCAGAGTGCTTCACCCCTGGCAACAGACAGCCCCCATACAACAACATGTAACTCCAGTGGGACTCTAGCTCTGCTTTGATGACCCAAATAAAATGCAACATTGCATCTGAGAAGCAATGTTTGAGTATGGATCTCCAGATTAAAGAGCATTTACAGTCATTCATCTATGAATTAGCAATGATTTATCCTTAACTAGATTCATTTTTGAACAGTTTGAAATGGAAAATGAAACCAAGAGCCAGACATGGAGTTACAGTTCTATAATTCTCTCCTGCCAATTCCTACTCCTGTAGCCTCTCCTCTAGTAACAGCTCCTTCCAGAACAGATGCCTGGCTTGATCATCCCTGAGATTCCAAAGCCCTTGGGATATATCACCCTTGGTATTCACTTTGACTGATTTGGCTGAAAGTCTGTCTAGAAGTATCTGCCTTTGTACCACCCTACAGAGTTGATCCATTGCCCTAAAACCCTGTGTCCCACTTTGTTGTCCCTCCTTTCCCAACCTCTGGGAACCAGTGAGACTCTTTGCTAACTCCACAGATTCACCCTTGTGGCACATGCTTGGGTGGAACTGTCCTTCTGGAGTCCCAGCTAAACCTCTTTTAATGAGCACACTATAATCAACACTCCCACCTGTCTTCTCATTGGTTCTTAGAGCTTGGTCTTAGTCATTAAAATTGATGGCAATACTAATGATCTTTTAAAAAAATCACACTTTTTCAAAATTATTACACATATGATATTTGAAAATTCCAACAAAATGCATATATATTTTTAATATTTTTTATTTAAACACCTTGGTTACAAACATGATTGTGGTTGGGTTTCAGTCATATCAGATAACACCCCCCCCAATCACCAGTGCAACATTCCCATCACCAATGATCCAAATATCCCTTCTCCCCTCCCCGCCCCTACCTGTACTCTAGACAGGCTTTCCACTTCCCTCATATATTCTCATTGTTAGGATAGTTCGCAATGTGGTTATTTCTCTAACTAAACTCATCACTCTTTGTGGTGAGATTCATGAGGTCAGCTATAACGTCCAGCCCTCCTCTCTTTTGTCCCTAAAAATTCTTGAGAAATGTCTTTTATTTTTCTTAAAACCCATAGATGAGTGAGATCATTCTGCGTTTTTCTCTCTCTCTCTGATTTATTTCACTCAGCATAATAGAATCCATGTACATCCATGTATAGGAAAATTTCATGACTTCATCTCTCCTGACAGCTGCATAATATTCCATTGTGTATATGTACCACAGTTTCTTTAGTCATTCATCTGTTGAAGGGCATCTTGGTTGTTTCCAGAGTCTTGCTATGGTAAATAGTGCTACAATAAATATATTTTACAAGTAGTTTAAATGGTGCTCAAGTCTTTTTAGAATAATTCCTAATCCTTTTTTTTTTTTGTCCCCCAATTCACAATACATACCCAGCAAGGGGCCTGTGTTGAGGTGTATATGGGGTGCCTTTACTGTACCTCCTCTTTCTATACAGCCAGTGTAAAGAACACAGCCTGTGGTAAGATTTGGGAGGCCTTATCTTATCTTTTATTTATTTTATTTTTTTTTCTTCAGAGCAAACTAAAGTTGTTTTTTTTTTGTTTTTTTTTGTTTTTTTTTTTAAAGTAAGAATTCATTTAAAGGACAAAATTGATTAACATAATGAGGTAAACTAATATAACATAATATAGTGACATAACATAACATATAATATAATTGATATAATAATAATACATGTAAGTCAAAGAAAATTTCTGATTAAAAACACAATTTTTTTTTCATAATGGCTTACATATCTTTCACTGTAGTATTTTGGGTACATATTCACATTGAATCAGGGGAATACCCATCACCTAATATGTCCTCTTCTCAATCAAAAATCAAATATGCTGAAAATAGGCAGAGTCCTGTCTAGAGGCTTCCAACCTCAGTTTGAGAGAGGATGTGAAAAAAGTAATTAAAATACCACAACAATACAAAAAAAAATATCGAATTAAATAACCGATAAGCACCACAGCAATAAAGACAGGCACCACACAATAATCTCGGTTCTGAAATCAAATCATACTCAAGTGCAAAAAAGAAAGAGAAAGACAAAACAAAATAAAATAAAATAATATTGGAGACATCAACCATAATCTCCACACCAAAATAAAGACGTCAAAAAAATAGATCATTTATTCTCCTCTTGCTGCTTTCGTGGTATGTGGAAGACTTCTACTTTATCTTGGATGGTAAAATCAGACCTGTTTCTAAAGATCTTGGTGGCTGTGCAGATCAGGGAATGGAGTTTATGAAGTCTTTCTTTGTGGTTCTAGCAGTTATGCTTCTTCAATGTCATTTTTTTTGTTTTTTATGTGTTCTAGGTGTTTCAGAATAGTGCTACCATTCTGTGTTTTTCTTTTGTCTTCTGACTTACTTCGTTTAACATAACTTGATCTAGGTCCATCCACGTTGCTGCAAAGTCTGTGATTGTATCATTTCTAACTGCCATGTAATATTCCATTGTATATATGTACCACATCTTAATGATCCATTCATCTGTTGTTGGACATCGAGGTTGGTTCCAAGATTTGGCTATTATACTGAGTGCTGCAATAAATAGTGGGGTGCATATGTATTTTGGAATGAATGTCCTTCCATCTTGGGGATACATGCCTAGGAGAGCAATTGCTGGGTCAAATGGCAGCTCAATTCTAAGTTCTTTGAGCACTCTCCAGACTTTTCTCCATAGATGTTGGACCAAGGGGCATTCCCACCAGCAATGAATGAGAGTTCCTTTCATACCACATCCTCTCCAACAAAGGTTGTTCCCATTATTTTTGATGTGAGCCAACCTCACTGGTGTGAGGTGGTATCTCATTGTTGTCTTGATTTGGATCTCCCTGATTATGAGCGAAGGTGAGCATGTTTTCATGTGTTTGTTGGCCATCCTTCTCTCTTCCTCAGAGAAATGTCTATTCATTTCGTCTCCCCATTTTTTTATGGCTTCGTTTGGTTTTGAAGGGCTCAGGTTTCTGAGCGCTTTGTATGTTCTAGATATTAGCCCTTTATCTGATATATCAAGTGAAAAGATTTTTTTCCCATTCTGTTAGCTGTCTTCTTGCATTAAGTAGGGTTTCTTTTGCCATGCAGAAGCTTTTTAGTTTGATATAGTCCCATTTGTTTATAGTTGATGCTAACGTTTTTGCCATTGGTGCTCCATTCTCAAAGACCCTTTTGATATAAAGGTCTTCGAGTGTTCTGCCTATTTTATTCTCAATAAACTTTATAGATTCAGGTCTGATTTCCAGATCTTTTATCCATTTTGAGTTGACTTTTGTATAAGGAGTGAGATATGGGTCGATTTTCACTTTCGTGCATATGAGTTTCCAGTTGTACCAACACCATTTGTTGAATAGGCTTTCTTTGTTCCATTTCATATTCTTGCCTCTTTTATCAAATATTAGTTGGCTATATATCTGGGGGTTTATGTCTGGGAATTCTGTTCTAATCCACTGGTCTGAGGTCCTGTCTCTGTTTCAGTACCATGCTGTTTTTATTACTATGGCTTTATAGTATAGTTTCAAGTTAGGTAAGGAGATACCTCCCAACTTCTCATTTTTCAGAATGTGTTTAGCTATCCTGGGTCTTTTATGGTTCCAAATGAATTTTATAATTGATTGTTCTATTTCTTTAAAGAATTGTGTCTGGATTTGGATAGGGATTGCATTAAATCTATATAGCAGTTTGGGTAAAATAGTCATTTTGACTATGTTAATTCTACCTATCCATGAGGATGGGATGTTCTTCCATTTCTTTAGATCGTCTTCAATTTCTTTCTGAAGTGTTTTGAAGTTTCCCTGGTATAGATCTTTCACTTCTCTTGTAAGGTTGATTCCTAGGTATTTGATATTTTTTGATACTATCTTAAATGGAATTGTATTTTTAATCTCTCTCTCCTCAACTTCATTGTTTGTATATAAAAACGCTACTGTCTTTTGTGTATTGACTTTGTATCCAGCCACTTTACTGTATTGGTTGATTGTTTCTAGGAGTTTTTCTGTGGATTCTTTAGGGTTTTTGATGTATATCATCATATCATCAGCAAATAGAGCTAGCTTGTGTTCCTCTTTCCCTACTTGAATTCCTTTGATTCCCTTCTCTTGTCGGATTGCTATTGCTAGGACTTCTAAGGTTATATTGAATAAGAGTGGAGAGAGTGGACAGCCTTGCCTAGTTCCTGACCTTAGTGGGAATGCTTCTAGCTTCTTGCCATTAAGTATAATGTTGGCTGTAGGCTTTTCATAAATAGCTGTAACTATCTTAAGGAAGGTGCCTTCTAACCCTATTTTGCTGAGTGTCTTTAACATGAACGGATGTTGGATTTTGTCAAACGCCTTCTCTGCATCGATTGATATGATCATGTGGTTTTTGTCCTTCATGTTGTTGATGTGTTGTATAATGTTTATTGATTTGCGTATGTTGAACCAACCTTGCATTCCTGGTATGAATCCCACTTGATCGTGATGTATGATCTTTTTGATGAGGTGTTGGATTCGGTTTGCTAAGATTTTGTTAAGTATCTTTGCATCAATGTTCATTAGTGAGATTGGTCTGTAGTTTTCTTTTTTGGTGGTGTCTTTGCCTTCTTTAGGAATGAGTGTGATATTAGCCTCATAAAAGGAGTTGGGGAGGATTCCTGTTTTTTCTATGGTTTTGAAAAGCCTATGGAACAGTGGTAATAAGTCTTCTTGAAATGTTTGATAGAATTCACCTGTAAATCCATCTGGGCCTGGGCATTTGTTCTTAGGGAGTCTTTTAATTACGTCTTCAATTTCCTCTGAAGTGATTGGACTGTTTAGAGTTTCTAGGTCTTCCTTTTCCAGTCTTGGAAGAGGGTGTTTGTCCAAGAATCTGTCGATTTCTGGTGGGTTCTCTAGCCTAGTTGAATATAGTTGTTCATAATATGATCTCATGATATGTTGTATTTCTTGGGGTTCTGTTGTAATCTCTCCCCTTTCATTTGTGATCCTAGTGATTTGGGTGTTTTCCCTCTTTTTTTTTGGTGAGTCTTGCCAATGGTTTGTCTATCTTGTTTATTTTTTCGAAAAACCAACTCCTGGTCTCATTGATTTTTTGTATTGTTTTCTTAGTTTCGATGTTGTTTATTTCTGCTCTGGTTTTTATTATTTCTTGCCTTCTGGTTGTGGTTGGATTTCTCTGTTGCTGTTGTTCCAATTCTTTGAGGTGATCTTTTAAACTGTTGGTTTTGTTGTTTTCCTGTTTCTTAACATAGGCCTGTAATGCTATGAGTTTCCCCATAAGTACTGCTTTTGCTGTATCCCATAAATTCTGACATGTTGTCTCTTCATTGTCATTCGTCTCAAGGAATCTTTTTATTTCCTCCTTGAGTTGTTCTTTGATCCAGCTGTTGTTAAGCAGTATGTTATTCAATCTCCAGGTATTAGTTTTCCTCCATTGCTTCTTCTTGACATCAATTATAAGCTCTGTTGCATAGTGATCTGAAAGGGTACTTCTAATGATCCTTACCTTTGTGGTCTTAAATTGGTTGGCCTTGTATCCTAAGACATGATCTATTCTGGAGAAGGTTCCATGTGGGTTTGAGAAGAATGTGTATTCTACTTTCTGGGGATGGAGGGCTCTATATAAGTCTATTAGCCCTAATTCTTCTAATTTTTCATTTAGAGCTCTTATTTCTTTGCTATTTTTCTGTTTGGAGGATCTGTCCAGTGGTGATAGTGGAGTATTGAGGTCCCCTACTATTATCACAATTCCCTTCATGTGTTTCTCCAGGTTTGTCAGTAGTTGCCTCACATATTTTGGTGATTTTACATTAGGTGCATAGATATAGACCAGGGTTAGCACTTCTTGATCTAATGTTCCCCTGATCAGTAAGTAGTGCCCCTCTTTGTCTCTGATCACTTTCTTGAGGTTGAATACAATTTGGTCTGATATAAGAATGGCTGTCCCTGCTCTTTTTTGTTTTCCATTGGCCTGAATAATTACTTTCCATCCTTTAATTCTAAGCCTGTGCTTATCCTGTAACTGTAGGTGTGTTTCTTGCAGACAGCAGAAGTCCGCTTTATTTTTCCTAACCCAGTTCTCTACTATGTGTCTTTTAATTGGAGAGTTTAGTCCATTAACATTTAGGGAAATTATTGATAAAGAGGACTGTTGTGCAGTTGTATTGTGTGGCGTGGTTGTTGTTACAATCGGGGGTTTGGATTGTGTAATTCGTCTCTGAGTAAGTCACTTAGGATCGGCTTAGTTTGCACAAATAGTTCAAGTTCGTTCATATTTGTGAATGTTTTTAGTCTTCCCTCCCATATGAATGATAGTTTTGCTGGGTATTGGACCCTGGGTTGGAAATTTCTTTCACTCAGTCGTTTAAATACGTCATTCCACTGTCTTCTTGCTTGAATTATTTCAAATGGGAGATCTGGTTTGATTCTTATGTCCTTTCCTTTGTACTTGAGGTTTTTTTTCTCCCTTATTGCTTTCAGGAGTTCCTCTTTCTCTTTGTTTTTCGCCATTTGGATTATTATGTGCCTTGGTGTGAGTTTATTAGGGTCTATTTTATTAGGGACTCTCTTGACTTCTTGGATTTGTCCTAAATTGTCTTTCCAGAGGGTGGGAAAGTTCTCTGTTATTATCTCCCTGACTACTTGTTCTTCCCCCTTCCCTATTTCTTCCCCTTCTGGTATACCCACAATTCTTAGATTGTTTCTTTTGTCCTCGTTCATTAGATATTGGATTTTTCCTTCCAGTGCTTTGCCTTTTATTTCTTTGTTGGTTTCTTGATCATTTTTATATTGCAGTTTTCCTTCGAGTTCATCGATGTGCTTCTCCAACTCTGTGGTTCTACTCGTAAGGCTTGTTATTTTGTCTTTTAAATCCTTCACTTCTTTTTGTATGGAATCTCTCATGTTCTTTAACATTTCTTCTTTAATTTGGCTGAGTCGTTCGTCCATGAATTTCTTATACTCGGTTGCTAGGGTTTCTTTCATTTGTTTTAGTAATTCTTGCATTTCCTTCCTCATGACCGCTTTTAGGTCTTCTTCCCCTATTGAACCAGGATGATCTAACATATCTAAAAAGACTCATCACTACTGAGAAAATTAAAATGGTAATCAAAAGTCTTCCCAAAAACAAAAGCCCAGGCCCAGATGCATTCACTAATGAATTCTTTCAAACCTTTCTACAGGAACTGTTGCGTACTCTTACCTCTCTCTTTCCCTGCTTTCTCCCTCTTTCTATCTAGACTTTTCTCTCCTTACCTCTCTCTCTACCTCCTCTATGTCATGGTATTAGTGAGGAGACCTATTTATGTGCTGTGGATAGTTCTTCTGGAGACTGGATTTTTCTTAGTTACAGTGACAAAAGAACAGTACCCAAAGTATCTGTTGCTATATTTATTCCCTAGAATTAAAATAGAAGAAACATGGCAGCAAAATTAATAGAGGATATTACTGTGTAAAGAGTTGATGCAACACTAAAGGAGAGAGACTTTTACTGAGGCCAGTATTGGTACCACAGTGGAATGGGTTAGAACTCCACTTCTGAGAAGGAACAATTTCACATTGGATAAGTTTTAAATGTTTCTGAGCTTCACTGTCCCCTTATGTAGAACTATACATAAAAACATCATAAAGAATATAAAGCAAAATATTGATAATAAAGTATGAAAGCAGTCAAAGGAAATAAGACATGGTTCCCCAGGTACCCAGAAATTCCCTCCCTCCTCAATTGCACTAGAATTCAGACAACTAGGGTTTGATTCTCAGAACTCTAGGTGTGAGGTACCACCAATGAAAAATTTTAAAATGATCTTAATATCTAAAGATAATTTGTTACTTTCTTATCTTTCCTGATATTGTCCAGATGTCTGTAGATAAAATGAACGTATTACATACACAGGAAGGTACACTACATACCAATAAGAAAGGACTAAAGCATGCAATTTGCAGCCATGCTGATAAAACTTATGTGATAATAAATGAAGTTAATTAGTAGGAGAGGGACAAACATTCATGTGAATTGTTGGCCATTTTAATCTGAATATTTTGTGCTATAAATTAAGTAGAAAAGTAGTGGAGAGAAACAGACAGTGGTGGAGGGTATGGTGCTGGAATATTTCATGCATAAAACTCTACCATTAACAGAATTATAAACCCTCATGCCTAAAAGAAAAAAATTAAAAAATAAGAACAATAGCATAGAATGTTAAAAATGAACATTTCATTTTTATTTAAAATGTTTGCATGTCTGTGTAAAGACATGCTTGTAAACACAAAACTTTTATATTCACTGTTTTGAGTTTTTTTGTTTGTTTTTTATTCAACTTTTTACATAGATGAATAATGACCACTCCAACATTTAAAGTTTTGTCAAGGACACACGTCTTTGACATGTGTGAGGCAGAAGTGAATCTTTAAAACCCAGTCTGTTGAATTCCTAGTTTGAGTTGCTTTGTATTTCACCCACTAGAAAAATTTCTGTGACAATATTTACTCTAATGGATAATTCACTTATTCAACTATGTATCTAATCCTTATATTCTATTTATGGTTTTATAAGTCACTAGGTTTGCCAGTGTCTCTCTCTCTCATGAAATTGCATTTACTTTTTTAATAGCCAGACTCTGGTAACAACCAAGATGCCCTTCAATAGATGATTAGATAAAGAAACTATGATACATATACACAATGGAATATTACTCAGCAGTCAAGAGAGATGAAGTCATGAAATTTTCCTATACATGGATTTACATGAAATCTAGTATGCTGAGTGAAATAAGTCAGAGGGAGAGAGCTAGACACAGAATAGTCTCACTCATCTATGGGTTTTAAGAAAAATAAAAGACATTTTTGCAATAATTCTCAGAGATAAAAGAGAGGAGGGCTGGGAAGTTCAGCTCATGACATGAATCTCATGATGAATGCAGTTAGAGAGGCAACTACACTGAGAACTATCATAAAAATGTAACTGAATGAGGGAAGTAGAAAGCCTGTCTAGAGTACAGGCGAGGGTGGGGTGGGGAGGAGGGAGATTTGGTACATTGGTGATGGGAATGTTGCACTTGTGAAGGGGGGAATGTTTTTTACATGACTGAAACCCAACTATAATCATATTTGTAATCAAGGTGTTTAAATAAAGATATTAATCAAAAAAAGCAAAAAAATTATAAGAATAAAGCATAAAGCAATAAATAAAAGAGAGAATCTCATTCTTGATCTAAACTCTGAAATTAACAGAACTCCTTTTTTTTCTCTTCATCTGATGCAAGGTTTGGTTCCCTCTGTGCTCTTGTTCTCAGACTGTTGACAGAAGCACTAATTCTCTAGCCATGACCTTCTTTCTGCTTCTGACCTCTGAAACTGCATGTATCTGATGAATGTCACCCTACAAAACCAGACTTGACACGTGTGCTTGTCTTAGAATCTGTTGAAAAGAACAAGTTAAAAAAAAATCAACACTGTAGGGTTTTGTGTGGTTTCCCCTATAGATATGTTACAGGAAAAAATGTGTTTATTTTCAAATAAATAGTTCTCTTCCTGAATTGGTTTTAGGCAGAGTGATCCATTTATGTTTCAAGAGGTATAAGCAAGAGTGATGATTGAAGGCTTAATATAGACATAATCTCTAGCTCACACTGATTAGTTCTCCATGGATTTTTGCCATGGATTAATGCACAGCTGCAAGATTTGCACAGTAATCCTCAACTCTGCAATTTGATGGCAGACTTCATTTTAAAGACCTTGCCCCCCAAATAATATGGACGTAACCTGCTTCTAATCTTAAACATTCATGTGGGTAGATAAGCAAGGGGAAGACAATCCAGTAACCACAGGTAACAAGGGGACAAGGACAGAGATGAATTCTGATAAAATAAAGTGTATTAGTAGCAAGGATTCTAATCCAATTAGTGCAGAGTGAGGGCAGGGATGGTCTGTGATTTCCCCTCAAGAATTGAGTTGGATGAGTTGTGAATTATACTCTTTATTCTGAGTAAAAGTGTCAAGCATAGTGTAAAGAAGGGATGCTTAAGAGGGGTAGATTAAACCTGGAGGAGACAGAGGAATTAGGACAGATATGAAATTTGAACACCACATGGAGAATGTGTGTGATGCCAGAGTCAACAACAGTTGTAGAATTAATTATGAAAACAATATTTTTGTATGTGTGTATGTGTTTGGTAAAAGCAAATTAATAAACACTAGGATGGTTTCTTTACCAGAATAGCTGGTTCAAACTGCCAATAATGTGTGGGAGTGGACAATATGTTAGACTCTCTGACTCTATGAAACTGATGGAATGAAACTCAATGACGGTCTTTTTTTTTTTTTTACACATGGTTGACTGTTTGGCAAGATTTTGCTTTATTCCAATTAGTTTAGTCTCCTCATGAGAGTTTTTTAATCATCTGCTGGGACTGGACACACTGCACTTGAGCTTCTTTCATTGAGGACGAACTAGAAAGCAAAATTTTGTCCACTTGGCTTTGCAGGGAAGACCTGGAACTGAGAAGATCATGCTGCTTAGAATGCTTGGAATGTTCAAGCTATGGCAAGTCATAGTTTAGTAATAAAGCAAGGCCTGAAGACCATTAGGAAATAATGACTGTGAATAAAGGACTGTGCACTTTTGCACCTTGGATTAAGAAAATGAAAGGGAATTCTTCAGAACATATACTAAGAGAGCAGAAATGTCTTTCTTAGTCAAAAGGTCAAAACTATCAATCTGAGCATAGAATTATCACAGATACCAGCAAAAGTTCGAGAAAGGAAAAGATGTTCAAAAAAAAGCTACCTGGTTTGGGAGCAGAGAGATGCAGAGCTCTGGCCTCAGATCAGAGTGAGGGAGCGTATAAAATCGGTGGAAACCCTATAAATTTCAAAAGCTAAAAAATAAAAATCACATAGGCTGGTGATTTAGAAATGAGCCAAGTGCTCATGTTTGAAGGCTGTTATTTCCCGAAGGGACATGTGATTGAAACTTTGTTACAAGAATAATCTTTCCAAATGTCTTTATCTTTACCAAGAAGAGATTACCATTTTTTTTTATTTTAGGGGGTCACACCTGGAAGTTCTAAGGAATTACTCTCTGTTCTGCTCTCAAGGATCATTTCTGGCAAGGTTCAGGAAACCTTATGGGGTGTTGGGGATCTGAACCCTGGTTGACAGCATGCAAAACTAACACCTTCCCTGTAATACTATCACTCTATTCCTCTAAACATTATTTTGGTAGGCCTTTTATACTTTCTAATACAATTCACTCACAGTTTACTTAAAATTGAAATTTAAAATTTGAGCCACGATAATCAGTTCATAAAAATGAAATAATTCAGAATAAATTATTATATATTATTATTATATCATATACATTATATGTTATAATATAGTTATTCATATAGTACATATGAAATAATTTCTTTAATTTCTCTTTTAAATAGAACACATGTTTACTGCCTGTAGTGTAAAAAATTTTGTGCTAAAACCACTTGACAAATAATTATTTATAAAAATATGATTCCTAGACAAGACATCCAATGGGGCAACTGAGTTAGAAAGAGAAGGAAATTGCTTACGATTCTTGATGCTCCATTTCAAATATGGGTTTGTCAGGAAAGGTGACTAAATTGTAGCGTTACAGTTAGTCAAATGTCTTAGATAACCATTAAAAGTAAGTATATCTACCTGAACAAATGTAGAAGCAATGAGGAAAATTATGAAGCAATGGATACATATTGGAAAACATGAAAACAACCACATTCCCTGGATTGAGTGGAAATGCTGATGTCTGACATTCTTAGATACACCCACGAGGAAATTCTCATCTTTGCCCTTACAGCATGTGCATTCTGGTTGAAAGTTGAGATAGTAAATATATAATGATTGTGTCAAGTAAAGATAAGCTTTATGAAGGGAAAAGTGGGGCTCAGAGGAAAGCTCAGATGGAAATGTTTTATGTTTTATGTCAGATGCTGGTCTTCTGGCACTTGCAGAGGAGAAACAAGCTGAGGAAGCCCGGCAGAATCTTATAGAGTTGTTAACTCTGCAAAAAGATCCCTTGCATTGTTGGTGAAGGAAACTGGATTTCCAAGGTTTTATGAGAAGGCAGAAGTGCAGTATTACCGTATTTTCTGGCGTATAAGACGACTGGGTGTATAAAACGACCCCCTAATTTTGCAGTTAAAAATAGGCTTAGGCCTATATTGACTGTATCAGACAGAACGTTCCTGTGCTGCAACTGTATGTCCCACAGTGAGCCAATCACAACAAGCAAAGGTTCAAAGGTTCTACTGGAATAGATGTCCTCTCTGACTCTGGCCAATCTGAGCAGGCTTTTGACAGTGTAGATTCGGGCACAGAACATTGTCTCATTGGCATGCATCAAAAGCCTACCTGGATTGGCTGAGTTAGAGAGGCGGTCCGAGGAGCCTTGTAGTGATTGGTGCAGAACAGTGTCTAATTTGCATGCATCAAAAGCCTGCTTGGATTGGCTGAGTCAGAGAGGCGTCTGAGCAGCCTGGCAGTGATTGGTGCAGAATATTGTCTCATTTGCATGCATCAAAAGCCTGCTTGGATTGGCTGAGTCAGAGAGGTGGTCCGAGCAGCCTGGCAGTGATTGGTGCAGAACAGTGTCTCATTTGCATGCATCAAAAGCCTGCTTGGATTGGCTGAGTTAGAGAGGCGGGGTCCGAGCAACCTGGCAGTGATTAGTGCAGGATCGAGTTGGAAAATTCGTTTTGTGGCAATATTCAGAAAAAAATATTGAAACATTTTTCGGGATATACTCGGTGTATAAGACGACCTACGTTATCGGTTGACTTGTTTTTGTTTCAAAAGTCGTCTTATAAGCTGGAAAATATGGTAGTTGTTCAGTTAATGTAAAATAATCCTAGTTAGTTATCAACATATGTTTTTCTTTTTTTTGTTTGTTTGTTTTGTTTTGGGGCCACACTCGGTGATACACAGGGGTCACTCCTGGCTATGCATGCACTCAGGAATCACTCCTGGCTTGGGGGACCATATGAGATGCTGGGGGATTGAACCGTGGTCCGTCCTAGGTTAGTGCATGCAAGGCAAATGCTCTACCACTGTGCCACTGTGTCAGCCCCTCATATGTATTTCTAAGTGTTGAAATAAAAACTTTCCATTCTGGAACCCAGATCTTCAAAGAGTAAAATGATAGACATTAAAATCAAAGAGCATAGAAGGAACTGAGCTCAGTCCCTCTTGTTTGCAGATGAGATAGACATGTGCTGAGAAGGAAAATGCTGACAGAGTTGTGACTGGAATGGAAATGTGGGCCCTGTCAACCCTTGGCTATTTATCTTTTTCCCTTATCCTGAAATAAAATAAAATATTGGTTTCAGGATGTGTCATGATGCAGCATCTAACTGAGCTCTAGATACAATATACTGCATGATTCATGCACTTTTTTCATACTACATGACAATTCAGAACCTGCCTGTCTTTTTTCCAACATATTTTTGACTACAGAAAGGTCAAATCTTACCTAGTTGTATTGCTGTCAACTTAGATTTCTACTATGAGTAGCATTATAGTATTTTTAATACCCAGAAAATGTTGCCTGTCAAACTTTGACTACTTTGACTACTTAATAATATTTTTAATTAAGCACCATGATACTTTGTCTACATTAAAATCCTTATAGCTCAATAGACCTTTCCTGAACTCTCCAGAGTCATTGAGACCCTTTGTTTATTTGGAGAGTTTTAAAATGTGAATCAACTTACCATTTTGCATGTTTGGGTCTTCATTTGGATCTTGTGAGTTTTCTCTGAATTTTCTCCTTACTAGCCAGTCTTCCCATGCTTTCCTTTTCTTTGGGTCCCATTGCTATGGAGTCAGGCTCCATTTACTGCTCCTGGCCTCGAATACTATTGACCCAGTTTGGCATCTCAGGTGAAAGCCGCAGTCTTCCTGGCTCTTCATGTCTTCTAGGAAACATTAATTTGTGTCTCTACTGACTTAACAGCAGCATTGGAAGAAGTAACCATCATTTGTCTGAAGTTAGTATATTTTTATTGATAATGTTCTGTATATGACTTGCTTTGGTATAAATTTGTATTTTTAATTTTAAATGGATAAATGTAGCTAGCTTCTGTTGATTCCTACAGAAATCCAATTGAACTTGTATGCCTAATAGTGCTATCCTGATATTTAAGTCCTCTGGGATGAAGAGTTTCAAAAGAAAAATATTCATGGTTCAAGAAGGGATATAATAGAGTGATCTTGCTTTCCTACATGCTCAGAGCATGGAACTCAATCATTTTTCCCATCATGTTTTCTTTTTTTCTTCTTCACCATTAGTCCAAAATTTCAGTGCCTATGATGAATCCAGGATGGGCTCCATATTGTTTTCAACAAGCCCCTTCATTGACAGGGTCCAATTCTCCTTGCTCAAATCTGGACAGAGATTATATCTAACTGAATGTCTAAAATCCAACCAACATAAATGCTTTGAAAGTGATACCTTACTTGCTCCTATGCCTGGGTTTGAGAGATGCCGGCAGCTGTTACTGCCCGTTTCATGAATCACCAGACTTGGAACCCAACTGCCGTGCTCAGAGGAAATTCAACCTGCTCTTTAGAGAGGCCCGGATAGAAGTAATAGACTCAGCTGAACCCCCAGCTGACAGCCGGCACAGATCTGCCTGTTGTAAAAGCTGGCCAATATTGAAAAAAAAGAAAAAGAAAACAGAAGCACTCCCAACAAAACATCTTCCAGCTCTAGTCAAGCTGCAGCAAACCACAACTTTCCATGAGTTCTGGCCACCAACTGCTGTGTGATTGGCAGCTTGGTGATGAGAGCTGTTTGAGGTTTTAGACCTGGCATTTTAGGTAGGTTCTGAATCCTTCCAGCAGTTTCATTTTTGCCCACATCTGCATTCCAGCTCTGCTGGTTGACAGGATGTCCTGCCCTTGTGCTGGGGGAGCTTCTTCACTGGGTGCTCCTTCCTCTGTCCTTCCCTCTCAGTCTCTGCCTCCTAGAGAGGTGGGCTTCATAGAGGCTCCAAGAACTTGATGAAAGCTATGTACACTATTCAGAATAACACAGGCCGATTGCAGCCACTCCAAACATTTCACTGGCAACATTTCAACCGACACAATATTAATTGAAATATAAGTTGAAATGAACTAAATTGACCATATGGCAGATATTCTCAGATAGTTTAGGGAACACAAAATATAGTTGTTGGAGTTGAGTAGCTGAAACAAAAGCTTTTTTTTTCTTTGTGTTATTTAATAGGAAAGGGAAACACATAATTTGCATTGTGTTGTGTTTCTAAATAACTTATTATTCACCTGATATCAGGCTGTGTGTTTGTTTCTATTAGAATTAAAGTCTGTCTCATCTTAGTGCCTTTCACCATGGCTAGGATAGTTGATACCAGTGTAGATACATATTAAATATATCTGTGTAAAATAACTAGCACACCTATGCAAAGATTTAACTTTGTTTGAACATCTAAAAGTATCCAAATAGTATGCCATACTAGCATGAGTAATATTGAATTTGAATATCTTCCTTTTATCTCTGTATTGCAGCATGTTGAATACATTGATAAATTTTAAAATGAAATTATTTTATTACATTTCTTGAATAATCCCAATCTCATGGCATTTTATAATTTTTCAAATGTATTTCATGTTTCATATTGTTCATGTTTGCTTATGTTCATATAGATATGGGTTCAGTCTTCAATTTGCTTCTAATTTACTTCTTTGGACAGGTTTTGTTATCAAAATTAGGTACTACTCATATGAAAAAATGAGAATGCCTATATGTTGTACTTCTAATTTTTGAGATAATAGTCGCTTATTACCTATTATCTCTGACGAATAGAAATAGATTATTACTAAGGGATATTAGTGAAAATAAAAAGGAGTAAATTAAACAATTGTAAACCATTGAAATGAAGTTGATTATAGCCTTGAAAGTTTTTGTAAAGAGTAAATAAAAGTCTGCCTATAAATATAATTTGATAAATCGAGTTACATTAAATTTCTATATATTCAAATTAATAACAATTATTAATGAGAAATAATGCAGGAATAAGGCACTTACTTGCCTTGCATGTGTCAAACTCGGATTTGATCTTTACTACCAATATGGTCCCACAAGCATCATCAAGAGTGACCCCTGAGCACAGAAGTAGGACAGAGTCATGAGCAACACTTGCTGTTGCACAAAAAAAAAGAGGCAGGAAGAGATGGGGAAAGGAAAATCAATGACTAGGACAATGCAATTCTAGCATATATAACTGATAAAGCACCTGCATTCTAGATATAGTAGAAGTACCAAAAAGTCAATAATTACAGAAAATCCAGTACCATCAAGCATGACACACTATGTTCATGAAACAGCCACATTGCAGAAGAGGATGGCAGTGCATAGCCCATAAATATTTGAAAAGATGTTCAATCTCATCAGTAATTAGTGAAAAGTTAATTAAAACCACAATTCAATACAACTAAAAGCTCACTATTGAATGTACCCAGGTGGGAAATTTTCCAACACAAAATACCGAATAAAACAAATATTCACGATTTTGTATTATTTTATTTCATACATAGCTCAAAATGGAGAAATAATATTTTAGACTGATTCTCTTATACAGTTATGTTAGAGACAAATAGAGGGCAAGGAATTTTTCTACCCATTTGAAGAGCATTTCAACATGGTACTATTCAGACAGGTTTGATGCACTGATGAAAGATTATAACTTTTTTGTTTGTTTGTTTTTTGGGCCACACCCATTTGATGCTCAGGGGTTACTCCTGGCTAAGTGCTCAGAAATTGCCCCTGGCTCGGGGGGACCATAAGGGACGCTGGGGGATAGAACCGTGGTCCTTCCTTGGCTAGCGCTTGCAAGGCAGACACCTTACCTCTAGCGCCACCTCGCAGGCCCCAAGACTATAACTTTTAAGTCATTCTCTGAATATCGCTTTATATTCTCAGTACAACTAAATTTTTTTTGTCTTAACTGCTTCAGTATCTTTTTCATATTTTTTTCTCTCTTTTTTTATTTTTAATTATGAGAACAAGGGTGCAAAGAAAGAGGACAAGGTAAAGTTACAGTGGAAGGACCATCACCCATAACATAATTCTCAGAAGTCCCCTTGCTGATATCTTAACTTTGAAATTTCAGCCAAAGAACATTAAGATAAATAAGACAGAATCCATGTACAATTACTTTGTCCCTCAAGTCCCCAGATTGTAACACATTATAATATTTCTTAACAGTACACAAAGCAATCTGAAGCCATAAAACTTACGTAACTCCTTAAACATTACAGGCATAGTATTTTCTTACATTTCCATATATATGCATATTAGCTTACATTAACCTCAAATTTTAAGTGAGTTCTTTTTAAGGATTAGAGTCAAAGGAGCACAGTAAAAATGGTGTTAGAGTGGCAATTGTTGTTTGCATAGGCCCACCAAAATATGAGGGACATGGAAAGAAATAACCTTGGCCTAAGTACAAAGAGACCCGACCCCTGAAGTTTCCTGGCACAAGACCAAGTCTAGGCTTCAGGCAAGCTAGATCGTCCAATCCAATACATTGTCTGTAGTGCCAACACACTTTTATTTTTCACACAGTCTCTGTTGTTGGTATCATGTTTCTGTATTAAAGATCCTGGAATCTGCATATCTTACATTTAAGTCAGGATGTGGAGCATCCTCTCCTTTCACCTCACAATCAAAGGGCAATGCAGGGAGCCCTGTCCTGTAAGCAGGTCGTTGCCGTTGTTAAGTCTTCTCAGTGTTAAGGGAAGTCTCTTTTGAGCAGGTCGATGTCTGAGCAGTGTAGGTCTTCTGTGGTAGAGGATTGCTTCCAGGTGATGTTATAGACCAGCCTGGATGTTTCGTGGATGGCTTCCCTGGTTCAGGGGAGAATGGATTATGCCCTGTCTTCTGAGGTCTGTGCCAGGTCGTTATGTCAATGTTCAGGGTGTAAGGTCCCTCTGCACTACAAGATTTGTGTGTTCCAATCTCTATTAAATAGGATCTTATTTGTATGTATAGTATTTTCCCATTTTAATGTGCCTATGCAAATAAGAAGCAATGCCAAACAAACAAAATTTATCCCCAAAAGAACAGGCATTCCACTCATGAATTATAAAGTAAAATCCTTACGTAGAGCCTTCAAAATTCAGAAGCACGAACTCATAACATTCTTTTTATTATTTATTAATTTGGTGGGGGGCACACCAGGTGATGTTCAGGGGTTACTCATGGCTATGCACTCAGAAATCACTCCTGGCTTAGAGGACAATCTGGGATGATGGAGAATCAAGCCGTGGTTGGTCCTAGGTTAGCGCATAGCAAGGCAAATGCCCTACCACTTGCGCCACTGCTCCAGCCCCAGAAACTCATAATATTCTTATCAGTTGAATTTTCTTACAAAAATGGTTCAAAATTAGAACTCTTCTAAAATAACAATGAAAGTTGTTGAATAACAATATAAAATGCATTTCTAAGTTTATGAAGTAATACCAAATATATTATACCTAAAATTACATATATTTACATCAATTCCAACAAAATTTTTTCTACAAAATTTTTTTTACAAGTTTTGATTACATAGGTGTAAGGTAATATTCATGAAATGTTTTTAAAAGATCTGCAAATCCTACATGGGAAAATGTGAAAGAAATCAGTCCTAGAAATTATTAACATATAATATGGCATGCATGAAACCAGAGTAATACTTTGTAAAGTTAGATTTAAAAAAGTCCTGTTGGGGAAAAAACATATTTTACATGATAACAAATGATACCTTTTAATATCATGAAAAGATAAACCTTTCAATAAATGGTGTGAAAAGTTTATTTAAAAACAAAAATTCATTACATAGGGAACAAATCCAATTCTCTTACTATATAAGAAATATATGAAAACATATACATATATAATAGAACAATAAAAGTTATGAAGAAAAAGTGGAATATTATCTTAGAATAAATCAATAAATAATAATAATAAATAAATCCTTGAATTGTGGCTTTTAAACTATAACATTAAAGAAAAATCAAGATAAAAACCTGATTACATTGGAAAATTAAGCCCTATTGTTTGACAGACTTTGTAAAAACAAATTGATTAGATAAGACAATTGAGAAACATGTATATTCACCTGGTTATCTTTTAAATAAATTCAGTTTAATAATTCTAATATATGTCCAAAAGGAAATGAACAAATATTTTGAACAATATGCTTGCAATACAATAAGTTCAAGCTGTAGTTATAAGAAAAATGCAAATAAAAATGAGAGGATTAAATACTGACAGATTAATGTTGCATCGTCAATCAGAATATGTAAATATTTCTTGTGCCTGTCATTTATATTACAAAAATAACCTAAATGGGTTTAGTCAACACATGGTGAAGTTAAGAATTTGTCTTTAAAATTGCAAATACAGAAACACTCTGACTCAGGAATAATACTTCTTGTATGCTCACAATTATGCTAGCATATTTATGAAAAATATTACTGAGTATGACTAAAATGACGTATGCCCAAGTCTTCTTTAAAAGCTTTGGAGTATATGTGCATAGAATCCAGCGTTTGACTCTAGGAGATACCACATGTATAGATAGATCACTTGCTTCCTAACTCCCTCAAAACGGTGAAGGAAAAAGCCCCTGTCTAAATTATTGTGGTGCCAGAGATGAAAAACATGTATATGGCATATACAAAGGACATACTTAGTACTGTACTTGGCAATTCTCTTTAATAGTTAATGTTTTTGAAAAAAACATGCATTAATTATAGAGTAGGAATTATTTTTGTTTGTTTGTTTTTGTTTTTGGGTCACACTCGGCAGCGCTCAGGAGTTACTCGTGGCTCTACACTCAGAAATCAATCCTGGCAAGCTCGGGGGACCATATGGGATGCCCGAATTCGAACCACCGTCCTTCTGTATGTAAGGCAAATGCCTTACCTCCATGCTATCTCTCTGGCCTCAGAGTAGGAATTCTTAAATGAGAATATCCTAACATACGTAAGAGATTTCAAAAGACAAATCACCAGACAGAGCATGAAAACCGGCAAGACTTTGCAAAAGGCGGCTCCCTGTGTGTGACACCAGGCGGGGAAAATCCATGAAAGGACACCGGCCCAGTGGGGCCCAACTGTGAAAAACTGTGAGTTTGACCTGTATATGTCTGTCTACTGTCCTCTTGTGAGAAACTCTTGCGAGTGGGGCAAAATGAGGCTCCAGCGGAGCACGGCCACTCCGCTTCACTACGCGGCCGTGCACTCTTTCTAAGGAAAGAACACCATTGCAACAAGAAGAAAAAATCACACTAAGAATGGCGCTATATCACAGAAGCAAACATTTCTCTCCGGACTGTCTTCTCTGTTGCATGCTCAGGCCTAAGATTTGACCCAGTGTGAGGCTTCATCCACGGAGGACTCCCCTCCCTTAGAGGCAAGTCAGCCCATCCAGAAAGGGAGGAGCCAGAGGAGTGTGCTGCCTGCATCATATAGACAATGAATACCACCACAACACGTAGAAAAACCCACAATACAAGTGTGACAATGGGGAAACAACGCAGGCCAGCATCAGACATAGAGAATGAAGATGACAATTCTGAGGACCAGATAATGACCAACCAACTAATCAACCTCTCAGATAAGGACTTTAGACTAGCAATATGGAAGATGCTCAACGGACTCCAAGAAACCATGGATCGAGTTGAACAGAACACTAATAACAGAAATCACAAAACTCCAAACTGAAATAACATGTCAACTAACAGGACTGAAAAAGTCAGTAAACGAAGTGAATGACAAAATGGATAAGCTCTGGGACAGGGTATCAGAAGCTGAGAATAGACTTGGTGCTGTGGAAGATGAGATACATAACAATTCCATACAGAAGGAGAGATTGGACAAAAAACTTAAAGCAAATGAGCAGACAATGGAAAAATTAGTCAAAGAATGGGAACAGATGAAAATAGAAGTCTATGATAAGATCAACAGAAACAACTTAAGAATCATTGGAGTCCCAAAGAGCCAGGAAGAAAATTTCCAGGAAGAATCAATGGTCAAGAACATCATTAAAGAGAAACTCCCAGAGCTAAAGAATATATGTGATCAAATCCTGCATGCCCGAAGAGTACCAACCAAAAGAGACCCCAAAAAAACCACCCCAAGACACATCCTAGTCACAATGACAAATCCCACAGATAGAGACAGAATTCTGAAAACAGCAAGATCAAAAGGGGAAATCACGTTCAAGCAAGCTTCCCTGAGATTTACAGCAGACCTGTCACCAGAAACACTCAATGCCAGAAAGCAGTGGTGGGATATTGTGACAAGACTGAATGAAATGAATGCTTCACCCAGAATACTATACCCAGCAAAACTCACTTTCCGGTTTGACGGAAGAATACATGGTTTCACAGACAAAAAACAGCTCAGAAACTTCACAGACACAAAACCAGTCTTAAGAGAAAAACTGAAAGACCTAATCGAAGACAAGACTACCCAAAAGACACACCAAATTTTGAAATAAAGATGGCGTTAAATCCCAAGACAATTCTTTCTCTCAACGTCAATGGACTAAATGCACCAGTTAAGAGACCCAGAGTGGCTAAATGGATCAAAAAACTCAATCCAACCTTCTGCTGCCTACAAGAAACGCACCTGAATAGTCAGAACAAACATAGACTCAAAATAAAAGGCTGGGGGGGCCGGGCGGTGGCGCTAAAGGTAAGGTGCCTGCCTTGCCTGCGCTAACCTTGGACGGACCGCGGTTCGATCCCCCGGTGTCCCATATGGTCCCCCAAGCCAGGAGCAACTTCTGAGCACATAGCCAGGAGTAACCCCTGAGCGTTACTGGGTGTGGCCCAAAAACAAAATAAATAAATAAATAAATAAATAAATAAATAAATAAATAAATAAATAAATAAATAAAAGGCTGGAGAAAAATTATCCAAGCAAACAACACCCATAAAAAAGCTGGAGTGGCCATACTAATATCAGATAATGCAAACTTTATACTCAGGAAGGTTGTAAGGGACAAAGATGGACATTTTATATTAATCAAGGGGTACGTAGAGCAGGAAGAATTCACTCTCCTAAACATATATGCACCAAATGAGGGGCCAGCAAAATATTTAATACAACTGTTGACATCTGAAAAATAATATCAACAACAACACAATAATTGTGGGGGACCTTAACACGGCTTTGTCAACACTGGATAGGTCAACCAGACTGAAACCCAACAAGAATATACTAGACCTGAGGAGAGAAATGGAAGAAAGAGGCCTAGTGTATATATGTAGGACACTCCATCCCCAGAAACCTGGATACACATTCTTCTCCAATGTACATGGGACATTCTCCAGGATAGACTACATGCTGGCACATAAAACATACCTCCATAAGATCAAGAGGATAGAAATTTTGCAGACTGCCTTCGCTGACCACAAGGCTCTGAAATTATTTGTGAACTCCAAAGGGACTCAGAAGAAACACTTTAACACCTGGAAGTTAAACAGCCTCATGCTCAATAACCAGTGGGTCCGAGATGAAATCAAGGAGGAAATCAAAAGGTTCCTGGAAACAAATGAAAATAAAGACACAAACTATCAGAACTTATGGGACACAGCAAAAGCAGTACTGAGAGGAAAATTTATAGCTTTGCAAGCACACATCAGGAAGAAGGAGCTTACCTGAGTAGCTTAATGACACAGATAATAGAACTAGAAAATGCTCAACAAAAGGACCCAAGAATAGGAAGACAGAAGGAAATAACAAAGCTGAGAGCAGAAATCAACGAAGTGGAAACCCAAAAAACAATCCGAAAGATCAACGAAAGCAGAAGTTGGTTCTTTGAAAAAATAAACAAGATTGATAGACCACAGGCAAACCTAACAAAGAAAGAGAGAGAGAGAAACTTGATGACTCGTATCAGGAATGAAAAAGGAGAGATCACTACTGATATGACAGAGATTCAAAGGGTAATCAGAAACTACTTTGAGAAACTCTACGCCACTAAAAATGAGAACCTGGAAGAAATGGAAAAATTCTTGGACTCTTATAATCTTCCACGGTTGAAGGAAGAGGATGTAGCACATCTAAACACCCCCATCACCATTGATGAAATTAAAACAGTAATCAAATGTCTGCCGAAAAACAAAAGCCCAGGTCCAGATGGATTCACTAATGAATTCTATCAAACTTTCCAAGAGGAACTACTGCCAATCTTGGCAAGACTCTTTCATGAAATTGAACAAGCAGAAACACTTCCAAATAGCTTTTATGAAGCCAACATCACCTTGATACCTAAACCAGACAGAGAGGCTACAAAAAAAGAAAATTACAGACCAATATCGCTGATGAATGCAGATGCAAAGATCCTCAACAAAATCCTGGCAAATAGGATTCAATGCCTCGTTAAGAAGATCATCCACTATGATCAAGTAGGTTTCATCCCAGGAATGCAAGGCCTCTTTAACATCCGTAAATCTATCAACATAGTACACAACATCAATAACAAGAAAAATAAAAACCACATGATCATATCAATAGATGCAGAGAAAGCATTTGATAAGGTCCAACACCCATTCTTGATCAAAACTCTCAGCAAGATGGGAATGGAGGGAACCTTTCTCAATATAGTGAAGGCCATCTACCACAAGCCAGTGGCAAATATTATCCTCAATGGAGAAAAACTAAAAGCCTTCCCTCTAAATTCTGGCACAAGACAAGGCTGTCCTCTCTCACCACTCCTATTCAACATAGCACTGGAAGTACTTGCTATAGCGATTAGGCAAGAAAAGGATATCAAGGGAATCCAGATAGGAAAGGAAGAAGTCAAGCTCTCACTGTTTGCAGATGACATGATACTCTACTTAGAAAACCCTAAAGACTCTATCAAAAAGCTTCTAGAAACAATAGACTCATATAGCAAGGTGGCAGGCTACAAAATTAACACACAAAAATCAATGGCCTTTCTATACACCAATAGTAATAAGGATGAAATGGACATTAAGAAAACAACCCCATTCACAACAGTGCCACACAAACTCAAATATCTTGGAATCAACTTGACTAAATATGTGAAGGACCTATACAAAGAAAACTATAAAACTCTGCTCCAAGAAATAAGAGAGGACACACGGAAATGGAAATGCATACCCTGCTCATGGATTGGCAGGATTAACATCATCAAAATGGCAATACTCCCCAAGGCATTATACAGATTTAATGCCATCCCTCTAAAGATACTCATGACATTCTTCAAAGAAGTGGATCAGACACTTTTGAAATTCATCTGGAACAATAAACACCCTCGAATAGCTAAAGCAATCATTGGGGAAAAGAATATGGGAGGAATTACTTTCCCCAACTTTAAACTGTACTACAAAGCAATAGTTATCAAAACAGCATGGTATTGGAATAAGGACAGGTCCTCAGATCAGTGGAATAGGCTTGAATACTCAAAAAATGTTCCCCAGACATACAATCACCTAATTTTTGATAAAGGAGCAGGAAATCCTAAATGGAGCAGGGAAAGCCTCTTCAACAAGTGGTGTTGGCACAATTGGATAGCCACTTGCAAAAAATTGAACTTAGACCCCCAGCTAACATCATGTACGAAGGTAAAATCCAAATGGATTAAAGACCTCGATATCAGCCCCAAAACCATAAGATATATAGAGCAGCACATAGGCAAAACACTCCAGGACATTACAGGCATCTTCAAGGAGGAAACTGCACTCTCCAAGCAAGTGAAAACAGAGATTAACAGATGGGAATATATTAAACTGAGAAGCTTCTGCACCTCAAAGGAAATAGCGCCCAGGGTACAAGAGCCACCCACTGAGTGGGAGAAACTATTCACCCAATACCCATCAGATAAGGGGCTAATCTCCAAAATATACAAGGCACTGACAGAACTTTACAAGAAAAAAACATCTAACCCCATCAAAAAAATGGGGAGAAGAAATGAACAGACACTTTGACAAAGAAGAAATACACATGGCCAAAAGACACATGAAAAAATGTTCCACATCACTAATCATCAGGGAGATGCAAATCAAAACAACGATGAGATACCACCTCACACCCCAGAGAATGGCACACATCACAAAGAATGAGAATAAACAGTGTTGGCGGGGATGTGGAAAGAAAGGAACTCTTATCCACTGCTGGTGGGAATGCCATCTAGTTCAACCTTTATGGAAAGCGATATGGAGATTCCTCCAAAAACTGGAAATCGAGCTCCCATACGATCCAGCTATACAACTCCTAGGAATATACCCTAGGAACACAAAAATACAATACAAAAACCCCTTCCTTACACCTATATTCATTGCAGCACTATTTACCATAGCAAGACTCTGGAAACAACCAAGATGCCCTTCAACAGACGAATGGCTAAAGAAACTGTGGTACATATACACAATGGAATATTATGCAGCTGTCAGGAGAGATGAAGTCATAAAATTTTCCTATACATGGATGTACACGGAATCTATTATGCTGAGTGAAATAAGTCAGAGAGAGAGAGAAAAACGCAGAATTGTCTCACTCATCTATGGATTTTAAGAAAAATGAAAGACACCCTTGTAATAATAATTTTCAGACACAAAAGAGAAAAGAGCTGGAAGTTTCAGCTCACCTCATGAAGCTCACCACAAATAGTGATGAGTTTAGTTAGGGAAATAACTACATTTTGAACTGTCCTAATAACAAGAATGTATGAGGAAAATGGAGAGCCTGTCTAGAGTACAGGCGGGGGTCGGGTGGGGAGGAGGGAGACTTGGGACATTGGTGATGGGAATGTTGCACTGGTGATGGGTGGTGTTCTTTACATGACTGAAACCCAAACACAATCATGTATGTAATTAAGGTGTTTAAATAAATTTAAAAAATATATTAAAAAAAATAAGACAAATCACCAGATTCCATTGTAACACTGAGGCCATCATGGATCTAGGTAAGGTCTTATTATTAGTTGTTGTGTTTTTTTTTGTTTCATAACACCATGATTTACTATATTGTTCATAATACAATTGCTTGAGTCATTAAATGTTCTCATACTAATTCCATCACCAGTGACTTTCCCTCCACCAATGGCCTTAGTTTCTCATCTATCACACCATTCTACCTCTGTACGAAAAAACACATTTACTACATATCTTTTATTACAACACAAAGGCAAATGGGCTTATTAAAATTTAGGTCAATAAAAATCACTTTGAGGAGCTGAAGCAATAATACAGTGGATAGGGTGCTTGGCTTGCATGCAATATGGTCCCCTGAACACCATAAACCAAAATCAACAAGAGTCACTTTATGATAACATATCTCATAGGGCTGTTTTCAAGTCAAAGGTGTTGGGTGTGGCTGCAGGCTGCTGTGCCCTCAGGCAGAGAGAGGAACTCTGGTCCCAATTTAGAAGAGTCTGCCTGGGAAGGTTTGGTGGTATCATTTTCTTAGATTAGATATGGATATAGAGCATTTCTCTGCTGGTAAGATGGTAGTATGGAGAGAAAAGGGAATAGGAGATCTATAACTGATACTTCAATTTATCAGATGATACTGTTGCTTTTGGTCTTAGGGGTCATCACTTGGAGGCATCAGGGGGAATCATAATTATCCTTTGCTTCTTTCTCTGAATAAATATTAGGTAAAACCATTCTAAATGTAAACTCAGTACATATAAGTTTATGATTCAGTATCTCCTGGGAAATTGGACATTGATGTGTGGTTCCGGTAACAGGAAGTGGATGGCTGAGAATGAGCCGGAAGATTTTTCAGCTGCTAAAATCATACCAGAACTTTACTCAATCTCTCCGTGGATTGCCTGATAATAATTTTTTTTCTGGTGTCTTCTATCCCATTACTAGGTGTTTCTGGTCTAAGATAATTTTTTAGTTATGTAAGCCTCTATAATATTCTCCTGCCTGATAAATGAATACTGCTTAAAAATTAAATGATCCAACATTTTCTTTATTTCCTATGAAGAACATTCACATTTTACAAAATTTTTCTACCATTTAAATCAAAAACAATGTATATTCTAACTTTCTATGCTGCTTGATGATTAACCTTTGCCTGAATTTGGATCTCATATCTTATCATATACCACGTATCATTTGAAGTATAGTTTGGAAGGGTTTTTAAACCTCATTGTTAATCTGATGACTGTTCCAAGCATTCCTTAATGTTAATTTGTTTACATATATTTCTAAACAATTGTAGTAGTACAATTGATTTTCTGCAAACTGATTGCTTCTAGGAAATCTTGACTTCTTCAACCTTGGTTAATTATAATGCTCTGATTTTTAAATGGGTTTATCTACCTAAAGTGAGATGGACATTTTAGAGATTCCAGGGCAGATGAACTAATTTGTGAATAACATTTTAGCCTATTTTCCACATTAATTATATTTGAAATGAGTTTACAGGGAAAAACATGGAACTAGGACTGGGGTGGTAGTCCATACCTTGTATGTAGCTGTTCTGAGTTCAATCTCCAACACCATATATGATTACAGGAGCCCATCAGGAGTAATCCCTGATAGCAGAGTCAGTACTGCACTTACTAATTGTGGCTGAAAATACAAACAAGCAAACATAAAAAGCTAAACCAATAAGAAAAATACATTACTGTCTATGCTCAATTTTTTAATATTTCACAATAATGCAAAATTTAATTAAACATAAATTTCCAACTATCTTGGGAATTCGATTTTCCAATTCCTATGTATTCACTTTTTGTATTTCTATACCTAGGAATTAAGCCCCATGGCTTTCTTTTATTTTATATTAT
The DNA here is from genome assembly GCF_024139225.1 of Suncus etruscus. NCBI lineage: Eukaryota > Metazoa > Chordata > Mammalia > Eulipotyphla > Soricidae > Suncus > Suncus etruscus. The sequence continues at coordinate 5,507,017 of NC_064855.1, read as the reverse complement.
CAATCTGTTAAAAACTGCATTTTTTTTCTTGGAAATTGGGAAACTTGTCATCATGACTTTGCTACAATAGATATTCAGACATATCTCACTGATATGTCTAACTCCTAATGTTTTGCAGTATGTCCATCTTATAGATCCATCTTTACACCACTGTTTTTTTCCTCATGATTTTCTATCTATAATCTTGATGAGAAGTTGCCAGTGTATACTGCTTCTTATTGTATCCTTACCATCATCACCCCATCATAACTCCAGATTATGCATTTTTGCATCCATTCTTCCTTTTTGAGCATGATGAAAAGTAAACTTACTGAGGAACAAGTCATTCATTCAGTTCTCACTTCTATGGACACAAGGTCAAGGTGTTTCATTTTGAAGGAGTCTTCACAGTAAAATTAAAAAAATAGACTCAAAACTTTATTCCTTTAATAAAATGAATGAGAATGACAGCCACTAACTGAATGATTAAAACTAAATTGGTAAGTAACACATAGTTACAGATGCTCTAGGGGACATATTAACACTTTGAACCAATAAAAACGATTTTAAGTAATTTGATGTGACCAAAAGAGCTTTGACATCAAATTACTTAAAATCGTTTTTTAAATGATCAAATTTTATATCTAGACTGAATAATTAAATATTCTTAAGAAAAAAAACACAAAACACAGATTGGATATCCAACCAGGTATATAAAACAGGCCTGTATCAATCAAGCTAAAGCCTTGAGGCAAGAAGGAAATTAATAGATCTTGCTCCAGAGAAATCTGGAAGAGTGGTTGTGTTCACATTTTCTTTATTTTCTTAAGTCCTTGGTTCAGAGTCAAGCAGTTGACCATACATAGCTGTTTTTGAGGTTGACAGTGTAAATTCTCAAAATACTATCAAATGTAAGAGTTCCATGAAGATTTTTACCGACCTTAGACTGTTGGCAGAAATTTCATTTAATTTCCTTCTGTTAGAAAAGAGTTCACATAGGCATTTCTTTCCTGTACAATAATTTATGGGCTACCATAAATGAAAGTCTTGAAACAAGCTAATGTTCAAGCTATTCCAAAGACTCTACTTCTATTTATAAAAACTAACATCAATAGTAGTGGTTGTTACAAACCCCAAATCAGGCCTGAGAGTAAATATTTCTTTAAAAATAAAAAAAAAATAAATAAATTACAAGTTATAAATTTTAAAGTGCTAAAAATCTGGCAAACATAAATGACCCAGTAAATGGGTCATATTTTTCTTAAAGCATTTGGACAGTTCACTTAATTACATTTTTAGCTCTTTACTCATAGTTTTCACTAAAATATTTTTTAATTTATCCAGGGATATATTTGACACTTGTCCTAAATTTGACAGAGTATTACTACTAAATAATGCCAAAGTAACCATCCAGAGAGGTAGGTTGTACAAGGGTTAAAACACTTGCCTTGCATGTAGCTGACCCCCATTCCTCAGGACAGTGTGGTCTTCGGAGTATAGCTAGAAGCAACTCCTGAGCACAAAAACTAGGGTAGCACTTTCTGGTGTGGCCCCTAATACCACCCCCTATTCCACCCACCATCACTACCATTTTTTTCTTTTTATTTAAACACTGTGATTACAAAGTTGTTCATGATTGAGCTTCAGTCATCCAATGTACATCACCTTTCATCCCTGAACATTTCTTGCCACCAATGTCTCCAGTTTCCCTCCCACCCACACTTATTCACTGGCATTTAGGGCAGACATTTTACTCCTCTCTCTCTCTCTTTCTCTCTTCTTCCTGTTTTACTTTTAGTCTCTGTGGCTTGCACTATTGTTAATGAAGTGGTACCATGAATATCACTATTTCCATTCAACACCCAGTTATTGTCCAGAGTGTTCAACTATTATTATGATAATGGTCCCTTTCCTACCCTAACTGAACCACTCCATTATTTATGAAAATCTTCCTACCATGGAGTAGCCCTCCTGTCCTCATCTCTATGGTCTTTGATATTGTTACCATACTATTTTTTTCTTATCCCACAAATAAGATTATTCTATAGCTCTTTCCTTCTAACTCATTTCACTCAGCCTAATATGCCTCATATTCATCTATGTGTAAGTAAATTTCATGATTTCATCTTTCCTAACAACTGCATAATATTCCATTGTGTAGATGTAGTATAGATTCTTTATCCACTCATCTATTCTCAAGCATTTGTGTTATTTCCAGATTCTGGTATTATAAATAGTGCTGCTATGAACATAGGAATGCAGAGGGCTTTCCTGCATTGTTTTGGGCTTACTAAGGTATATCTCTATGAGGGGTATTGCTGGATCAGGTGGGGGTTTAATTTTCAGCTTTTTGAAAAATATCCATATTGTTTTACAAAAATGCTGTACCAATCAACTCTCCCACCAGCAATGAATGAGAGTCCCCTTTCTCCACACATGCGCAACAGCCCTGGTTGTTCTTGTTATTTGTAATATTTGTGGTTTCTATGGCATCACTATCAACTTTGAAGCAGCCAATTAAAATACAAAGAAGAAAAATTTAGAGAAACAACACAGTCTTACCCACATATTTTCAAAAACAAACAAACACAACAAATGGGCTCTGTGGCCACATTCCCGTGATTGTTCTCCAAAGTTTAAAGGTTCTGGGCTTCATGGCAGATCTGCTTGTGTGTGGACAAAAATCAGTAAATGCTAAACTTTAAAGGTTTGTTTACTCATTTATTGATCATCTATTTTGTTTTGTGCATGGAAAGCAGTAAGTACTTGGAATAAGCTGGGCATGGGCCATTTGGTGAAAGGTTTGTGCTGCTAAGTTGTGAGAAAATGGGGCATGTTATGAGAGAGAAAAAACCTCACACACAATAGCAATCCTTTTTACCTAATTGTAATAAGCTCATTTTATAGTGAGGGACAATTTGTTATATTTTATTTCAAGAATTAAATTAAAGATTGCCACTTATTTTAAGGGATCTATCTCTGTTGGGCCAGAAGCTAGTCACTAAACTTATGCTTCTGTGTGTACCCAATTATGAAGACCTACAAAACTACCATTACTAGTTTGCAGGAAATGAGACTTCAGAAAGTGACTTAACTTGATAAAAAGGCCAAATTGGCAGATTTTTACAGATATGGATTCAAACCCCAGTCTTCTTTATTTAAAACCGTTCTTGAGGAATATGATTACACTGTTTACTAATAGCAGGGAATAAGTCTGATCAATGTCACTGAGATTAAAGGGAGTTTCTATACCATTTGGAGGAGTATTATTGGAAACATCCTTGTGTTCCAGAGTTTTCTGTGGGGAAAAATAGACTCAGCTTCTTAAATTAAGAACTTTTACAAATGTGTTTTGACAGTTGTTTGGCTCAGTGAAGAGAAGGTGTTCTTTTTTAGTTGGAGTGTAACTTTTTGCAAAAATAATGGTATTTTAACATGACTTATTCAAAGGGAATGTTTTCAGAAAATAATAGAATTAAAGGCCTGTATCAAGAAATTGAAGTGTTTCTAAAATGTTACCTAGTATATGTGCTGAAAATAACAATAGGTGTTTATTTATTGTGATGTAATTAAGTGAAGGGGAGAAGAGAATCACCAGACTCCAAGACAATAGGATGGGCCAGGTGGTATTTAGGTTGTTTAGGAAAAGCCCTCTTTTTTCCAAATATTTTTGAAGCAGTACTGTTTTTGAAAAACCTATAAACATGTGTATTTTTAGAAGTACAATACTTCCATGCTTCATCTTGTTCCAACTTCCCATCAGCAATTTCAGACCCATTTTCAGAGTGTAAGGTTTGTCTCTACACACCACGTAGAAGTTTGACCACCTCAATTCGTCTTCCTCACTCTGATCCATTTTATTTATTATGAGCTGAGCTCTTGTTCTTTCCACGTTAGAGCAAAGGCAAGATATTTTCTTAGAGTTGAGTAATATTCAATTAGGGATGTGTTGGGGCACACATACATGTGTCCTATCATTATTCACTATCCTGCTCTGAGTAGTTTTTTCATTTGGATCACTGTAAACACTACTTCAGTTATCCTAGATGGGCAAACACCTTTTGAATCCCTGTTTCTGCTTTTCAGAGAATTTTGTGCTCATCTGTTATTTTTCTATTTTCCAGGGAGGAAACCAAACAACTCTTATTGCCCTGAACCTGCTCCTAGTGGTGCTGGGAACCATGAATTGAGCACATGGTTCTAGAGAAAGAACTCAGAGCCTGCACTTGAAAGTGTAGTCTTGTTTTCTATAGCTTATGCCATGTCTGAAGCATCCATTTCTGGTCTCACCATCTTCATAGATTCTAATCCAGGTTCCATTTCTACTAACACCTAATGAAAATCTGTATTTTTGTTTGTTTGTTTGTTTGTTTTTGTCCACATCCAGTGATGCTCAGAGGTTACTCCTGGATATGTGCTCAGAAATTGCTCCTGACATGGGGGACCATATGGGATGCCAGAGGATCGAACCGTGGTCCACCCTAGGTTATTGCATGCAAGGCAGATAGATACCTTACCACTTGTGCCACCGCTCCGTCCCCAGAATTTGTATTCTTGTTCCCTAGCCAGCATGTGCTGATTTTGGCCCTTCTCTTGGCAGAGGTCATTCTAACTGGTGTGATGGTTAGTGATAAAATCATTGCTGCTTTGATTTCCATTTCCCTGAGAATAATAGATAGTGGGAATTTGTTGTCATGTGCCTGTTGTCCATCTTTAGGCTTTCCTTAGGGAATTATCTGTTCAGCTAGTTATCCACTTTTGGTAGGGTGTTTTTAAAGTTTGTTATTGAATTGTGTTAGTATTGACAAATTTTGTATGTTAGCCATTTGTCAGATGTCTGTTGTAAGCATCTTTTCTCTCAGTCGCTGCTGTCTTTACATTTTAATCATAGTCTATTTTGCATTGTAGAGTTCTTCTGTTTGATGTCCTGCTGGATGCTAAAATGTGCTTTTGTTTTCCTTGTCTATGGGGCTGCCTTTCTGACTAAAGTATTTATGAGGGCATCACAGGACATCCAAAACGCATCTGTCTATGTTTCTGCCAACGGATTTTATGGTTGGGATCTAACAGCTAGCTCTTTTATCTATTTAAAGTCAAGTTCTGTGTGTGGTGGGAGATAGTCACTTTAATTATTTTTCATCACACAGTCTCTTCATTATTTCTTCATCTTCCTTTTTCTCTCCACCAGCATCCAGTTAATGATACAATTTTCAGTTATGCATAAAGCTACATAGGAAGCAATGAAATGAACCAGAATATCTCATGAGAACTAGACTTATCTCCTAAACCCTTTATCTATTATAGGATATAGGTTCGTTGGGATTAGGAAATAATACAGAAATTAGGACAATCACTTAGGAGTCATCTGACCTGAGTTCAAACTCCAGCATTGTCTGGTCCCCCACACATTACTAAGTGTGATCCTTGAGACCCCTGAACCTCACCAAGGTGGCCTTTGTAACCTTGGCATTGCAGGGCAGAGCAGTTATGCATCTTCTAGTGTTGATGATTGAATTGTTAGCTCAGAAGATTTCAAATAGATAGGGAGGCCCTTAGGCTTCTTAGTATTGCTGTGAGAGGCCCTCACCCACAAATAAATAATAAATAAATAGAGTCTACAGTATCTTATTATAGTTCTTGACCATATTCCTCCATGAATATCTGTGTTATTTTCTTTATGGAGGGGAGCAAAGATGGGGGATATAAGCCACATCCTGCAGTGCAACTCCTGATTAGATGTTCAGTGTAAACTCCTGGTGGTGCTTGAGGGGCCACATGTGGTAGCAGAGATCAATTGGGGGCAATGTTGTACACAGCAAATGTCTTAGTACCCGCATTTCCTGTCTAGTCCTATTTCCTTACGAAAATTCCCTTTCAAGGTCTCTGTCTCTTCTCAAGGTTGGAGATGCTTGTCTACTCAGTTAGAGAGATTGTGCTTTCTTTTTAGACATTCTCTTTAAAGAGTAAATAATATCTCTTGGCAGTTTCCTGAAAATCCTTTCATTTTAATGCTGCCAGATACAGTACATTTAGTCATCCAGTCCCACCCTATCAATTTGAATAGATGAGGCTGGCGGTGGGCCAGGGGAAGAGCCCTTTTCCCTGACACAGAACAGATGGCATGCAAGGCTCTTTCTGATCTGCTGTTTAAGGTGGCGATGGAGCTGGGCCAGGATCAGAAGCCCTGAGCGCCAACGGTGACACAGGGCTCTCCTGCATTTCTTGTCTGCACCCTATTCTACTTTCAACCTCCTTCGGCATATTACTCCATTTTTGAGTCCTTCAAGGAGAGACTTGTTTTCTGGTGATTTCATTTTTATTTTCTACTAACGACACCTTATTCTTTCCCCTCAGATAAAACTTACTATTTATTTCTTCTGCAGTTCCCTCAGCTTTGTTCTTGATGATTTACTTATTTTCGATTTTAAAGAATACCTTTATTTAAGCACCATAATTACAAACATGATTGTAGTTGGGTTTCAGTCATAAAAAGAACACAACCTTCCCCAGTGCAACATTCCCACCACCACCAGCCAGTGATTCAAAGCTGATAGTGAGGTGGTGTAACAAGCTCCATCCTCACAACTAAAATGTTTTCTTCTATATTAGCCAACCGTGTCAGTGGTTATAAGGGTTCATTTTTATTCATACTTTTAGTCAATGAGTCAACCTGCAAAATGGAATTCTTAAATAGAATGATTTTTCAAGTAAGAATCTGTCATTATTTTAGAAATATTTGAATTTTTGATCGACACTGAAGATGCCCCAGTACTTGTAACCAACACAGGTTTTCCAGGAACCATGGGTAGTCACTTTAAATTTTAAAATTACTCTGTTTAAGCAGAAAAAAATCATCTCTCATTTTCTCCCCAGTAGCTTCAGAGATGGAACTAGTTTTTATATAAAAGAAAATTGCAGAAAATGCACCAGATGACTATGTGGCTCTCCTAGGGATAACTTGCTTGTGTTCTGCCCTACTTCGGTATAACTTGATTTGAAAGAACATTGTAAGTAACTGACTGTAAATTTCTTGCATCTGATTAGAGCATGTGACAAATCCCTGTTGTTTTCTAAGCAGCTCAAGGGAACTGAGTATGCTACTCACAGCCTGCAAAGCTAATAGTGTGGCTGTGGGTCCCCAGGGCCAGGACAGTGATTCTGGCTCAAGCAAAGAACAGTGACTCAGATTGGGGTTCAGGAAAGAAATGCCTGGGCAAGATGGTTTGGGGTTGCTACTACCCTTCACCAGCTGTGCAGAATAAGCTCCTGTACCAGTTCTAGTCTGGGAGGGCACCCATGTCCCACTGAGTAAATAGAGGAAGGGAGCTATTTTTCTTCTTTGCTCTTACATGGGCTATGTTGCACTTGCAATGCTTTTTCTTGTCACAGCAAACCAGCGGTAGGGAAGGAGGGGCCTGTGGCTTCTCAGCAAGTGGGTCAAAGAAGCCAGCAGGCCTGGCTGGCGGTTCTCTGGGTTTTTTTCCCCCCACAAGATGCCAAGTCTATGCCAGCCCCTCCCTTCTCTTCTCACTCTTGAAGAAGAGGAAGCTACTGGGATGAAAAGGGTCTTTTGAAAAGGCCTACTTGAATAGAACTGACTGAAACCCAATCTTAATCATTTCCATTTCTGCAGATAATAGAGACTTTGAATTCTGGCTCAATTATCCTAGGTAACAATATGACTACGGGCATACAATTTATAAACTGTACAACAATTAATCACCATGTGCGGGGCTATTATTGTTGTGGCGTTTTTAACAAAGCTCTTGTCTGCATACTCCTTTGTGCTGATGGACAATGCTATCACATTCACGTACTTAATTGTTTCTGTTTCTCTTCAGCTGAGCTGGATATTGAATAAGTGTATTTTAGCAAAAAAAAAAAAAAGAAAAGCAATATTCCACTTACACTATGCAGAAGAAATGGACCAACTGCTGAGCGATAGATGTATGTCTCATGGATTCTTGTTTTTTCATAAGCTAGGCAGTCACTTTGCTTCCAGGGTATGATGAAAAAAGGAATAAAAACACTAACGGCAACTTCTCAGTGGAGATTAGAAGACTGTTTAAATCAAAAAGTGTGGGTGGGTCTTTGTCCTGCTGCAGTGAGAGACTAGAAAACATTATGGCCAGGAGGAATCGGGAACATATATTGCAGAGAGTAAGGGTCATGACCTACACCAACAGAGCCCTGACATTGTGGACAAGGACTGCAGTAGTCTAAATCCATGTGCAAAATTAGCATGGGAATTGGGGAGGGTTTCCAACATTGTCCCAAAATCCTAAAACCAAAATCACTTGTACTGTTTTATGCTGCCATAGAATTAGTTATTTTGTTTTACTTTTGTCTCCTCACCAGTTTCCTCCCATCAAATCAATCTTTTACCCTGACCCTTTGCTACCCTACAAGAATTCAATGAGTATCTTTTTTTTCTTTTTAATTTAATTTTTATTTTGATCATAGTGGCTTACATATTGTTGACAATAATATTTAGGTACATATTTACATAAAATCAGGGGGGGTTTCCATCACCAATTTGTCCTCCCTACAACTCCGTTTTTGTCCTACCTCCCATATGCTCTTCCCTCACCCCTAGGGCTGCCAGAATATGTTGTTCCCTATGTATCTAGCCTAATACTTAGTAGTCTTGCACCTGTTTGGTCCTGGTGCCTCTCTTATTTCCCCCTCTAACTGGGGGGCAGGACTAGCTAGTTCAAGTTAGGTGGTTTTGTTTGAAGAAGGAAATAGTAGTAAACTGGGGTAAAGGTCTAATACATAGAAAATAAGCGGAATTCTTCTAGAGGGTCTCATCCTCAATTAGAGAGACTAAGGAGAAAAAGGTGAAACACTTCACCAATTCAAAAAGAAGTATCAAATCTTTATATATAGGCTAAAAATGCATTCAGTATGTTTAAATATTTTTTTGCTCAGCAATTCAAACTATGAAACACGACATAATCTCATGACAATAATCTAATCACAGGGCCCAGGTGTTTATTACTTGAAGTTGAAATGTTCTTGTCATTATTATAATAATGAATAATATGGATGTAAGTCAATTAAGTCCGACTGCACCCATAATGTGTAAGGCCACATTTTGAGAAGACAAATTGAGGCTTACTTCTTGTATTAACATGGAAAAGAATATCTATTGGATATTTGAGTGAAAGGGAATTTTATGGTACACAAAGATTCATGTATGTTTTTAAAAATTTTACAAATAATGCATATATTACTCAAAAGTCTGCATAAAAGTGTACAAAAAGATCCATGTCTAGTGGGAATATATCTTCCCTGGAATCAGGTGTAGATAAAAGGAAGAAAAATATTTAGTTATTTTTCTATGATTTTTGATAGTATTGAATAAAATAAATATGCTCGTGTATTATATTGCTTATTTATTGAAAATTAGGGGAAGCTATGGAGTGTTGGTTTTGACTAGTTGCCTACGAATAATAGGCTTTTACATCATTTATGTACATACTGTTTGGCAGAGGAGCAAGCGAGTGAAGATATAGATTCAATTGGACATTTCAAGATAGCTGGTGGTTGTCAGGAGGAAATACTATTTGAACTTTAGGAAGGCTGTTATTTAGGCTCTATATAGAGGGGATGGAAATGCCATTTTTTCGAGTGTACTCCAATCTCAGCATTTCATAAATATTACCTCATTAAATTCATATCACAATTTAATAAGTGCTTTGTCAAGAGGAAAATATTCTAACAGTGTTAGTTTTATTAGCATTGCAGAATAGTTATGATTTTGTGGCTAAAAATTCATCAGAAGAACTCTTTGGACATGCTTATCTCTATTTAGTGTAATGACATATTTTCTATAATTAAAAATAAATCTATAAAGTAAGGATTTTTAAAATATATTTCAGCATAGGAATCCATAACTTAAGGTTTTATCAAAATACATTTCAAACTCAACATATTGGAATCTCTAAACATGTTAAAAGATGTTAGTGGAGCAAGTTTTAATTCCTTTTCCACACACCCATTTTACGCTCTTAATTGCCCCTCCAAGTCAAATTCTCTATGAGATTTTTCTTTCCAAGTCCACACTCTGACCCAGAGGGCAGAAAATGAGCCTCATATTTCTTTGCCTGTAATTCTTTCACGCACCAGGTTTATGGCTTCCACCTTGAGATGCCATTACTGGGAAGCTGAGTTATTAGATAGCAAATTGAAATGAACCTGGAAATGTGTTTCTCACAATATTTTACAATTCCTAAAGCAGGTTCAGGTTCTGAAAGCATCCCCCCAAATTACCATGAAACCTCAAATGGGATGTGCACTCCCACACACATGGAATGTACTGCCCAACATCTGGCATGGGGTTAATTTAAAACTGAGGTTGAAATCAGTTGCGCTGCCAATTTGGGCCTTTATACATAATGCAGCTCTGAATGTATCCATCACCTGTCTCTGTGGTCTCTCAATAGCACCTTGTGGATTGACTTTCTTGTTCAAGTGAAATAAATGTGAAAAGATAGACAGACATATTTTTCTGCTCTTTTGACTAAGTACAATGGCATACACCGAAGATGGACTTATCATTAGTACAGAGCCAACTGTTCTCATTCAAGTAATCCAAGGTTCCAGGAAGTTTTGTCATTCCTGCCTATGAAGCTTTGTCATTCCTGTCTATATACACAAGAATGTCAAGGATGCTGCTGACCAAGTCTCAATTGCTTCTTAGGAGAATGCAAGCAAGGGCAATGCTTCCTCTAACCTCTGCCAATGGCCACACATGTGCTTGCCCATGCTCACAATGTGAGCAAGTAAAGGGTTTTTCTTTATTCCCAATATGCCAAATATTACTTGAGTGCCCCATTTTGTAGTTAAGGTCAAAACTGATGGTAAGATCATTATAAAGAAAACTGGCTTGGTAGCTTTTTTGACCTCTCTACCTGATTAACAGGCTCAGGAGAACAGTTATTATCAATGAGCGCATCTGGAACACACTTTCTCAGCATCTTCTCAAACCTATAAGAATTTTTTCAATAGCACAAATATTTAATGTTGCCTTGACTTTCAAGCAAGCTAAGAGTTTGGGTGATATGGATAGGTTTGATATTAATTACATGGAGTCAGAAAAGACTCAGAAAAAGTCAGAAAAGACTTTTGACTCAGAGAACAAGAGCGTATGCTTTGTCTGTAGAAGCCTCATTGAATTTCTACCTTTGTATGTTCGCAAGCACTGAGCCAGGGATGGACATCAGCACTCCTAAATTTTTTCCATTATTTTTCCAGAAATTTAATATTGGTGTTAAAATAATAATATGATAAAACCCATGACTTTTTTCAGTTTTAATCTCCATCATCCTTTTTTTTACAGATTATTGAAACAAATTTTAAAAATATCCAGGTATATCTGTTATATATAACTAAATAATGACACTTTTAAGGCACAACTGCAATATTTTATCAAGTCTGAAATATGTACAAAGGAATATGTGCTTCTGCAATAGCACAACAGGTAGGGTGTTTACCTTGTGTGGCCTTGTATGCTTTGATCCCAAGCATCCCATATGGCCTCCTGAGCCTGCCAGGAGTGTTCCTAAGCATAGAGTTAGGAATGATACCCAAGATCCTCTAAGAGTTAAATTGAATTTGCTGTAGAAGACAGATTTCCCTGTTTTATCTACTGATAGTTTGAACCTCAAATTAAAGTCAGCACCTGCGTTATTAATGTTCAGTTTGACCATTTATTATGCATTGTCTCTTCATTGGTGAACTTCACTCAATTTTTCAGTTGTATCTGAGATTGTTGATTTTCTTCTTTATGGATATATGATTCTCTTCAAGTTTAAAACATGGAAACAAAAAACATGCCCCCTTGTGTAAATACAAATAATTAGAATAAGCGTTCTAATCATTTGCAAGTAATTTTAAACACACTTCACTAAGTTGAATCTCAGCTAAGAAATGCAGGTGTCCTGACAACAATTGAGTGGGATGCATATTAGTGGAGGAAAATAGTGAACATGATGGGATCTACTCAGTTATTTTCTCAGTAGGTCTTTGCCTTGTGCTTGCATTTAAAAAGATGCAATTTTGCTATTATTTCCCACTTATAATTTCAGTGGCAGTCTAAGGGACCACAGATCAACTCAATAAAAATGTAGATGAGTTGAAGGAACACCAAAAAAAGCCAGAAGAAAAAATGGACGAGGTGGATTTAAATTTGATTCATAAAGTCTTGATCATGGCCATATATGTTGTATTCCCATTGTCTGTGCATGTGACTTGTTTCTCTGCATGAGAAAATAAAAGTCGTTATGTTATTGTACATGGTTCTGGAAAATTTCAGGACTTTATTTATTTATGAAATACTAATTTGGAGGAAATGGTAATTAGCAGGGATAATTAGTATCAGCAGGGGTGCCTTCCAACTCCATGCTGACCCAGCAGGAAGTGTGGCATCTATTTGAAAATCCTAGTAAGGATGAACCTTGGAAGAGGATGATGTCAGGGAGGAGCTGAGAACCAGTGAATTCATGATACAATATAGGTCAGTTCGCTTCTGCTGATAATCAGACAGCAGGAGCCTTCTGCTATGCTGTGCAAAGTTTATTGTTGCTAACTTCAAGTCACTTGGAAAATGATTGGCAAGTGGAAAAAAAGAACAGGAGGAGCAAGAAAGAGTGGGATTCGTGCTGCTGAGAAACTCTTTCAATGCAATCCACAGAAAATGACTATGGAGAAAGTCACTATGATTGTGATGCTCACCATATAGCATATCTTTGAAAGATTCTTTCAAATGCAGGTCCATTTTCCCCTTCAAAATGACTTAGATCATAGTGTGAGTGCCTCCAAAATTTCACTTCCAGAAAGCAGTGATAAGTTTAGGTATCGCTGGACCATGGATCTTAAGTGGAAAGAATGGAAGCTTGCGGTTATTTGGGTTTATTTCTGCCTGTCATTTCCTTTCTGTCATTATAGCTGCCCAGAGAGAAGATTGACGCTTTACTCTTGAGTTTGACCTTGGATGTGCTTCAGGCATTTCTCCTCCTTTGCCAGGGAACTCTCAAGACTCCAGACAATAGGGCCAATCTTGGCCTTTTATCAGAGGACAAAGATGAGTCAGATCCATATACAACCTGGACCTCTGTGTTGTTTGTGTATGTTTGATTTGTTGAAATCAGATCCAGGGGCACTTACCACTTTCAGACACTGCAGGGACATAATGGTCCTCCTAGAAGTCAAATGGAAACATCTGTAGATTTTGGGATCTTGGCAAACATTTTACAGATCTGTAAAAAGGTCCCAGTCCTCCATGGACTTGAGTAAGCAGAGATTCCCCAAAGAGGTGGGATAGTTAGTCCTATGTTTGGTTCCTTCTTCATCTTCTTTCTCTTTCATTAATTGGACTACTTCTATAGGATGAGATTGTGATGATGTTTCTGTGGTTAAGAAACAAAGTTTTATGCAAGTAGAGGTTACAAGATCAGGTAAGACTTTGCAGGGACCTTCTTTGGGGAGGGCAAAAAGCCTGTTAGATATCCTAAAGGATGGATGGAGTAGTGCATTAAGCAGGAAATCCTTCATTTCAAGTTCATTGTAAGGTAAAAATCTGAATATTTTGTATCCTGGACTGCTGAGAGTAACCAGTGCTGTCTGGCTAAGAGCAGAGAGCCCCCTTGACAATAAATATCCAGCCCCATTTTTTTCAGCAAAAAATTTTTTTACAAAATTGTTCATGGCTGAGTTTCAGTTATACAGTGTTCAAACCCTTCACCAGTGCACATTTCCCAGCACCAATGTCCCAGGTTCCCTCTTGCCCTCCCCTTTGCTCTCCCCTTTGCCTGCTTCTGTGGCATACATTTTTGTTCTCTCTCTCTCTTTCGTTTTAGAGACTGTGGTTTGCAGTATTACTATGAAAGGAATCTCATGCATATCACATTACTTCCTTTTCTTTGCCCTCAATGCTTTCTCCCTCTCTTTGTCCAGCCCACTTTTTATGAGGGCATTTCCTCCTCTGATGGCCATTACTGAAGACAGAGATGCTTCCCCTGTTGAAGCTGAATATGCTGGATAACTTCCTGAGGGCCTATTATTTTCATGAGTTAAACTCACCAGCCCTGACTGGGAATTGAAGCACAACACAAAGACCCGCTCCTACCCTCTATCAAAGTGCATCATTAGCAGCAAGGGCAATGCCTGAAAGTCCAGACACAGGGGAGGAGCAAAGTGTCAATCTGGGCATCACACAGCCCACAGGAGAGTGAGTAGCATGACCAGGTACCAATATTTTAGGCAATTGTAGTGACTCTCCCTTCCTTGCACTAGTACTGATGCATTTAGTTGTGGTATTCTGAGCCCAACCACAAGCAATCCATGAACAGAGAACCAAGCAAATTGGGTGCCTCTCTCTCCCCCTCCACCCTCCACACATACAATGTCATATTCTAAAGGAAAAAGGGGAACAGTACACGAGATGCCTCAAAGTGCTAAAGCTTATGCTTTGCATACTGGAGCCTCTTTCTAATGTCCAGGTACCCTGAGGATCACCTGGTGTAGCACCTAAGCACCTTCAACCATGGCCCTAAGAAATGAAATAAAGGGCCTGGAGTAATAGTACAGCAAGCTTGGCTCTTATCTTGCATATAACCAATCCAGATTCAATCTTTAACACCACATTCGATCTCTCTAGAACAGTCAAAGATGATCCCTGAGCTGAGAGCCAAGAGAAAGTTCTGAGCACTCCCAAGTGTGGCCACCAAATCAGGAAATAAATGGATAATATTAAAAGTCAATAAAATGTGAAATGACAGTAACATTGTAAACAATCTCAATTTAACAATATAAGTGTAAAAAGTAAAGGCAAGACTAGAAAAATAAACAACCCAGACCTGCATAATCACCTGATAAATGTGACCTGATATGAAAATTGGGCCTGAGTTTTACAAATGCAGCTGCCATCCTTCTGACAATATGAGACCTGAATTTAGACAAGGCATCCGTTCGTCATGGACAGTCAAAGGTTATATACTGCAGTTGAATAGACAAAAAAAGTCTCCTACTAACAAAGAACATTCCAAGGCTCTTTCTATTTCCAGGTTAAAGGTTATAGTTTTGGGATATTAGAATATATGCTAACACTAGAACAGATAAAATCTGAGTGCTTTTGTTTGATTTCATGATATTTAAAAAAATAATCTTAGAAAGAAGAAAGCAGAGGTTTAAAAATCAATATTTCATGTTTATCACAATTTTCTTCTCTTTAACATTTAAACAATAGATCAAGTTAGAGGCCACACTTGCTAACAGTAAGGACATTTTAAAGGCATATATTTATAAGTATTGTTTATATTCACTTTTGATTATAAATTATTATTATAAACTATTGAGGAAAATTTTAAATTTATTTTATATCTTTTAATGATTCAAAATATATATCAAGTGATCAAATGTGCTGTAATAAATCATTAGTGTATTGACAATAAAAAAGGCTTAACAATGTCCTGATTCCCAGCATAGAATATTGTCCGTGTCTAGGGTCTTTTGCTACTTGAACTAGTTTATTTTTCATTGGCTCAGCATAGACTGGCAGTATTAGAGAATTGAAGGTATTTACCTGTATAGTTCTGTGTGTAATTATTACTATTCCCATATCTAAAATTCTCATGCTAGTCAACCCAAAGAAGATCCCCTTTTTTCAGCCTTTCTTTTTCTCACTATTCCTCTGGAAAATATTATAGATTATTTGTCAGAGTTTGGGATAAGTGTCATTGGCTTATTTTTTGTTTTTCATCCGATAGACTTTGGTTGTACATATTCCAATCTGAGTAAAAACATCTGCTAATTTTTCTTTCACATCCTGACTTAATTAACTCGGCATAATCACTTCAAGATTCATCTAGTTATCCCAAAATTAGCCAGATCTTTTTGACTTCTACTGATTGCAGAAATAAGAGGCATTTTTTTTCTATTTGATATAAGTAAACAAATGAAACTACCTAGCCCATCTCATGTCTCATTTTGTCAAGATCACTACATCATTTTTTCAACTTTCTCTAATTTTTTAATATAAAAATCTTTATTTAAGCACCATGATTACAAGCATGATTATAGTTGGGGTTCAGTCATAAACAGAATACCCCCCTTCACCAGTGCAACATTCCCACCACCAATGCCTTCCTCCCCCACTCCTGCCTGTATTCGAGACAGGCATTCTACTTATTTCATTCCTTAACATTGTCAAGCTAGTTGTTAGTGTAGTTATTTCCCTAACAGCATTCACCACTCTTTGTGGTGAGCTTCAAATTGTGAGCCGGTCCTTCCAGCCCTTCCAGCCCTTAATTCTATTGTCTCTTGGTCTTAGTACAATAATGTCTTTAATTTTTCTTAAAACCCATAAATGAGTGAGACTATTCTGTGTCTATCTCTCCCTGTCTGACTTATTTCACTCAGCATAATAGATTTCATGTACATCTGCATCCACATATAGGAAAATTTCATGACTTCATATCTCCTGATGAATGCATAATAGTAAAAGAACTTGTAATAGTATCAATCATTTATCTCATTATTTTAGTAATATGGTTTTACCTGTTTTGTTCTTCTAAATTTTCTCTAAAATCTAATATTTCACTATGCTGACCTTTTTTTCTGTTCTCCTCCAAAGTAAAAACTCTTTAGTACTCTAAAGTATTATTTGTACATTATAAAATATGTTAATCGTTTGAATTAAGATTGACTTCTAAATTGTCTTTACATTGTCTTTGCAGAACATCTTAAAACCTTTATTTTAAAAAGAAGTCAAACCATGACAAATCTCAAAACCAAATATATATTTTGTAGTATGCAGTTGGTTAAACAAATGTCATTTTCCATGAACAGAATAAATGTATATGTTTTGATAATAGCTGTCACTTAAAAAGAAGGATTTAATTTCTAAACTCAGAATGCCAGTTTGTGTTCCCTGTAGTGTCAGAGTTTCTTAAATATTCCCACACCTACAGAGATACTGGGCAATTATAGAAACTTTCAGCAAAGATGAAGAAAACCAAGTCATAGTTCCAGTTACTCCAAAGCTACAATTCTTGCCCTAATTTGCAGAGGTAGTTTTCCATGAGGAACAGAGAGAAAGTATGGCTCTAAATTTTGGGAGGTAGAGTCCTTGCAGGTTATAGTATTGTGTGAAAATTTCAAGAAAGCAGCTAAAACTCTTAAATAATTTTGATCAATGCTCCATACGGTCATGAGTAACAGGAAATAGTAAATAGAATTGACTAGAGAAGTGTAGTATAGATTTCCAATAAGTAGAAAGTGCTTCACTCTGATGCCAACGTCAAGTTTAAAGAGATGTCCGCTCCATTATCAAGGCACAAAGTCAAAGGCCTACCAATCACTCATGATAGAGATTGCATTTATGGAAAAACATCAGCAGAAAAGAGAAGACGATGGATGGGAGAACTGAGCACAGTTATTGTGAGGCTTCAGGAAGAACAGAGTAAACCACCCTGATTCAAATTTCTTTTTTTATATATTTTATTTAAACACCTTGATTACATACATTATTGTGTTTCAGTTTCAGTCATGTAAAGAACACCACCCATCACCAGTGCAACATTCCCATCACCAGTGTCCCAAATCTCCCTCCTCCCCACTCAAATTTCTAACTCACTCCTTGTCTCATGTTCTTAAACTGACCTAATGTGACACACCTTATCTCTCATTTCATTAAACTCTCAGGCAGATCTGAGTATTTGGGAATTCCTAGCAGGAAGTTAGGAATAACTGAAAAGCATTCTCAGGCCAAGGATATGGCTCAAGAGATAGAGAACAGGCCTAGCATGTGAGAGGTCCCAAGTTCAACCCCTGGCACTGCTTACCTCTCTAAACACTGCTATAGTGGCCTCAGAGGACACTCATACCTGAGTACTACAGCATCACAGGACTAAGATAAACAGCAGGGCCAAGCTGAGAATGGGTTGGGCTCACCAGTATTTTTTAGTGGCACTGGGGGGGAGTTGAATGGGGGCTCTTTAGAAATAATACTGTCATTATCTAAGAAGAAAATAAACTCTAGGACCTTTGGTTTTATCAAGAATATTTTCTTAATATATAAAGAAGGTGGGATTTTAAGATAAAGAGGGAGTATAGTCTATTTGAGGAAAGAAAGAAAGAAAGAAAGAAAGAAAGAAAGAAAGAAAGAAAGAAAGAAAGAAAGAAAGAAAGAAAGAAAGAAAGAAAGAAAGAAAGAAAGAAAGAAAGAAAGAAAGAAAGAAAGAAAGAAAGAAAGAAGAAAGAAAGAAAGAAAGAAAGAAAGAAAGAAAGAAAAGAAAGAAAGAAAGAAAGAAAGAAAGAAAGAAAGAAAAAGAAAGAAAGAAAGAGAAAGAGAGAGAAAGAAAGAGAAAGAGAAAGAAAGAGAAAGAAAGAAAGAAAAAGAAAGGAAAGAAAGAAAGAAGCAAAAAGGAAACAAGAAGCAAGAAAGAAAGAAAAAGAAAGAAAGAAAGAAAGAAAGAAAGAAAGAAAGAAAGAAAGAAAGAAAGAAAGAAAGAAAGAAAGAAAGAAGAAAGAGAAAGAAAGAAAAGGAAAAATGAAGAGAAAAAAGAAAGGAAAAGGAGAGAAAAGGGAAAGAAAGGAAGAAGAAAATGAGAGGAATGAAAGGGAGGCAAGGAGTAAGAAATAAGGAGAAAGAAAAAAGAGGAGGAAGAAAAATGAGGGAGGGAGGAAGGAAGAAAAGAGAAGAAAGCAAGCAAGTAAGCCTGACGTATATCGAATGGTTGGAGCCTTGGAGAATGACACTAAATGCAATTTCTTAAACAGATTAGATTTCTTTGAAAGACAATATAAACCTTATTTTTAACTAGACAAACTCAAGGCTTCTTCAGTCTGAGTTACTTTGACAGCACGCCTGGATGCACCTTGTATGGTTACATCAGTTACTGAGACTTTAGTAGGAGAATACTTAAAATGGAAATTGGACAAGAGAAATTCCTATTTTTGATATCTGTTATTTTATTCCTTGTCCAAAAATATTTCCACTTAAAAAGGAAATTAGAGGGACTGGAGCAGTGGTGCAGGCCCGTAGGGTGTTTGCCTTGCACATGCTAACCTAGGACAGACTGTGGTTCAATCTCCCAACATCCCATATGGCCCCCCCAAGTCAAGGGCGATTTCTGAGCACAAAACCAGGAGTAACCCCTGAGTGTCACCGGGTGTGCACCCCCCAAACAACGACAACAACAACAAAAAGAAATTAGATTGTTTACTTATTTAAGACCTTAAAACATCTCATTTTTAAGCAAATTCTGAAGATATGGCATGGGAGAAAATTGGGGCAGTGATCAATGTAAGCCATACCTGGCTCTGATCAAGGTGCCAAGCTTAGGATATCTGGGTCAGCTGGGTAAGCTAGACAACACAGTTGCGGACCCTTACACTGCTTTATGTAGGTTTGCAAATTCTGGTGGGCCTCCAGAAATCTTACCAAAATGAAGATAGCTGCTCAGAAACTCAGAACTTTGGTAGTTCTGGACACAGGCTCTGTCTGAAGTTTTGTATTTATTCAAAGTGCCTCAATGGTATAGATGCATCTGAAAACTGCTCTGTTTAACCAAAATTAGTAGTACATCAGCCCCTCACCTAGATACCCACAAAATAGAATTAACTAAAGATCTTTCACATCATTATTGCCCAAGCTTCATCCCAAGAGGAAAGATTGTTTTTGAGTTTAGCTAAGGATTTTAGAAATTCTGTCAAAGCTGAGATTCCTGGTATAAACAGGTTATAATCAGCTACCATTCAGATGTAATTTTATTTTTTGTGTGTCTGATGATCATGTTTATTCATGACACTGTGCTGTTAACACAGAATAGCATGGGCAACTGAGCAAAGACATTAAAAGTTATTTTAATAAAAAGAAATAATAAAATAATTGCGATACAAGAGATAAAAGAAATCACAAGTGAGTTATTTCTCTTTCCTGAACCTTCTGGTAGGTTGTGTGGGGTGTGTCACTTTGACCCTGGAGAGCAGACTTTGTCCCTCTCTGGACACTTGGCCAAAACAACTTGGAGGCTATGTATGGGTGAAGGATTTCTTGGAAAAAGTTTCCTCCATATCCTGGGATTACTTTTTCCTGCTTTTCTTTCTATCCCACGATTTATTCTGTTGTTGTTGTTGTTTTTTTTTTTTTACTTTTTTTCTGTCTCTTTTTTACTTGTTTATCTTTTTTATTTTTTTTACATTTTTTCTATCTCTTACTGCACTCTTAAACCAACCCTCTCTGCACCCCACACCTGCCCTCTCTTTGGGGTTTCTAGCACCATATGCTACCTCTGCTTCAAAACAGAGCATGTTGGGTCTGGAATGGTGGTGCATTGGTAGGGCATTTGCCTTGCACATGGCTGACCTAGGACAGATCATGGTTCGATTTCCCCAGGGTCCCATATGGTCCCTCAAGCCAGGAGCTATTTCTAATCCCAGAGCCAAGAGTAACCCCTGAACATCACCAAAAACAAAAACAAAACAAAACGATAAACAGAGCATGTCTTAGGGTAGAGTGATATGGGATACATATGGAAGACATTTGTCCATTCAGCACAGTATGTGAGAGCCACTTCTATTGCATGTGGCTGACTCCAGTTCAATGTCCAGGACCACAAATTGTTCCATGAGCACTGCCAAGAGTAATCGCTCAACATAGAACCAGGTGTAATCCTTGAGCACTACCAGGTATGACCACAACCAAAGCCCAAATCAACAAATAAAGAAGCAAACCAAATCTATCTGATGGCCATCCTTCCCCCACCTCTAGTTTCTTGTTCAAGAAATCACATCAGCATCTTCTGATTGTTTCACAATCTTTACACTCATATTTCCCAGGACTAACATGCTACTCTTTTAGAATTATGTTCCATTTTAACATCATGTGTTAAATGTGCATACAACATATGAAACTTATCCTTTTACATGTCAGTACCTATGAAGAAATTATTACCTGCTCTACCATCCTTTTAGTATATTAATATCAGATTTTTTATTAGACCAATATTTAGACTAAGTTATAAAATATTATTTATAGTTGTCAAAACTCATGACACTCATATCTGATTTCACTTGTTACATTAGTTTTGCTTTCTCTGGAGTTCCTAATGGCCTTTTTCTGTTTGTTTTGTTGATTGGCTTAATTTTCCTATTTACTAATCTCCAACTCATCCTCAAATTCTCCAACATAATTTTAAATGTCAATGCACTAGAATTTCATAGAGCACACAATTTACAAGTTTTTCCTTCCATGTTTTGTTTATTTATTATGAAATAATATTTTAATAACCACTTGTCTTTTGTTTCTGGTTCAACTAGAGTACTGAGAACCTATGTCATGGTTATATTGACGTATATTATAAAGTAGCTTTTTGAGAAAGTAAATAAAATTCTCAGAATGTCAGAAAAGTAAATTTCTTTAGATACTGCTCATGTGAATAAAGCTTAAGTTTATTGCTTTGGGAGGAATAAAAGTTTTATATTGAAAATAAATTTACATTGGGGTCATACCTGGTGGTGCTTAGGGGTTACTCCTGGCTCTGCACTCAGAAATCACTCCTGGCAGGCTCAGGTGACCATATGGTATACAGGGAATAGAACTAGGGTCTGTCCTGGGTTATCCAAGTGCAATGCAAATGCCCTACTGCTGTTCTATCGCTCTGGACTCTAAATTTATATTCTTTTTATTAAATTATTTTTATTTTTTATAATATATTTATTTGAACACCATGATTACAAACATGATTATAGTTGGGTTTCAGCCATAAATAGAATATACCCATTCACCAGTGACATTCCCATCACCAATGCTCCCCATTTACCTTCTCCCACACACACCTGTATTTGAGACAGGCTTTCTACTTCTTGCTTTCATTGACATTGTTATGGTAGTTCTCAGTATAGTTATTTCTCTAACTGCACTCACCACTCTTTGTGGTGAGCTTCATATTGTGAGCCAGTTCTTCTGGCCCTCATCTCTGGGAATAATTTCAATAATGTCTTTTATTTTTCTTAAAATCCATAGACAAGAGACACTAATCTGTGTATACCTCTCTCTGACTTATTTCACTCAGCATAATAGATTCCATGTACATACATGTATAGGAAAATTTTATGACTTCATCTCTCCTGATGGCTACATAATATTCCATTTGTATATGTACCACAACTTCTTTAGCCATTCATCTGTGGAAGGACATCTTTGTTGTTTCCAGAGTCTGATTATTGTAAATAGTGCTGCAATAAATATATTTGTGAGGAAGGCATTTTTGTATTGCATTTTGTGTTTCTAGGATATATCCCTAGTAGTGGTATGGCTGGGTCAAATGGGAGCTCAATTTCCAGATTTTTGAGAAAACTCTATATTGTTTTCCACAAGGGCTGAAGTAGATAGCATTCCCACCAGCAGTAAATGAGAGTTTTTCTCCCCATATACTTGCCAGCAATGATTGTTCTCGTTATTTTTGATGTGTGCCAGTCTCTGTGGCATGATATGGTTGGTTTCTCATTGTTGTATTGATTTGCCACTCCCCGATGATTAGTAATGTGGAGCATTTTTTCCATGTGCCTTTTAACCATTTGTATATCTTTGAGGAAATGTCTTTTCATTTCTTCTCCCCACTTTTGATGGGGTTAGATTTTTTTTCTTGTAAACCTCTGTCAGTACCTTGTATATCTTAGATATTAGCTCCTTATATGATGGATAGTGGGCGAATAGCTTCTCACATTCTGTGGGTGGCTTTTGTATCCTAGGAATTATTTCCTTTGAGGTTCAGAAACTTTTCATCTTAATGCAATCCCATCTGTTTATCTCTGCTTCGACTTGTTTGGAGAGTGCTGTTTTCTCCTTGAAGATGCCTTTAGTCTCAGTGTCTTGGACTGTTTACCTATATGTTTTTCTACATACCTTACCACTCCTATTCAACATAATGCTGGAAGTTCTTGCCATAGCAATTAGGCAAGTAAAAGATATTAAGAGCAGCCAGATAGAAAAGAAAGAATCAAGCTCTCACTGTTTGCAGAGGACATGATACTATATTTAAAAAACCCTAAAGATTCTACCAAAAAGCCTCTTGAAGCAATAGATTTATATAGCAAAGTGGCAAGCTATAAAATTAAAATTAACATGCAAAAATCAATGGCTTTCTTATATACCAATAATGACAGAAGAAATGGACATTAAAAAACAATCCCATTTATATTAGTGTCGCACAACTCAAATATCTTGGAGTCAACTTAACTAAAGATGTGAAATACCTATACAGAGAAAACTACAAAACCCTGCTTCAGGAAATAAAAGACATAAGGAAATGGAGACACATACGCTGTTCAAGGATTGGAGAATCAGCGCCATTAAAATTTCAATACTCCCCAAAGCATTATACAGATTTAATGCAATCTCTCTAAGGATACCCATGACATTAAAGAAGTTGTTCAAACATTTCTGAAATTTATCTAGAACAGCAAATGCCAGCAAATACCTAAAGCAACCCTTGGGAAAAGAAATATGGAAGAAGTCACTTTCCCCAATCTAAACAGTATTACAAAGCTATAGTCATTAAAACAGCATGATATTGGAATAAAAAAAAAAGACCCTCAGATCAGTGAAATAGACTAGAGTATTCATAAAATGTTCCCCAGATATACAATCAACTAATTTTTGACAAAGGGGTAATAAATGCAAAATGGGGCAAAGAAAGCCTCTTCAACAAATGGTGTTGGGACAACTGTCAGCCACTGCAAAAATACAATGATTTCAGATCTCCATCTGACATCCTGCACAAAGGTCAAATGCAAATGGATTAAAGACCTTCATAAATTTACATTCTTTTTTAAACTTTTTTTTTCTTTTTTTTGGTTTTTGGGCCACACCCGTTTGACGCTCAGGGGTTACTCCTGGCTATGCACTCAGAAATCGCCCCTGGCTTGGGGAGACCATATGGGACGCCGGGGGATCGAACCGCGGTCCGTCCTACGCTAGCGCTTGTAAGGCAGACACCTTACCTCTAGCGCCACCTTCCCGGCCCCATAAATTTACATTCTTAAAAGAAAATTCTAAAGGCAATCAAACTGTAGCTGCTAGTACTACTTTTATAAACACATATTGCATTCTATGGCTTAAGCATTCTTCACAATTTAATTTTAATTTTTCTGCCATTGTTAATATATACATAAATCTGTTGTTTAGATATTGTTTCGTAACATATCTCAGTGTTGTTTTGTTTTTACATATAATTGCTAGTTGATTAATAGAGGGTTTGATTGGTTATTGTGTGGGTTTTCTGTTCTTATGTGGTGGGTTCTTTGTTTGTTTCTTTGGTTGTTTGGTTGATTGGTTGGGGTAATACTCAGAGTACCCGGTGATGGTCAGGACATTCTCCTCACTCTGCACTCAAGACTTACTCCAAGTGGTCTTTTTTGACTATATGGGATGAACCAGTCCCATTAATGTGGTTCAGTAGTGTGCAAGACAAGCACTCTTCCACTATATTATCTCTCTGGCCCCACAATATTTTAATCTGGAAACTTATGCCCCTAGTTTTAGAAAGCTTTTATATTCTTTATATAGTGTTTTCTTCTAACACTGAAGATGGCTCACATAGGAGAGGAGAGCCTCAAAGCCTGACATGAATTTACCCTGTGCAATTCTGGCATTACCTAGTTCTTGGTACTGTATTAAGGTGACAATGAAAATCCCTAGTACCTGTAAGCAACACATCATCTGGCCTTGGCATTGAACCAATAGGTGTTCAGACCCCACAGAGTATTACTAGCATGGCGTCAGTGCCACCACCCTAGAGCCCACCAAATATCACTAGCATGGCATCAGTGCCACCACCCTAGAACCCACCAAATATCACTAGCATGGCATTCGCCCCATTGACTACTGCTTGGGAAAGTCCCTCTCCCTACCAAGTAAGCAAAATAAAAAATATGCAAAATCGTTTCCTCGAATGGAACTATTAGATAGAACAGATTGTCATATCCTAAGTTTTAATCATTTTCAGCTGTTTATTTTGTTTATTTTAGGACCATACCCAGTTGTGCTCAGAGTTTGCTGCAAACATGGAAAAAATTGCTTTCAATTTATTTTGCCTATCATACTATGCTTCCCACATTGTCTCTAATTTCTAAGTTTTTCTAGAATACTTAAGCATGAAGCTTAACCTCTTCTGTTTCCACTCAGGCAGAATAAATCTTTACTTTTCTTAAACTACCAAATTGGATGGTGCTTCCTATTTCCTTTCCTCATCCCACAACTGTATTGAGAGTGTTAGCTCTGTTTTATTTCATGTTCTTTTTATTTGTTCTTCAATCTTGGATCATTATAAAAATTCTTTTAGGATGATGCTACTATGACTTTGAAAAGAATTTGCTTTACATCAGATTTTAGACTGCCATATTTAAGGGGTAACCTGAAGCCCTCTCATTTATTTTGTATAAAGCAGTCATAGAAAAGATTTACTGATTTCTCCTATTTGGAAAAAGTGTCACATTCACCTCAGAGAACAGTCTTCCTTGGCAAGAAAAGGCAAGGCAGGGATGAAGCATGTATGGACCAAGACCATCTAGGTTTAGCTCACCAAACAGAAAAATCTTCTTGGCATAGTTTTAATTTAGCAGTTTTTAGATTAAATTTAAGGTTGTGATTTTAATTAGTATTTTTTAAATTTGTGGTGGCCTTACCCAGTGGTGTTCAGGAGGCCACTTCAGATATATGCTTGGGGGGGATCAAGTAGTGCCAGGAATAAAATCTGGCTCCCCTTGAGAAGTATATGTTCAGCCCATCTTTCTATTCCAAGGCCTCAAATTCTTTCCTTCATTGTTCACTGCATATAATTTTCCTGAGGATATGAAGTTAATGAGAAACAGTAAAAATTGATAGCAAAAATAATTGTTGACAACATCCAATATTTCTGAGTTTCTTGTCAAAAATACTCATCTCATTCCTTTATTAGATATTCTGTATATAATTTGATCGACTTAATATAATGTATTAATATATTAATATAATCAACTTATATATTTTCATAAATGCAATAAGCATGTGGATCACATACACATCAATCTATCATTCTAAATATATCACCTTCAAGAAGGGTATTTTGCCAAATATTAATAATGTGTGAGTGGATTATAGTAATTTGGTTGTATTCCTTATTTATATTTTTAAACTACCTGCCAAAATATGCATCACATCTTTAATGTAAGGGAAAAGTTCTAAAGGAATTATATAGCCAGACTCTTCACTTAGAGCAGTTTGGGGCTATAATTTCCGTGATGCTTTAGATCAAGAATAAATCCCATTTGGGTCCTGGAAAAACCAAGTTCAATCACTCCTTAACCCTCTCTTTAACATTCTCTTTTCTTCCTCATCACCCAAGGGACACAAAACACTGCGACAACATTGATCCCTCCTTGTGACCATGCCATGCAGCCACTAGAACATCACTTGCCTCTTTGTTTTGACACATAAGAGACTTTCTAAGTCTCCTGAGTCATTTTTCCTAGTGCGTCTGAACAACCTGGGCAAGACAGAAAACACTCGAGGGGATGTTCAGGGCACTGCTCCCACAAATCGTTTTTTAATACCCCACTCAGCTCGGAAACATGTTCCACTGTTTTTCCATAGCACCATAGTTTCCAGAGTACACGTGTGAGGTCACTGAGCCATTGTATTCTTCATCTGAGGTGAGGGAATTGTATTAAAGCTTCTCAGTGTATCTCCCCACCTACAGAGAATGACTGATTGTTTTGCATATGCTTCAGTACCACAGGGTGCCAAACAGATGGAGGAGGTTCAGGCAGAAGCTGAGCCGAGCAGAGATGAACTCCACAAATTTTGCGTTTGGAAAGAGAAACAAGTGGACGGGTTTTCTCCTCTTTTTAATATTTGGAGGAAACGGATCACTTTAACTTAGTTGCCCTCTTTGATTGATCAAAAGTATGGTGACATATTTGTGATTCATCCAATTTCTAGATAAGTTAATGCTAGGGATTTAAATATACATCTAAATAATTTATTGTTTTATTTCAGAAACATAAAACTGATTTCAACTTGGATCTTTTTTTCCAACAAACCTAATACATTCATTTATTTCAAAAATTATTTACAGTTTTTTATTTCATTATCCAAAGAACAGAGAAAATATGAGAAATAAAATGTCCCTTTTATTTTAATAGGTACATAAGTTTGCCATCTTCAAAGTAAATACTGTAAAGACTATGTTGAATAGTTCTCTAGAGAATAATAGAGCAGAGGAGAGTCCACCCTTGGGGCGGGATATTATTTGCTGTAAGATAATAATTCAGTGTACATCCAAGTACATTTTATGTACTACTAAGCTATACAAAATACTTCAATGGCCACACATGCCAAAATAATCACCTTTTACAAAATTAGTGCAAAAATATCACTGAAAATAGAGAAACAACTCTGATAAACAGG
Organism: Suncus etruscus; assembly: GCF_024139225.1. Lineage (NCBI taxonomy): Eukaryota > Metazoa > Chordata > Mammalia > Eulipotyphla > Soricidae > Suncus > Suncus etruscus. The sequence continues at coordinate 5,479,584 of NC_064855.1, read as the reverse complement.
AGAAACTTCTCAACTTTGAGGGTGAGAAAGGACAGAGGTTTCCAGAGCTGCTAAATTATATTATTTAAATGTCCACTTTGAATGAAATCATATATACATTTAATATGAAACAATAAGTAATAGCTCAAAATATAAAATAAGATACAAACATATATATGTGTATGGAAATAAGAAAACTGTCTCTGGAGAAGACAATGTGAGCTTTGCTGTACTAAAATCACTTTAATGGACTGAAAATTTTTTCAAGCTAAAAGTATTTATCTTAAAAACATGATGGTATGGGGACAGAGTGATAGCACATTATGTAGACCATTTGCCTTGCATACTGCTAACCTTGGAATCTGGGGTCCTCAGATTCCCATATGGTCCCCTAAAATCTGTCAGTAGTGATTTCTGAACATAGAACCAGAAGTTGCTTCTGTGTACAGTTGGGGGTGACCCAAAACAAAACAACAATACAACCCCATGAAGGTATGAATAAGTGAATGGTATTCTACCATTAAAAAACTTCATTTAAATGATCACAATTTTGAAGAACAAAATTGAAATTCTAAATAGAACTGAGCAGTCACATGTAATAAATTTAGCAGAGGGATTTATTAGAAGTTTGAGATGTTGGGGGAAAATCAGCAAACTTTGAAATAGGTGAATTTAGTTTATTCTAAAGAATAAAAAGGAGAAAGAAGGATGAAAAATATACTGACTCTCAGGTCATTAAGGGACATTTCTACAAAATACTCATCAGAGGTATCCCAAAAATAGAGGAGAAAAAAAAGAGGCAGAAAGAATATTTGAATAAGCTATGATAGAAAATTGAAATAAAAAATGTCAAGTAAAAAGCACAGAGCTTTAAATTCGCAATGATCATCAAGCTTCAAGAAAGATAACTCAAAGATACACACATATTACACATTATAGATTAACATATGAAAGAAAAACGCAAAGCAAAAGTTGACAATACCAAGAGGGAAGATAATCAACTCACACAAGAGGTTTTTTGGTCTTAGCAACAGTTAACGTCTCACTAGAGACACTGAGACTAAAGGCAGTGGTGTGATATATTCAAAATCCTAAAAGAAAACGCTTGTCAACCAGGAATACTAAACCCAGAAAAATTAGCTTTCAGAAATGAATAAATATATACATGTACAAAATAAGTGAAAAAGAAAAGAACTTGTCACCAACAAACATGTTTTCTAAGCAATATTAAAATGAGTCTTCCTGGCTAAAATTGTAATCACTTATAAACATTTAAAAAGACACTGATACCCCAGGCTTTCCCGAAGCCCCACCCTGCAAAAATGGGTGGAGTGGGGAGCAGGCTGGCAAACTTCCGGCTTCCAGCACAACTAGGGAACTAGCTTCTTTTCTCTGGGACTGGAAGCCTTGGCAGCATTGGAATAGTACAGCTCCAGGACAAAGGCCCTTTGGCCAAGTTTAGGGGAAGACTATGAGGCTCGGCCTACCCACCAAAAGCCTTCTCTGTCCTTCCTCCCAGAACTCTAGAGCCGCGAGGTGGGTGCTGGGGAGCAGTTGATCCCAGGCTTTCCTGAAGCCCCACCCTGCACAAGTAGGGCTGTCTTGGGAAAGTCACAGACAACTTTCCTCCCACCATTGTCCATGCCCAAAGTAAAGTATAGATCAGTGGTTTAAAAAGTTTGAGGACCCCTGGTATAGATAGTTTAATAGGATACCATAGGGTTTCTTCTATGATTACAATATACATAATGTCATTTTTCCTTCCCCCATTGGCTCATTACCTTACAGGCTCCTTTATAGTTCTTTACTCTCACCTCCCCTGCCTATTACCCCACATTTAACCATTTTACCCTCAATTCTTTGCTTCTTAAGAAGCAGATCATTATCCTCACTCAAGCCAGATTCCAGCCAGCTCCCAAAGTGAAAAAATTAGACTCTCACCCTGAGAAGAAATCAATACTCTGTTCCTATTAATCTACACCCAGCGGCCTCCTATCCTCCACCTTCCTTCACTGTGTACTTGTGCTTGCTACCATACTTAGTCTCTGAGAAGCCTCCACTCAAAGACGATTCCTGATATGGGACTGCCGGGAGTCCTTTGCAGCCTCCAGGTAGCCAAATCACAGACCAACACCCGGACTCAACACCCTCCCCACCAACTATTTTTAAAAGACATAAAAGGGATACGTGTATCTCCTTTGTATATCTTAGATGTATTCTCTTGACATCTATAACTCTTTTGAAAATCCTCTTATATAATGATAATTTTGCCCACTGGGTTATTTTTTGTTTGTTTTTTTTTCCCCCCTTTGGGATCTGTTCAACAAGGAATTCTGGTAGAAGAGTCTTTCTTGTATAGAATTCATGTAATAACCAAGTTACGGGAAATGTTGGTCTTGTTCCCTTGACCCCCTGATGTACCAATAATACCTTGCGGCATTGTTCCTCTTTTGCATAGGCACATTAAAATGGAAAAATATTACTATGCAAACAAGTTCTTATCTAATAGAGATGGGAACACAAATTTTGTAATACAGTTAGGCTTTATACCTTGCATATTGGCATAATAACTTGGCTCAGGCCTCAGAAGAATGGGCATTCCCTATACACCCCTGAACCATGGATACCATCTATGGAGACAACCACAATTTTCTATAACATTACTAGGAAGTAAACTCTACCAGGGAAGACCCTACCACTGCTCTGGCATTGACTTACTCCAAAGAGTGCTCTCTTAACATCCAGGCAACTTAGCAACAGCAACAACCTGCTTGCAGGGCAGGTCTCTCCTTATCTAATGGTGAAGTGAAACTGGAGGTCTCTACACATTAACCTGACTCGATGAAGAAAATGTGCAATTAAACTGAACTAAATTTTTGTAAACTTGAATGTTAATATTAATCTCAGAGCTGCAATTAAAATAAAGGAAGAGAAATGACAATAGGATTATAGTGGTAACATGAAACTATATCCTTAACATCAAATGCATTTACAATAGGAATTTCAATTAGAAAACAACTCCTAGCAAGAATTCTTAGCATCTTACTTTGTTTTTTATCTTTATTTAAACATCTTGATTACAAATATGATTGTGATTAGGTTTCAGTCATGTAAAGAACACCCCCCTTCACCAGTGCAACATTCCCACCACCAATGTGCCAAATCTCCCTCCATCCCACCCCACCCCCACCTGTACTCTAGACAGGCTTTCCAGTTCCTTCATTCATCCACATGATTATGGTAGGTCTCAGTGTAGTTATTTCTATAACTGCACTCATCACTCTTTGTGGTGAGCATCAAAGCATCTTACTTTGTTGATTGAAATGACTTTTATTATAGTAAGTTTTTCTCTTTTTCAATTTTATCTTATTGAAACCATTGTGATCTACAAAGTCCTTTATAATTAAGTTTCAGATATACAATGAAATACGGCCATTCCCACCACCAGTGAAAACCTCCCTCCACCATTGTTCCCAGAAGAATATATCCTATACCACCACCCTTTGTCCCCTAGCCTGCCAGTATAACAGGCACATTTAAGTTTGGATTGTTAAAGTTTAGGTCTCGATTCTATTGTTGTTCATTTTGACTTGACTATTTAGTTCTGTCTAGTTCTTCTCCACCAATGCATCTGAGACCACTTGACCCGGGCTCCCATACTTTCTTTTTTTTTTCTTCTTAATTTTATAAAAAATATTCAGAAATATGAAGTAAAAAAAGTAATTTATGACCCAAAGTTCTCTGAAAATGACAGGACCACCTATTTAGAAAATAAAAAAAAAAAACTGTCAGTGATCCTGCCTGCTTCAGAGGTGGGTCGGGACATACACACACTGATTCCTGCTGGTTTCCGCCAGGAGTCAGAAGGGTGCAGAAGCCATCTTGGGTCATGCTGTTTTCAGCTGCCTGAGACTGAATTTTATCAGTGTTCATGCCGGTAATTCTGCCTGCTTCAGAGGTGAATGTCAAAGCAATAGTTATCAAAACAGCATGGTATTGGAATAAATACAGGCCCTCAGATCAGTGGAATAGGCTTGAATACTCAGAGAATGTTCCCCAGACATACAATCACCTAATTTGTGATAAAGGAGCAAGAAATCCTAAATGGAGCAAAGAAAGCCTCTTCAGCGAGTGGTGATGGCACAACTGGCTAGCCACATGAAAAAAATTGAACTTAGACCCCCAGCTAACATCATGTACGAAGGTTAAATCCAAATGGATGAAAGACCTCGATATCAGACCTGAAACCATAAGATACATAGAAAAACATGTAGGTAAAACACTCCAGGACATTGAGACTAAAGGCATCTTCACGGAGGAAACTATACTCTCCATGCAAGTGAAAGCATATATTAACAGATGGGATTATATTATATTGAGAAGCTTCTGCACCTCAAAAGAAATAGTGCCCAGGATACAAGAGCCCCCCCACTGAGTGGGAGAAACTATTCACCCAATACCCATCAGATAAGGGGCTAATCTCCAAAATATACAAGGCACTGACAGAAATTTACAAGAAGAAAACATCTAATCCCATCAAAAAATGGGGAGAAGAAATGGACAGATACTTTGACAAAGAAGAAATACAAATGGCCAAAAGACACATGAAAAAATGCTCCACATCACTAATCATCAGGGAGATACAAATCAAAACAACTATGAGGTACCACCTCATACCCCAAAGATTGGCACACATCACAAAGAATGAGAACAAGCAGTGTTGGCGGGAATGTGGAGAGAAAGGAACTCTTATCCACTGCTGGTGGGAATGCCATCTAGTTCAACCTTTATGGAAAGCAATATGGAGATTCCTCCAAAAACTGGAAATCAAGCTCCCATACGACCCAGCTATACCACTCCTAGGAATATACCCTAGGAACATAAAAATACAATGCAATAATCCCTTCCTTACACCTATATTCATTTCAGTACTATTTACCATAGCAAGACTCTGGAAACAGCCAAGATACCCTTCAAGAAATGAATGGCTAAAGAAACTGTGGTACATATACACAATGGAATATTATGCAGCTGTCAGGAGAGATGAAATCATGAAATTTTCCTATACATGTATGTACATGGAATCTATTATGCTGACTAAAATAAATCAGAGAGAGAGAGAAAGATGCAGAATGGTTTCACTCATCTATGAGTTTTAAGAAAAATGAAAGACATTCTTGCAACAATAACTTTCAGACATAAAAGAGAAAAGAGCTGGAAGTTACAGCTCACCTCATGAAGCTCACCGCAAACAGGGATGAGTTTAGTTAGAGAAATAACTACGTTTTGAACTATCCTAATAATGAGAATGTACAAGGGAAATAGAAAGCCTTTCTAGAGTACAGGCGGGGGTTGGGTGGGGAGGAGGGAGATTTGGGACATTGGTAATGGGAATGTTGCAGTGGTGATGGGTGGTGTTCTTTACATGACTGAAACCCAACACAATCATATATGTAATAAAGTTGTTTAAATTAAAAAAAAAAGTAAATCGAGTCCCAGAAACAGCTTTAGTTTAGGATGTAAAAAAAGAAATAAAATAAAAAAAGAAAAATAGAAAAAATGTGGTGTTAGTTTTTTTTGTTTGTTTGTGTGTTTGTTTGTTTTGTTTTTTTTTTTGCATAGGCACAACAAAAGTTGGGAAAAATAAAAAGGAAAAACCTTTGGCCTAAAAACGGGGAGAACCTACCCAGAAACCATTCTACCATAAGACCAAGTACAGGCTCTGGCATCCTAAGTTGTCTAACCCCAAAGTCTTTCTTCATGGTCCCAGGAAAAGTTCTCCTCAATCACAATGGTTATAGTCAGGTTTTTGTAATTAGAGATCTTGGTTTTTGCACAGATCCTATATGAAAGTCAGGATATCTGGGGCATCTTCTGGTTTCATTTCACCATTATGTGGCTAAACAGAGAAGCCCTAAAAGCAAGGTGTTGTGTTTCCAAGTCTTCTGAGTGTCTTATGAACCCACTCTGCAGCAAGTTGGTGACAGGGCAGCATTAGAGCCTTCCCACATAGAAGTTCAATTCCTGTTGCTGCACAGAAAACTGTACCGGTTCCAAAGATGATCCAAGGTTTGGGGTGAATGACCAATGCCCAAATGATTGAATCCTAAATCAAGTCATTGTAACAAATATTCAGGATGAAAGGCCCCACAACAATACAAAACCTGGTGCCAAAGTGGTAGCATAGCAGTAGGGCATTTGCCTTCCTTGTGGTTGACCCAGGAAGGATACAGGTTTGATCTCCGGCATTCCATATGGTCCCTCAAGCCAGGAGCAATTTCTAAGTGCAGAACAAGGAATAACCTCTGAGTGCCACCAGGTCTGGTCCCCACAGAAAGTTCTTATGAGTTCCTCTCTGTAGTAAATAAGAACGTCTTTCTATATGTAAGATTTTCCCATTTTAATGTACCTATTCAAAAAGGAGTAATAACCATGATACTACTATTTCATATTGGGGTAAAAATAACAAGTTAGGTCAGGAGCCATAGCACAGCAATAGGGTGTTTGCCTTGCCTGCGTCTGATCCAGGATGGACCTCAGTTCGATCTCAGCATCCCATATGGTCCCCCAAGCCAGGAGCACATAGCCAGGAGTAACCCCTGAGAGTCACAAGGTGTGGCCCAAAACCAGGAAATAAAATAAAAAGTAACAAGTTAAACAATCCCTATAACCTGGTTCTAACATTAGCTCAGAATCCAAGAAAAACTTATCTACTAGAATTTCCTACTAATCAAATCCCAAAGGGGGAAGAAGAAAACTACAGCTACATAAGAAAATGCATATGATAAGAGCTATGCCTATTAAGGAAGTGTATGTAAAGAAATTAATGAATGAACTGTACATACCTTTTTTAAGTCTTTTGAAATAGTCTGAGGGGATAAAATCTGGAGCACAGCTTCAGACTATGACATGATATGTGGAGTCTGAAGAACGGCTTCCAGCAGTTATAGATCAAGAAAGGTCCTCGAGTTGAGGGTCCCTCAAAGGCCGAATCTGGTAACAATTAACAGTCTACAGTGAAGGAAATTGGGAGAAAAGGAAATGCTGAGAGAAAAATTAGCAGCAGCAGCAGCAACAGCTTCTTCCCTGACTGAGGCAAGACAGGCTATGAAGCTGTATTTTCACTTTGGAAGCTGGTTGGCAGCAGGTTGGAGTGGGGTGAATATTCCGGTTTGTGAGCAGTTAAGAACTGGAAGTAAAGCAAGTTAAATAGGGAGAAATAACAGATCGGGGTTGAGAGAGTGAAGGATAGAAAAGGATTTGTAAATTGGTAAGCAAGGGAGGGAGAAAGGAAGGATTATATATAACAGGGTGAAGGACAACATATACAGACATTATGTACATTACAGACGGACATTAGACAGACATAGAGATGGCCAACACATACATTTGTGCACACGCATAGACAGACAATGAAGATTGATCTATAAGTTGCAGTTAAAAAACTAACCCAGGTGAAATTGGTAAAAATGCTTAAAATATAAAAAGCCAGCAAGTCAGATACAAAGATGTCCCCATTTCCTATGCAAATCATCATTGGTAAGGGTAAACTTTATGGAAGAAAGACTTCCTAGATTATATTGTGCATAGAGCATTCTTAAAACAATAATGCTTTTCGAGTCTAGAATACTAAGCAATATGGTAATGAACACTATAGAGTCTACACCATGAATTATCGTGTAATGGGTCTTGATCATCCAGTTCCTTTCCTGAAAACAAACCAAAATAATGGGCATTATGATATAATAGTTAACTATCTAGAATTGAAAATAAATTGCCATAATAAGCTCAATGAGTGAGCATTGTAACAAGAGTATGGCATGCAGTTGCCTACTCCAGTGTTACCTGTGAAAATAAACATTATATCATATTAGCAGGCATAGTCAAATTGCAAATGAATAAATTAGAATATTTGTCAAGACATTGTCTTAATGAACACTGTATTTTGAGCCTAATATAGCATTGCAGTGTAAAACTAGGGTGACTGCCCTATGTCTCCAAGAACACTATGAACATAAATATTAAAGGGGTATTATAGACATATTAAAATTAAGACTAAAAAAATTTTTATTGAGCATCGTAGTGAAGTCACTTTTTTTTTAAAAATCAACATCTACCAAGACCAGTCATATGAATATTAAGTAGAAATAAAAAAATGATCAGACTTAAACACCAAATCCAGAGACAACAACAGAATTTATACCCAGTCTACAACATGCTAGACACAGATGTACCACTTATACTAGCAATCGGGGTGGTAAAGGAGGGGGGATATGGGATGCATGCTGGAAACAGGGTTGGAGGGAAGACAGCATTGGTGGTGGGAATGCCCCTGATTCAATGTCACTATGTGCCTAAAATATTACTGTGAAAGATTTGTAATTCACTTTGGTCAAAATAAAAATTAAAAAATAATTTGAAAAAAAAAAGTAAGCATCTATAAACAAAAGCCAGAAAGAACTTCAGGGAAGATATGGTAAAGGTGTATGTCTCCTCTCCTTTCTCCTATTGAGTCAGGGTGAAGGGGTAGTTCAGTAAGAGAGAAACTTGTTTCTCCTTCCTCTCGATGAGAAGCAGTAACAGTAGTTCTGATAAAGTGAAAATTCAGATTTAGGGACTAGAGACTGGCAACACTTAGAGTTCTGCTACTGTGAATGTTCTCCTGGGTGAGCCCCCCAAATGATGACAGAACTGTGTTGGTGGGTCTCTGTTCATCCAAAGTGCCCAAGTTCTTCAATAGTTTCAAGAATTAAAATAAGAAATGGGGCCAGAGCAATAGCGCAACGGTAGAGCGTTTGCCTTGCCAACGGCTGATCCAGAACAGACCTCGGTTCAATCCCCGGTGTCCCAGATAGTCCCCCAAACCAGGAGTGATTTCTGAGTGCATAGCCAGGAGTAACCCCTGAAAGTCATCCGGTGTGGCCTCAAAACTAACAAACAAACAAAAAGAATTAAAGTAAGAAATAAAGATTATCAAGCTCAGAGCTAGAAGACAGAAAAATAAGGGCAAATAAGTAGAACTCGGTGTAGAACTAAGTTAAGTTTTGTGGGGATTTCTAGGAAATCTATGATTTTGTGTTACTTCTCTAAGTATCAGAGAATTCCCATTCCCTACACCTCCGGAGATGCCTTGTTAATTTAGGGCCCATCTATCTTGTTAAGACTAACACCCTTTATATATTTTGGATCTTTGTGTTTATTTATTTAACCACATTCCTCGGTATTGTTCATCATTCCTTGGTCTCCTGTGAGCCCAAGAGTTGGGACAGAATTTATGGTCTTGGGAAAGAATAAATTAACCAGACGAGAGAGAGTCCAGGCATTTGCAGGAATGTCTGAAATGAAGATTTAGGTTGGCTACAATGGAGCCTCCAGCAGCTGTGGGCAAGTGAGGGGGAGCAGGAAGGCTTCTTCCTCTTTCACTCTTGGGATTGTAACAAGGGATTTTTATGGAAAACTCAATACCCCAACCAGGTGCTAACCCATTTTGTACCTTTCCTGTGACGGTTTTGGGAAAATGCAGAAACAGCAATGAGGAGTCTCAACATCTTTAAGCTAGATGTGAGTTACGAAGGTCTACCAGGGAGCCAGGCCTGCATCCTGTCCAGCCCTGAATTAAAGCCTCCACCATTCTTCCTGACATGCCTTCACTCTGTGAGATCCTAAGCTGACTCCCCTGCTCCTTTCTGCTGCTTCTTTATTTTATTTTATTAGATTTCTTGCTCCTGACTCTGCACTCAGAGATCATTTTTGATGGACTCCAGGGTACAAATCAAATGTCCTCTCTGCTCTACTATCTCTCTGGCCCATGTGGTGACTCTTGCTTTGCCTTGGCCATGCCACGGGGTCACCCTCTTCCTCTCCTAGAGTTCTGTCTTCCTTGAACTTGGACCCCCTTTTATCTCTGAGCTGAATTCTCTGCTTCTTCATAGGCAGCTCTGTCTCCAGTTTACCAATGGGGCCTCATCGAATTTGTTCCTGTGCCATCAGGGGTCATTGTCTTGTGCTGCAGTCTGCTTAGTCCGAACCGTCATTTCCCATTGTTTCCTCCAGTCTGATACTTCTCATGGCTGGCCTAATGCAGAAGAAGTTTTCTGCTCTTTGTCAGAAAACTTTGAGGTCTTCAGAAAAGTTGGACTTTTGGAGAAAGCCATGTGCCTAGGAGAATAAGGACCAGGGTCAGCTGCAAGTTGGAGGGAAAAAGACAGAATTGCTTATAGCCAGCAATGAAAACTATCCAAGGAACCTGGGTACTCTTATTCCCTATTTTTATATAGGGATCCTAATGGCCATAAGGGAATTTAGTCTGCAGACTCTCAACTCTAGTTATATAATAATAAGCCCCAGGAGAGAGCTCCTGGCATTTTAGGTAGTACAGTGCAGCATCACTGGCAGTCTGGGGTGCCTCTGATTTGGAGTCTGCGCAGGACATGCTTTCCATGACAAGCAAAGTCTTTGCAGGGCGCCTGATGGATTATATCTGTGGAGAGAGCAGGCTTAGCGTCAGGCTGGCGTGATGGACCACAGGCAGAAGATAAATGACTAAGGAATAGATCCAATTTGTTCATTGGCTTTTCCTATAGAACTTCCAGCCAAGATTCTTTACAAGACAAAAGAAGAGCCAGAAAGAGACAATAACTCACTAACCTTCCCCTCCTGACTCTCAACATTTTTCTGGACAAATATGTGGTCACCAAACATGGTGGGGTTTGCATCTGTATGCAGATCTGCCCCTGTCATCCTTTCTTTCATGTTGGTCTCTCCTTCCTCATTTATTTTTTTGGAAGCTATTTGCTGTGATTAGTCCCCAGGCAAATGTTGATATTGTTGCTCTCTTTAGCGTTGGTTAGTGATTGGGCTTATTGTTTCCTTCTGAATTTCCTGTATCTTGCTCATCACTTATTTTGTACTTCTCAGCAATCTAGGGGAAGTCTTTTAAGGATTATTTTATTTTATTAGGTTCTAAGTATGTTTTTTTTTAGGAAAAGAGAAATAAAATGTGACCATTGAAGGCCCTTTTACTAGGTTGCAGGTTTTCTACTTGTGTATTGAATCTCTTTTACCTGTCTTGCGATGCACATGCCATTATTCTGAGTTAACTGACAGTCTGAAAGACTAAAACCTGTGTCTAGCTTTCTTAAGTTCTGCAAATACACAAACCTATCCCTCATATTCTTTTTACAAAACTCCTTTGTAAATTCCAGCAGATATATTACTGTTTTTTATTTTTATTTAAATAATAATTCCATTGTAATGGAATGATTCCCTTCCCATTATAACAAGTACAGGATATTCAAAATGCCAAATAAGATGGAATACAATGAGTCCCATTTAAATTCCATCTTATTAATAATTTTAAGTGTTCTATCTGTTGCATACAACTATAGTTAAGCACACATTACAATTTTATAAATTATATGTGATATATTTCGCACTGCATTATTCAAGATACTTTTTAAGAAATTAAAACAAAAATTTTAATTTTTGCTTCTTCAGCATAATGTGTCATCCTATTATATGACACAGCTTCATTTTTTAATCACTTGCTGCTCTATTGTTAAAGATATAGAATATTTAAAATGATTAGTGTCATAAATAATCATATAGATGACATTTATTTTTTTACATGTGCAAAGGCATTATTCATTTTCTCCCACTACTTGGCCCTTTCCCCATTCCATTTTCAAGACTGCAGTTTAATTAGCAAATGCATTGGTCAGTGGCACAGCCAGCCTTACCTCAGTTTAAATGCTGCTCTCCTCATGCCAGCAGTTTTTTGCTTCCTGGTACTGACTGCCAACCATCAACTTTCTTATTCACAGCCGCCCAACTTTTCAATATATTAGGTGTTCTAGTACTCAAATTGTCAGGATAGATTCATGAAATTATGTAAATAAAATATGGAAATGACCTGTTGGATCCACAGTTTTACTCATCGGCCAGCAAAATATTGTTCCTTCCAGCATACCTTATTCATGGTTTGAACCACATCTCTTTCTTTTTAATCATATGGATTGAACCATATCTCTTTCTTTTTTCATCAGTCCTGTCACCAAACAAATGGAAGAGGCATTTAGTAAGACCTCCCAAGTGAAAAAAATTCAAAGCCATGGAAGGGAAAGGGATAGTGCTTTATTCTAATAGAATTGTGCTGGGCACTGTAATTTTGATCCCATGCAAATGTTCTAAATACATAGATCCTCTACCATCTTCTCAGTTCACTATATATGTACATATATGTTCATATATCATATCTATCTCAATCTCTGCCTATTTATCTTCCACTCCAAAATCAACCCACTAATTTTATCTACTTTTAACTGGGGAAGGCTTGATACTTGAGGAAAGGGGTCATATTTTGACTTTGAAACTATGGGATCAATACATATGCTGTCAAGATAATGACATGGACCTTGCTGTAATGACATCTTGCTAGTAAATGAGAGCATCTAGGGGTATTAGCTCTGATTTGCATATAGATAAAGCAAAATTCCTGATTGATGATGAATCTTAGAGTCTGCCAGTTGGAAAGAAGAGGAGAGATCTAAGAGAAACTGCAATAGGCATCCTTGTCAGAAGAACCATGGTGTAGGCAGGAACCCTCTAAAGGTAAGTGCATTGGTCTAGGGGCAGATGAGTTCTTATCTCTACCTGCAGACACATGGAAATGGAACTGTGGGGAGGGAAGGGTCACACACAAGAAGGAGCACAAGAGTGCAGTATTCTGAGACAGAATGAACTGTTGGATTTAAGAGAAGTAATAAATATACTTGGGACACTTATTTACCACTCTTCAATCCAGAAAGTATGATGTTTAGAACTCTCATAGTTCTGTTTAACGTTTCTTCAGAAGTTTGGAGCTTATAAAATTAACTTGATATTTATACCTGAAAAAGCAAACTAAAAAGTTTAATTTAAAAATCATTATCTGGTCACAATAAACAATTGTTTATATATTTAAGAAGACTATAATAGAACAAATACAGAATCCTTTTACATTAGTAACCTTTTAGCACAGGTTGGCAATAGAAATTGATGATAAGGGCTGGAGTGATAGCATAGTGAGAAGGGCACTTGCCTTGCATGTGGCCAACCTGGATTCAATCCCTGGCATCCCATTGTGGCCCCTGAGCATGCCAGGAGTGTTTCCTAAGCACAGTTAGGAGTATTCATTGAGTGCCCCCAGATGTGACCCCATAGCCAAAAAAAAAGTTTAGTGATAAAGAATAAAAAGTAATTTCCTGATAGGGTTAATCCTTGATCTTAAAGAGATGGGAAGACACTGTTGTGAGCATTTTTTTCAATATTCTGCCTCTAATTGCCTTCCCACTCCTGCTCATCAAATATACTGTGTAAAGATCAGAGGTCCAATGGCTTTACCACTATGAGGTTTTGTGTTTGATCTCCAGCATTCTCCTGAAAGATATTTCTGAGTTGAATTATTCTGGAAGATAACACTAGAATTTCAACTCTGCACCTGTGATATTAGAGAAAGTTTGGCTTTGTGTGAAAGGGAAGATTGGATCAAAAGAATTTGATTCTTGGTTGTTTTCTGGCTACACAGGCAACTACTTCTTGATTGTCTATTCTTATGCCTTTAGCATCATTGTTGTTTATGATGGTTATGTTTGGGGCTCCTACAGAGCTAGGGATCAAGTCAAGGACCTCATGCATAGAAGGCGTGTACTCCAAATTTGCAATATCCCCACCCTTCAATCTTTTTTAAAGTCATGGTCTTTATTTTATTTTACTTGTAATTTCAGAATATAGCAGAGCATTTACTAAACCTTATACAAAAAAATAAATGTCTAAAAAATACATGAAATAATGAATCACCACTTCTTTTGTTAACTGAATCCTTACTCTAGCATAAACATCATCAACTTTTGGCATTTTATAAATATAGAAAGAGCTTGATAGATTAATAGATCATGATTCCTCACTGTATAGATGAGCAAATAGAGACATGAAGAGGTAATTTATAAAATATATCCAAATTCTGATTAAATGATGTGTTTATAATTTAAGTTAAAACTAAATTTGGGATGGAATATAAATAAAAAAGTAAGATATTGTCAGAAAATAAATAACTCATTCTTTTCAACAAAGTGTGCATGCTCACTAATGTATTTTTGGAATAAATTCCAGATGCTACTCACATTTAATCAATTGTCATTTTATCTACCTAGAACTTAATGCTTACTTCTTCCTCTTGAGTGCTTTGAGGTGTACTATTATTTTGCCCGTAGGTTTTATTCTCAGGTTTCATCACAAGATGGTGCCAGTGTGTCTCTGTCACCACATAATAAGAATTAAAAGAGCATCCGTGTGCCTACTCACATTGGTGGTTGGCTACTCATCTACTGAATGCCAGGAATATTGATACTTTTTTCCTTCTTTTAAAATTGCAGTGTTCCCCTGAAACAATTTGTCAACATTTTTCTGAGTTGCCTTCAGAGTTGATTCTACATGACTTCTGACCTCACTGCACTTCCCTCATCTTCCTCCAGGAGTACCCACATTCAAGGCGATGGTTCTTGTTCTTGACCTGGCAGATATATAGAAACTTTGATGCCATTAAGTCTCAGTTCACAAACTCCATTTTTTTCATACACTGATGAAAAATTTTACTTCCCTCATGCTTGTGTTTCTCATTTAACTCCTGAAAATCTGAATCATTGAATAATAAGTATCAGGAAGAACTAATTTACCAATGATTTCTGTTTCCTTTGCGTTTCCTTCCACCTTATAGTTGACTTGTTCAACGATCTGCTCATCTTTGCTTTCCTTCAGTATATGGATAATTTTAGTGGTTGCAAATTTCTGTGTCTTCGAGTATTCTTAGTCCATCCATTCATTCTAAGATTATGTCACATCCCTGGAATATTGCTAAATCCTTCTTGAAGGGCACCTTTCATATTCCTACATGCACACATCTCTGTAGTCAGCATACATCTTGTTCTAGTCTAGTTCTAACTAGTTTTTGTCTAGTCTAGGTTCTAGTCTAGGTCCTCAAATTCTGTAACTCTGTGCTTTAGAATTACTTGAGGTACTTGAAAACAAGTCAAGAAATTCATATACAAAACTCATCTTTCTGTAGAATTATATTGCAGCTGCCTACTCAGAGGATAAAAAAGGCAGAAAAAAAAAACAAACAAAACAAAACTAGAGGATACTAGTGGAAATCAGCAATCTCTCTCACAGAACATGCCAACAAAATGTCATAGGTCTTCATTCAATAATAACAGATAATCTCTCCACCCCTGCCACTGCATTGATAAATGCACGATACTTTGCTGAGTTGGCTAAAATAACAACAAATGGCTTGAACAGTATCTGTAAATGGAACTAACTAGGGAAAATGTCATTGAGTCAGGTTATTCATTTGTAATAAATCAATTACATCATGGCATAACTCCTGAAGGAATTAATTAATCCTTGAATTTCTTAACTGTGGTGTTGTATGCGTAGCTTCCCGTGATGAATCTGCCTTACTTTGTTATTCGTTCCTTCCCACCATGAGACTACATCTTGGTTTTCAGTTATATTGGAAGAAAAGGAGTTGTATGCATGAAAGGGAGGAATTGTATGCTTTGAGAAGCTTAATATTACATATTTTGACTTTTGTATCCATAAAAGAAGTGCACATTGTTTTAAATACTTGTTTTTCTCTCATTTATTATCATGATATCTCATTTCTAAATAAGCTTCTCCACGATCTACTACTGAAAGGTAATGATTCCTAGTACTCTGCATTAATTTGACTATCTGTAACATTTGTAATAGATACATTTTATTTGGGTAACTTTAAAACTATGTGTTTAAGTTGTATTAATTCGTTTGAATCATAATATAAACAAAAAATCTACCCTTTCAAAGATACTTTAGGGTCCACTGAATTAATTAGACATTTAAATACTGAAATATTTATAGATGTCAGAACCAGAGCAACCACTCTTTCAGCTGAGAACATGCCTGACTAGAAAAAAACTTAAATGATCTGTGTCATGCCCTGAAGGTGAGCAATGAAATTCTTAATACATTCACAGTTGTAATAACTAAGCTACTTCCAAGAGCATAAGTTATATATATAATATATATAAATAACTTTTGCTTGTATTTACTGGGTGATTACCATATCAACTTCAGTGACAGAGCTTTATTCTATCCTGTCTCTTATTCTGCAGTCTCCCAAAATTGGTATATTGCTTTATTTTTTTCTGATTTTAATTTCAGATCATGCATATTTTAATATGATCTAATTTCCCAAGCTTACTATCTTACTTTAGGTTATATTGTTCTTTCTAATCTTCTCTGCCCCCAAATACTAAATAACTGAATCTCTTTATTTGTGTTTGTTCTTTATTCTAAAGCATTCTGTTTTACCTTTAATATTTATTTCATGAACTCCTATGTTCATTACTAAATGGTTTCAGTATTATACAGCCACACAAGAAAATAAAAAGCCCTATGTTTTGCTCATTTATTTGTCAATTCTTTACATTCATTAAGTATTTATTGAATAGAAATTATGAGCAAGACCCTGAAAAGTTATGACTCATTCACTGCAAACCAAGAAATAATTGAATGTCAGTTTTTAGAAGGGGTTAAAGTATATCTTGGTCAGTAACTCCACAGACCAGACACAGCAAATCACCTCTAGAATTTAAACAAACAATAATTCAGGATCATGAATTCTATATTTAAAAATACTATGTGACTGTTATTCTTATTAAATGCTCTGAATTTGGTACTAAGCATTTCATGTGTCTGGAATTGTGGTAATAACAAGGAAATGGTTGGATCAAGCATGGAATAAAATAATGAATTCATTTCTGAAGACATTCTCATATGTACACACCACACACATCCCACACTTAATCATTATCTTTGACTTTAGCACATCAAAATGGCAAAATTACAAGATAGCTAGCACATCTTAGCTTAAAACTACTTTGTTACACATTCTTTCTTTCTCGAAAGTGTGGCTTCTTCAGAAGATCCAACCACCAGTTGAAGGTAATATTTATCTCGACTTTGAATTGGGGTAAAATCCTGTAGAACATCATTCAAAATTTCAGGTGTCTTTCCACCATATTCTACAATTAAATGACCAGTTTAAGGGCTGGACATATGGGATAGAAGATAGGGTACTTGTCTTGTACGTGGACTGATTTAATTCCCAACACCTCTAAGAGTCCCCAGAGCCCACCAGGAATGATACCTGAACAGTACCTGAGGAGGCTCAAAAGTAATCCCCTCAAAAAAAAACAAAAACATCTTATCAGTTTACATTTTAAACATAGCACATTCTACAAGAGTAAGGGCTTTTCTTCAGGCTTATTATTATTAAAAAGATATTTTTCAAGCTGAACTTTTCTCATTTTTTATGCCCTTCCACTAGAAGATACACTCTATACTTACTCTGCTTAGTGGATAACCTGGAAAATGTATCTGTATTCTGGAGTAAATTCTACATGGTTTATGTTTCATATTTTATTTTTTCTCTTATTGTTCCTATTTTGTCTATAGTTCAAGATGTCTTCCACAAACTATGTAGTCCTCATGTTGCACTCAACCATATACTAATAAAACACTTTTAAAGTAATACTTTTAAAAATAAGATGATCCATAGTTTTGTTTTTTTTTATTTTTGCCAGTCTTTCCG